>NC_087529.1:1513333-1816000 GCF_963921805.1 Phalacrocorax carbo
GAGCTGAGTTTGTTATTCAGGGAGAGCACGACACCAGCGCGGCTCCGCCTGGGGACAGCTTGCTGACTATTCCCAGCCACTGGAGCTTTGCATCCCTTATTCATGGGTCACTCTCTCCTTGGTGATTAATTAAAAATGCATAATTAACCTGTGGAACGCACTGCCACGAGGTATTGGGGAGGCCAGGAGCTTAGCGGGATTCGGGGGAGGATTATATGTTTAAATGGATAATGAGAACATCTGCTGGTACATTAGCAGGGATCAAGCAGAATTAGGGAGAAGAGCCCGGCTCACCGCTGGCACGGGGTGCAGGGGGGCACCCCCGGGGCCAGCTCGAGGGGGGCACCGCCGGCCCAGACCCTGACCATGGCAGAGATGCCAACGTGCCCGTGCACGCTTGGGGAGCGAGATTTCGGGGCCGAGCGGGTGCGCTCGGGGACGGGGCAGTGCCGGCGCCGTCACCGTGGGGCTGGTTGCCTTCGAGCTGGAGGTGGCCACCCAGGACAGACAAAGGTCACCGCAGCGGCAGCCCCTTCCCAGAGCCCCCAGCCCAGCAGCTGCCTCTTGTATCTGGAGGCCGGTGGGGTGCCGGGTGCTGACCCTGACCCCCGAGGACACCCCAATAAGCTCAGCCATAGCATCATTAAAACCCTGGGAGAGCATCCCTCAGGTGCAGCACCTCCTGCAAACAACGCCATGCTGACATGCAAGGAGAAGGGCTTTGCAGAACATCCGTGCCACTGCTGGTGAGCTCCAGAGTTACGGCATGGGACCGGGAAGCCAAGGAAAGTGCAGGAGACGCAAGACCAAGGCTGGGCCAGGCTGGCCATGCAGCGTAGCCCAGCTCCAGGGCGTGCAGCCCATGCAAGGGCAGTTGCTGGAGGTCTCCAGCCTCCAGACACCATGTGGCTCCTGGAGCTGAGCCTGACACAGACCCTTCTGCCCATTGCAGCATCCCCCATCCTCCCTGGGCTCCACGCTGGTGCACACACACCTCCCACCACCCCCCCTTGCACGGGTGGCACAGACCACTTGCTTTGCTTCATTTTTTCCCCCAGCCACAGAAGTTTTCTTAGAAAAGCCTGGCAGACAAGCCAGCAACTGCAGAGCGAACTCTGGGCCAACAGCAGGATTATTAAATCCCCGTCCACAATCGCCTCTAGGTTCAAGCGGCTGCTCTTGTGCATCGTAAATCTGCCGCTCCATCGTTAGCACTAACTGATGGCCGTGCAAGGCCTGGGAACCACGACATCTCGGGGTGCAGAAGCGCTGAGGGCTCTCTGCGATGTCCCCAGACCCGGGGGGTACCCTCAGCCCGCCATCCGGCGGCACGGCCGGGGCAGTGCCAGGCGCCCAGCGTGGCTCTGGCTTCGCAGCAGCCTGGAGCGAGGAGGGAAGCTATCCCCTGCCTGGGGGAGGTGCTGGAGCCCAGGGGATGCTCAGCCTTCCCGGTGAGACCGGAGAGGCTCCCACCAGCCCTTCGCAGCATTTTGGAGGTGACGCCACGGACACAGCACCCTGGGGCAACCGGGGGCATTTTGGGTGCCGCAGCCCCCCCCCCCAGCCTCGCTGCCTGTCCCCCAGGATGAAGCGGCTGCAGCACATCGTGCTCAGCCTGCCGAGCGCGGAAGGGGCCTGCTGGGCTGGGGCTAATCTCGTTGTCACACTTTTCCCTCCTTCTTGCTGGCTTGGCGCGCTTTGACCCGCTGTGAAATTGTGGCCAACAGCACTGAATATTTTAAGAGCAGCAATGCAGTCATGGCCGCGCGGCAGAGCAGCAAGGCAGGCCGGGAGCGGGGCTGGGCCCTCGCCTCCCCCCTGCCACCGCCAACCCATTAGCTCAGTTCAGGGAAACCTAAAAAATTCAAAAGACACTGAAATATGCAGCATTTTTCCTCTCTCTGGAAATGACGCGCTTCGCTTCCCAGATGCTCCCAAGTAGGAGGTTGTAAATAAGCGGCTTTATGGCACGGGGGGTGTTACCGACGGGGCTGCTGCAGAGCCCAGACTGACACCCCGATCCCCGTCCTGCCCCGCGCTGGGGAGGGTCCGTGCTTGGGCTGGGGACAGACCTACGCCCGCTGGCACCAGAGCCCATCCACACGAGCGCCGTGCGGAGGTACCGGCCATTGAAGGACCTTCACCTCTCCGTCCGTGGCCTCTGCCAGCTGCTCTCTGCCCCCTTCCCCCTGCGACGTCCCCTCGCCGCATCCCTCCTCCCCTCATCCGGGCGGCCGGCTGGGACGCGGGTGCCGCAGGACCTGACGCAAACGCCTGTCCTCAGCACTTCTGCTATCTGGGGCACAGCGGAGCAGCAGCGGAGAGGAATTAAAAAAAAAAAAGAAAAAAAGGACCAAAAAAAAAAAGCCCTATTTGCATAAACCTCCCAAAAAGAGGAGCTGGAGCCTGAGCCCAAGCCTGGAGAGCCGGAGCGGCTGTGAGCATCGCATGGGGACCACTGGAGCTGATAGCAAGTGCAATAAGTAGTAGGGGAGCGTCGCCTGGACCAGGGCACACTTTGCCACCAAGTCCCCGCATGTGCCCAAAGTGCCACCCTGGGGCTCGACACCCCCTCCGGGAGTGACATTGGGACACTTTTGCATTCAGGTCTTCAGAGGGCAGATTAATCGCCGTGTGCTGGATCTGTCACGAGCGGGGATATATATTCTTCTTGGAATTTACAAGTAGTTCCGTCTGAGAAATAAACAACCAGAGATAAAAATTACATTGTCACCGTGCAGGTGTGATCGATGGAAGAGACAAGCCCTTGGAGCGCCGGCAAGGTGCCACCGGCACAACCCACCCAGGGAGCGCCGGGCCCCGGGGGACGCCGAAGGGGCTCAGGGAAAGGAGGCGGGGTGTGCTTCGGCGACCCCAGCCCGCCGTGTCCTTGTCCCAAAGGCTGGGGAAGGCGGGCACGACCACCCAGGCCATTCCCAGGTGGGGAAAGTGCCCGACCCCGGAGAAAGCAACGCTGGCGATGGGTGACCGTGAGGAGCACCCACGAAGCAGCTGTGGGAAGGATGCCTGGGGCAGAGCAGTCGGTGGCAGAGGGGGCTGCTGCCCCCAGGTCAGCTCCCTGTAAAAACCTCACGGGGCCTGTCTCCAGCCCCCAGCCCTCCTCTCCGGCGTGTTTCCAAGGTCAGCAATGGGCAGAAGGCAGAGCTGGCCAGGCAGCTGCTGCAGCCCCCGGGGACCGAGGTGTGAGGAGGATTAATGCAGTTTTTGCAAGGCCCCTTTTGAGTTTACTGTCTCCTTCATCTTCCTCTGCTTCCCGCAGCTGCACTGGATTTGCCTCAGCTTGTCGTGGAGCACATCGCTTGCCAGGGTCACTGCTGCTCCCTGGGGAGGGACAGGCATCAGCCCCTTCATAGCTTAAATCTGAAGTACTGGAAGCAGTTAAAAAAGCACCGCATGGATACTCTCCCCAGCCTTCAGCATTCCGAGGAGCCAGGACCCGGCTCGACCCACAGGATGGAGATCCCAAAACCAGCCAGGGCAGCCCGGCAGCTGGTCCTGCAACTGCCTTCGGTCTATTAATAAACTCGAAGCAGCTGGTGGAACCTCTGCCGAGTTGGTCCTCGGGATTTATCCACATTGCTCTGCCTTATCAGCCATGCTTTTCACAAGCACTTAAATTCAGGAGGAAAAGGAAAAAGTGAAATCAGATAGAAATGCAGGTCTGTTTGCTGTTTTCTCCAATGAAATGGTTCTGGGTAAACAGCAGACGCCTTTGATGAAATCCCAGCAGGCTTAAACAATAAAGCTGGTTACAAACTCAATCTGGCGCAGATATCAGATCTGAAATTGTTTCAAAAAACATGTCAACATTTTCTAATGCTGCTGCAAAACTTCCTCGGCACCTTGCCACAAGCCTGCATCTGTGACGCAGGACCCGCGCCGCTGTCCCAGCTCGCACCGCTGCTGCCGTGGCTCCCACAGGGAGTCCTGTCCCGGCCCCTCTGCCCTCCCCGCCTGCCCGGAGACCCCCGAGCTGCGGGAAGATGCTCGGTATCACCTTGGAGACACGAGATGGTCCCCAGGCTGTCAGGGAAGGACCTTCCCCGCTCCATGCTCAGGGTGCACCAAGGTGTTTTCCAGCTGTAAATCCAGTCGCCATCCCTAGGCGCAGCCTGGCCAGGGCTTCACGGTGCTGGAGGTCTGGCAGGGTTGGACGAGGGGCATCGGGCAGGGCGGCCGTTCCTCTCGCCCCATCCCAGGAACAGCGCTCAGCCCTGGGTTCATCCCAGGCGCCACCAAGGACAATTGATTTTTCCACAGAAAAACAATTTGCAAAGTGCTAATGGTGGCAGAGAAGCACAGCCAGGTGCTCCTCTTGAGTTTTGCCTCCAGTGTGCCACACCTGCATCCCGCTGGGAAACCAGCCACGGCGCGGGGCAGGGTGAGGCCGCACGGTGAGGCACGGGGCCGTCGGCTGGAGTGCCTGGCTGGGGGCACGGCTCGGCCCCTCTCCTAAACCCACGGCGCAGGCTGCGGGGTACGACGGGGGCTTTGTGCGGCGGAGGTCGGTGCTGTCGGGGCACCAGGCGCAACAGGGACCACCCGAACTTGGAAAACACATGGAGCCGGAGCACGATGAGGCAGGTCCCGCGTTGGCATTGCTGGGGCGAGTCTGCCAGCCGCCCGGCACCGGCACTTTCCAAATGGTGTCAGTGCCCGGGGTCTCAGGGGGACACCAGAGGACGCAGGTCCCCGGGCAAGGGGGTGAGAGGTTGCTGAGGAGGAGGCGGCGGCAGCAGGTCTGGTCACACCATAAGCAGGGACAGTGTCTTGGCACCAATTAGGAAGCCAGCGCCGGGGGCGTCTGGAGCCCCTCCTGGGCTCCCATCCATAAGGAGCTGCTCCCCAAGTGCGGGGATAGATGCTGGCTCTCTGTGTCGGACCCGTCCTTATGCACGCCCTGTCCCACACCCCTTTGGATCCCCCAGCCCAGAGCTGATGCCTGACACAGCTCGTGTCCTGTGTGGCAGCAGGGATGGCTGTGCTCAAGCAGCAGAGCCTTCGTCCCTTCCGGAGCCAGAGAGGACAAAGGCGATGCAGGAGAGGAGAAGCAGGGCAGGAGGGGGGGGGGGGGGGCAGGGCTGGTGGCCCTGGGGGACACGGGGGACCTAGCCCCGGCTCCGGCGCAGCACGGGGAGGGACGCTGTGGACCTGACCCCTCTGCGGAGGTTGCCTTCGCCATCGATCCCTGCTGCACTCAGGCTCATTAGGGCCGGGGAGCTGCTGCGAGCGGCTGGCGGAGGAGACAGACGGGGGGAGCGCTCGCCGTGGCTCCCTGGATCGTATTAAATATTTACTTTGTTTTGTTTTGTTTTTCCCAGCTATATTGATCAGAGATGGGGGGGGGACAGTTGGATGCTGGGAGGGAAGAGCAGAGGCAACAGCTGAGCTGCAAGACAGGGACGGACCCTGCTGGGGTGCTCCAAAAGGCTGCACCCCCTCTCCCCAGAGGCATCCAGTGCCAGCCCCCCACAGAGCTGCTCCCCCAGAGCCCTTCATGCCCCCCAGGGTCAGGACCAGCATCACCAGCGCAGGGGGCAGCAGGGTGGCTCTCCCTCCCCATCTCAAGCCGGCCCCATCTCAAGAGATGCAGGACAAGAGGATGCCCAACGTGAAGGCACCCCGTGGCAGGGAGTGTCCCCCCACCCTGGGCTGGGAGGTGCCCCCCACAGCCAGGCTGGGCCCCAGGAACGGCCACACAGCCAGCGCTGTTTCTATTTCGAGAGGAGCTCTACTGGAAAAGGAACAAAAGCCAAGGGAAGCTATAAATAGCCGCCTCCTTCACACCAGCGCCTCCTCCGCCCCAGCATCCCGCGGCCGGGGGGGTCCCGCAGCCTGCCCCACACTCAGCCCTGCCGCCAAACCCCCTCCTTGTTTTCAGGCCAACATTCCCATCCGAAAACCGGAGGGAATAAAGCGCTGGGGAATATTTGCCGCTGAAGCAGAACTGGCTCTGAACAGCGGTTTGCCAAGTTGCCCAGCAGCTCTGCCCGGCTCCCGGGGGGTTTGCCGCTGCCCGGCCGGGCTCCGCACCCACTGACACCCCTCGGGGCTGGATACAGCTGCCTGGGGATGCTCCTCTTGCCTCAGCACAGCCCTCCCTGGCCCTGGCTGCAGCTGGCGGGGAGCAGGGACAGCCGAGCAGCTCGGGCAGACCTACTTTCAAGGCTTTAATCCTTTTTGCTTAAAGGATCCTCCCCCCCTCCTTTCCCCCCCCCCCCCCTTTTTTTTTTTCCTTTCCGCACGGCAAAGATGGGGTCTGATCAGAGGAGAGACACAGGGAGCTGACAAGCTGCGGAGTGCGGAGAGAAAGGAGAAAGAAATACATATTTATTACCCTCAATTATTAAAAAATAGATAGCAGCAGATCTTAGGCCCTGGCAGAGGCACTGCGGAGCCGTTTGTCTGAGGACTATTTTGTTTTTTAAATTCCATTGAAATTATAATACGCCGGGCTTGTTAGCACAAACACCTGGGCACATCCCTGCCGAGGGGGGGGATCATCCCGGGCCCTCTCCTGGCTGCGGTGTGATGCCTGGGGGGTGGCCATATCCAGCACCCCGCAGGCTGCTGAGTTTGCAGGCAGTGAGGAGGCAGGGGGGCTCGGGGGGCAGGAGCTGGCAGCGGCAGGCAGCGGATGCAGCCAGCAGCCTTTGCTCCCCTCTGCCTTCACACCGGGGGATCAGAGGGGCTCAGCCCTGCACAAGCACACCCCCATGCCAAGATGCTCATTGATGCCCGGCCAGGTGAAGGTCTTGCGGACAAGCGCTCACCCGCGCCACGCAGGCTCGTCATGGGGCCAAAAAGCACCAGGGTACTCTCCAAGCATGAGGATGGGCTTTGCACCCCTCACATGGCACCGCTGGCATCCCGTGGCCACGGGGCCGGGCTTTCCCCCAGCAAACCAGTGCAAACGCCAGTGCAAACACAGCTGGAAAAAAAAAAAGCTGTTCCCAAGTGCAGCACACGGGGCTGGCGGAGCTGCTGGCACCTCCCCTCCGCTTGCAGGGCTGCCTCCGTAAGGAGCCCTGCCAGCGCAGCAGCCAAATTCCCTCCTGCCGCCGCTCCCCAGGAAAAGACGACCGCAGCCTCCCCGTGTGATGGTGATGCTGGGACTTGGGGCGCACGTGGAGCATCTCCAATGCCCTCCGGCACCGGCACCCTGTACTCCCCATGGCCAGGCATCGTCGGGATGCAGTGGAACACCACGGAGCCCCAGCCAACTGTGCCATCATCTCTCCAGGGCCAAAACCTGCTGCCGTCCCGTCCTGCCAGCCGCGAGCCAGGGAGGGATGCAGCTCTGAGTGCAACCGGCGCTCGGTGCTGGGAGTCTCTAGGGCAGTCATGGCACTACCAGCCTGGGCAGGAGCATCACAAAAAGCTGCTCACCCAAGCTGGGCTGGCTCCGAGCCGCTGTGCCAGCACCACCGGGAAACAAGCAGCCGGCGGGCACATGTGCTGATGAAGAAGAAAAGGAGCTTTCTACACCAAATGGAGCATTTTCTGCTTAATAACCTCCCAATCCTAATCTGCGCAAAGAAGATTGCCCCCTGCATCTGCCCGTCCTGCATCTGCCACTTGCTGCTGCCTGCACTTAACACGCGGGCAGAGCTGCGGCTGCCGGATTGGCACGTGCCAAGCCGTGCCCTGCCCTCGGCAAGATGGGCAGGAGAAAGACCAGCCGCTGGGGAGGGCAGGCAATGCCTGGTGCCGGGCGCAGGCATTTCCTCCATCAGTGCCGAGCCTCCATCATTTGTCCTCAGTAAAAATAATATTCCTAAAAGTGTCCCCCCTGATTGCCAGGCGGCAGGGCTGCGGGTTTCCATGGCGATGCTGTTCCGCAGGGATGGTACAGGGGATCAGCGCTTCCTCAGTTTGGGAGATGGGATGTGGTGCCGACATCCGGAGCAGGGACAGCAGCAGCCGCGCTGCTGGTGGAGGGACCTGGGGCTGAGCTGGCTCGTCCTCCCGTGGGCTCGGGCAGTGTCACCCAAAATAGCGGGGAAGGAACACCCTCGCCAGAGAGGACAAAGATGCTCGGGCATCCCAGTTGTGCCCCCGGGGCCATGCCCTGCGCACCCTGCCCACACCGGCACACGGACCCCCCAGCTCCTCCTCACTGACCCCCTCCGGTGTCCCACTTGCTCCCAGCCCCACGGCTTGCACCACGGCCTCCCCACCTCCCACTTGTTGCCTCCGCTCTTAAATGAGACACCAGACTCCTTTGGCGACTGCCAGGTCAGGGCAGACCTCACCCGTCCTGCTCCACAGGGAACCCAAACAACAGCCACCATTGCTCAGGTGCCGGCACCTCGCCTGCCTGCCGCTGCCGCCCGCTGCTCCAGCAAAGTGCTTTTAAAGACATAATCTGCCGTTAATAACCAGAGTTTATACCAGACATGGCTAAGCCCTGCGGTTGCACTTTCCAAACAAAACCCAAGTTTTCGGCTGTTTGTGGGCAGCCGGAGCAGCTCCCCGGGGGGTAGGGATGGGGAGCGGCATCACCCTGGGGTCCCCCACCATGGGGCACAGCGGGATGGGTGGCTGTCCCCCGTGATGCAGGGCTGAAGTGGCAGTGTCCTAAGTCACTCCTCTGCAAGGGGGGTTTGCCTCCACACTGCCCCAGGGCTGGCCAGGGGCGCCGCCAGGAGCTGGGGACAGAGCCCCCCAGGGACACCCCAATGGGAGGTGGCCTCAGCCACACCTGGCCACCACCATGTCCCCCAAGCTGCTGCACTTCCCCTCCTGGTTTTTGCCTCCAAACAGGGTTTCGGCTCTTGCTGACAAAACCCATCAGCACTCTGGCCGTTTCCAGCAGCCCGAGTCCCTGCCTAGCCCCAGGGTGACCACGTCCCACTCATGGCCTCATCCTGCAAACCACGGGGACCCGCTGCCCATGGCTCCGGGCCATGCCACTGGCTCCGGCACCACCAGGTGCCTCAGGGAAAGGTGGGTGTGAAATCACACCAGAAAAATGCATATTTTTACACCTCCCTGGCAGGTTCACTGGTGTTTTTTAGGGCAGCATTTTGAGGCCACCTGGAGTGTCACGCGTGGCCTCAGGCACCCAGATGGGACTGTGGGGCGCTGGGCATGGCACTTCAGGCAAAAGGTGGGAATAACATTCAGTTGAGCGTGGCCGTGGCTCCAACCGTGCCAGGCTCCATCAGCGCAGGTCACCGAGTGGCGACGGCTCCTTCGCATCCCGGGTCTGGGTCCAGGCAGGTCTCCCTTGCCCGAGCCGCCCCTTGCTCCCCCGGCACTGCCGCAGGGACAGCCTGGGCCACATCCTGACCCACCCCCCAGCCACCCCACTTGCTTCTCCAGGCACAGAGAGCTTGTGGCTTCCTCTCAGCTCTTTACGAAATTAAACTTTTATAAGCAGAAAGGTTTCTGGGCTCTCGGCTCCCCGGCACAGGAACCGCAGCCCAGCCTGCGCCTGCACTCTGCCCACCGGCTGCTCCCCTGCAGGGAGGGACAGGGGCTTGACGCCCTGTCGACGGGCTGAGTGGTGGCAGGGACAGGGACGTGGCTGCCCATGACCTTGTTGTCATCCTTGACCTGGAAATCTCCTTCTCCTGCATCACCAGCGTTGCACTCCTGTCTGCAGCCACCTCCGGCAGGGTGCACAGCGCAGCGCCGGCCCCGCCAACACCCTCTCCCAGGCTGGAGCTGCACCCTGTGCTGTCACCCACTGCCACACCGATGTGGCCCCAGTGCCCAAAACCCACCCAATTCTCATCTGGGGTGCCCTGTGTCTCCACAGCTGGAGCACATGGGGTGCAGGAGGCCCAAAATGCCCCCCGGACATCACATTGCTGCCGCTGCCCGTCCTGCTGCAAACCCCCAGCAGCAAACACCTTCGCCTCACATGGTATCGCGCGCGAAGCCGTCCCCCCGAGAGCGGGCACACAGAGCTGCTTTCCCCAGAGACATCGCCTGTGGGTCCCCCAAGCCCTGCCACGTCCCCCCGCCCCAAGCCCAGCCCCGGTGCCCAGCGGCGGGACGATGAAGGCAGTGGCAGTGCCACCACCGGTCTGTGCTGCCTCCCACCAGCACAGCCTCACACTGCCACGTCCCTCCACAGAGCCAGCCGCCCCCCGAGCCCCACCGAGGGGCTTGGTCCCAGCCCTGCACCCCGACAGCGGCTCTCCCTGTCTCCCCTTGCCCCCCACATGGGGTGACCCCTCTGCACCGCCTTTGGGGCACAGGCCAGGGACTGGGACCCCCCACCTGGGGACACCTGGCCATGGCCAGACAGGGAGGGGAGAGCCTCTTGCTGGGATGGAGGCCTCCTCTAACTGCCTGTTGAATTATTCAGGAATGGCATTAACTTATAAATGAGTGTGTTTGACTGATTTTGTGGTTGATGTACAGATAAATTCTAATGAAAGACAGCTACAAGATTTTAAATTATTAATTAGACTGCCACTTAACAAAGCCTATTTGGCACTCTATTTCCTTGCTTAACAAGACAAAAACTTTAAGAATAGGTTTTGCATTAGCCCACAGGCTCTGCAATTTGCATTTTGTTTTCCTAGCTCCAGAAATGAAAGCTGTAGATCTTGACCTTAACAGGCTACCCCTGGTGGGATGCAACCCTGCCGGCAGCCCTGCCGCCTGCCTCCACCTCGGGTTCCCTGTTTCCCAACCCAGATGATGCTTTTCCTCCAGCAGGCAGCACTGGGGCTGGGAACCGGGGCTGGGAACCGGGGCTGCTCCGAGGATTTGGGGTTTATTGTCAAGACCGCCAGCCCGGTTGGGTTAATATGCCAAACAAAGCCGAGGCAGGAGCTGGAGAGAGGAGCATCCGAGCGCGAGGCCCCGCAGCTGCAAGGTGACATTACCCCCAGCAGGAAAAGGCATCCCCAGGGCAGCAGTGGGGTCTCTGCCCTGCCGGGGGGTCCGCACCCTAATATGGGGGGCCGTGGCTGCAGCATTGGCACCGTATCCTGCTGCCAGAGCCTCGCTGGAGAGGGGCATGTGCTGGTGGTGGCGAGGGATGGGCCGTGGGCTGCGTGGCCACCCCCTCCCTGGGGTGTGGGACGGGAGCGGGGGGCTCCGGATGGGGTCCCCCCCACGGCACCGCTGTTGCCCGCATCTCCCCGGGACTGGCCCGGGTGTAGCGGGACCGGGGATCCTGCCCCCCATACAACCCGGACCCCCCCGGGAGGGCCGGCTTCTCCCCTCGCTGTGATGTCAAAAAGCTCCCCTATGATGTCCCAGGCGGTTGCCATGGAAATAGCGTGATGTCACAGCGGAACGAATCTCCTCGGGGGGGCGGAACGGGACGGCTCACCCCAACTTCCCCGCCGAGCCCCCCCCGTCCCCCGGGGAGCCCCGTTTCTCCATCCCTCACCTCGGAGGACGAGCACCGACCCCCCCAGGATCCGCCGTGCCCCCAGCGCCTCGGGACCCGCCGTGCCCCGGTGCCCCCCCGCGCCCGCCGCAGCCCCGCTGCCTCCGGGACCCGCCGCGTCCCCGGTCCTGCGGGACCCGGCGCCTGCCGTGCCTCCGCCCTCCCGCTCCTCCCGGTCCCTCCCGCCGCGCTGCGCTCCCGCCGTCCGCTGCCGGTGCCGCTCCCCGGGGACCCCGGGGGGTGCCTGAGCCCCGGTGGCGGCGCCGGTAACGCGGCGGCGGCGGCGGGGGGGGGCGCCCGGCGGCGCGGCCCCAACTTCGGCGGGGAGACAAACTTCGGGGCCGGCCCCGCTGCCCCCGGTGCCCGCAGTGCCCGGTGCCCTCCCGGCGCGGCGCTCACCTTGGCGGAGCATCTTGGAGCCGGGGCGGGCGCGGTCTCCCGGCGGCGGCAGCGGCGGCGGCGCTTAGAGCCGCGGGCGCGGCGGCGGCGAGCGGTAGCGGCGGCGGCAGCGGTGGCTGCTGCTGCACCGGGAACGCGGAGCCGGAGCCCGGGCGAGCGGCCCCCGCGGGGGCATGGCGGGCCGAGCCGCAGCGGCACCGGGGAGCGCCGGCCCCGGAGCACCGGGGAGCGCCGGCCGCGCCTCTGCCCGCCGCGCGTCCCGCCGCCGGCTTTTAGGGGGGAGCCGCCCCCTCGGGGCTGGGGCCGCCGCCGCCCCCCACCCCCTCGGGCCGAGCCTATAAAGGGGCGCCCGGTGCCGGTGCCGCGCTGCCTGCAGCGGCGGGCAGGGCTGGGCAGGGCGGGGCGGGGCGGGGCAGCGACGGGGCGGGCTGGGCTGGGCTGGGCTGGGCTGGGCGAGCCCGGCCGGGCCCCCCCTTCCTCCGTCGCCGCCGCCTCTCCCGCCTCCCGTGGACAGTTCGTGAAAGTGCCGCTGCTCCCGTTCCCCGCGCCCGCTCCCCCCCGCCCCGGTCCCCTCCGCCCCAGCGGGGGGCACGGCCCAGCCCCGCTCCCCCGGAGCTCTGCGCTTCCCCCCGGGACCGGCTGTCATCCCCGCCGCATCGCCTGTCCCGGTATCCCGCCGGGAGCTCTGTCGCCTCCCCCCGCGCCCGCCGCGGTCCCGGCTGTCCCTGCTGTCCCGTCTGCCCAGCGCCGTCCCTGCCGCCCCCTCCGGCCCTTATCGTCCCCGCCGCCTCCCGGTGTCCCGCCGTGCTCCCGCTACCGGATCGGGGTCCCGGCTGTCCCCGCTGCCCGCTCCACCCCGGCACCGTCCCTGCCGCCCCTCTCTCCGCCGGGTCCCTGCCGCCCCCTGCGGTGCCCTCTGCCCCTCACCGTCCCCTCCGGGTCCCTGATAGCCCAACGGGGTCGCGGACACACCACCGGCAGCTCTACTGTCCCCTCCTCCCCCCCGGTCCCCGCTGTCCCCGCACTCCCCGTCGGGGTCCCGACACCCCACCGAGACGCCGCTGCCTCCGGGGCGGTCCCTCACGCACCGTCCCCTCTGCCTCCCCAGGGATCCCATTATCCCACCGGGACCGCTGTTGTTTCCGGGGGGTCTCCACTGCCTCCCCGGTCTCCTGCTGCCCCCGGGAGTCCCCGCTATCTCCGGGTCCCTTCTGCCCCACGCCTCACAGGGACTTGGCTTCTGTCCCGCGACACGGAGCGGGGGGGGACGGACACACGAACCCATCACCATGGCAACAGCCCCGGCGCCCCCGCCCCGTCCCTGTGTTAACGTGGGACCGGCAGCTCGGGGGCTGTAAGCACCGGGGGAGGATGCGGCGGGACCACGGCCTGACGTAAGGAGGGGCAGCTCCGACATCCCAGCGCTTGTCACTGCCCCCTGCACACCCAGGGACCGGACGGCACCGTGCCGGGACCCATGGGTCCCCGTTACACCGTCCGTCCCGTCGGGGCCCGGCGGCTGGCTCCCGTACTCGAGCTCTCGTCCAGCGACTGCTCTGGCCTAGCGCGGGGTTCGCTTAGTGCTGCCTTCCCGCCTTCACGTGCTTCCAGAGCAATGGCGGCGTCCGTGAGGGGCGGGAGCGTGGCCCCGGTGCCCGCCGCAGGTGGGCTGAGGCCGGGTTGCCGGTACCGGTACCGGGCGCTATTTCGATTCCCTGGCAGGGGGAGGCCGGGATGGTGGCGGGGGAGGCCGGGACGGTGGCGGAGTCACCGTCCCGGCCTCCCCCGCCATCGGCCCGGCCCAGCTGGCCCTTTGGCGGCTCGACCGTGGGCCGTGCGGGGAGGGTTTGGTGGCTCATGAGTCCCGGTGTTGGGCTGGAAATAGTGAATAATTCCCCTGCTGTCACTCCCCCGCCGCTCTCTGGCTTCGCCGAGCTGTAGGGGGGCGGTTGCTGGCGGGGGCCGACTTCAGGATGAAGCTCCCGGGGACGGGCCTGGCTCATCCGCTGCTTGTTTTTTATCCCGGTGGGATAACGGGATCCCCGTTGATGGGGCAGGTTGGACCCCCCCTGAGGGTGTTTGTGGATGAGCCATGGCGAGGTTGTGCCTAGTGCTGGCTTGGGGGGAGCCAGCCCGACTCATAGGGTTTCATATAGTTACAGCGGTGCTTTCTAGGCAAAGAAAAGGGTCGTGTTCCCCACCCCCCAAAAAGCGCCAGCAACCCGCCCCCAGCATGAAGGACAGGAAACCACCCCCTTCTGTCCGCTTGTCCCAGGGGGTGGCTGGCGGGCAGCGAGGATACTGGTGGCCCGTGGGGTACAGCGTGTGCTGCCCTCCTGGTCACTCCTTTAGGCCACCTCGTTTGTCCCGCAGCCCGAGGTCGGCGAGCAGCACAGCAGATTCCCGAGGAGATCCTCGGTAACGCGGAGCTGCGGGAAGCGGCGGAGGCTCTGCCCCGAAACTACAACTTCGAGATCCCCAAGACCATCTGGCGGATCCGGCAGGCTCAGGCCAAGAAGGGTGAGCGCCGTCCCCGGAGACGAGGGGTTTTGGGGCTGCGGCGTGGTGGGTTGGTGCCACTGAGCTCCCTGGCGGTGATGGAACCCGCTTGGGCCAGGGCGTGGGGTCGGTGCTGCCTGAGCAGGGATGGTGCCCCTCCCCTCGAGGCGGGTTAATAGATCTGTATCTCTGGATTATAATCACATCGGACAGGACAGGTTGAGCTGCGCGGACCTGTCAGCCTGCGAGATGTGTCTGGGATGCCAGCCAGGTCCCTGCTGCTCTCCTCTCTCCCTGTGCTTTGCTGTCACGCTGTTGGAATGAGGCAGGGGGAGCCCCGCAACGCCTGGCTCCAGGGGGCTGGAGGGGATGACGAGGAGCTGGGCCACACAATGCCCTGGTCTGAGCCTTCTTTGGGGCTTTGCTGTAGCCCTGGAGGGGTGGGGAGTGGCCATGGTAGTCCCAGAGTCGGTGCTGCAGGGTGCTGCCAGGGCTGTCCCTAACCAGTGTGTGTGTCCCGCTGTGGCTGAGCCAGCTCTTGGCATGTGATCAGCTCCAGGCATCAGGGCATGGAGCCTCCCTCTCCGTCCCTGGTTGTTGTCAGTATCCCCACCCTCGCTTCGCACGTGGGCAGGGGCTGCTCGTGGGGTTGTGTAGTGCTGGGGGCAGAACGTCTCCTCCTGCAGCCCCCAAGCTGGCAGGGCTGGCAGGCGCCATGGGGGACGTTCTGGGAGCTGCTGCCTGAGCCGGTCCCGGCTGTGAGGCTGAGGGGCTGGAGGCTGTAGGGCTGCCCGCCAGCCTGGCTGCGGTGCGGGAGGCAGGGCTGCCCATCAGAACGCAGCGAGGCCGCTCAGCCGTGCCGCTCCGGCTTTCGTTGCCATGTTTTGCTGCTTGGCACCTCCTAATTAAATGTAAATATGCGGCTGGGATTTAGGCTTCAGAGCTGGGAGCGGAGCCCATCAGCCAGCCAGCCGTGCTGGGATTTAAAAATCTTCATGTGCAGAGCCCAGCCAGGGGCTTGTTGCTGGGGGAACGCAGCCTCCTGCCGGGCTGCGGCCAGCCCTGCCTGCGCCCTGCCTGCTGCGGGGTTTGGGGGGGCCGGTGTGTCACCCCCTGTTCCCATAGTGCCATGTTGGCAGAGAGTGACCCAGCTGCCTCCTGAAAATGCGTCACTGGGGGAGGCAAAGCTGTTTGTGGGTGGCTTGTTGGTGGCAGTCCGGGGCAGAGGGCAGTCCCAAATGGGCTTTCCTTGGGCCCTGTGCCTTGGAGCAGGGTGGGATTAGCCCAGTTTGGGCCAGGGCTTTACACAGCTCCGCACTGGCCAGCAGGCTGGGTGTGGTAGCGCCGGGATTTCTGTTGGAGGGGGATCTGGAAAGGATTTTGTGTAGATATCGCTGGAGCTGGGATGGCTTAGCTGGGAGGTGAAATGACAACGGGATTAATGGGACCTCCTCCATTCTGCTCCCCCAGCATGGTCCCTGCTCCTCCCCACCACCCTGGGGCAGCCTGGGGGTCCTGCAGGGGGCTCCTGGCTGTACCCCAGGCACTGGGGTGCTCAGCTGGGCTGTGAGGCAAAGGGATTGTTCCCATCTGCGAGGAGGGAGCAAACTGGGAAACATCATTCGCTGATGAATGAATTCCTGCTAGGCACAATGCTGTGGCATTGCCGGCCACCCTCCTGAAACAGGGAGAGAAGCAGGGAGGGGAGGTGTGGAGAAGGGCAGCGAGGACGATCAAAGGTTTGGAACAGCTTCTGTACAGGAGAGATTAAATAGATTTAGATCCTTTAGCTGGAAAAAAGGCGAATGAAGGGGGATATGATAGAGGGATATAGAATTGTGAATGATGCGGAGAGGCTGAATAGGGGGTGATTATTCACTCTTTCTTGTACTGGGAGAATCAGGGGCACGCGTTTACATTATTAGGAGCGGGTTTAAAATAAACAGAAGAAAGTACCTTTTCCTGTGCAGCACATAATTAAAATCTGGAACTCATTACTGCGGGAAGCAGGAGAGACCAGTGGTGTCAGCGGGTTCAAAAAGGGATGAGGTGTCTGTGCAGGGGCTGGGTGTGAGGGGGAAGAATGGATATGGCCTGAGGCAGGACCACATGCACCCCAGCTGCTGGAGCTGCCGGGACTTTTGGCCAATTTCTGCCTGTTTTGGGGAGGGTCGTTCCTGCGGCTGCCACTTGAGTGTTGGTTCCAGGGGCTGGTGCCCAGGTCCCCATTTTGGGGCGTCCCCTCCAGCCTGTCCTAACCCCAGGGCCGTTTCTCTTTCCCAGTGGCCCTGCAGATGCCGGAGGGGCTCCTCATGTTTGCCTGCACCATCGTGGACATCATTGAGCGGTAAGATGATGGCTTTTCTGTGCTTCCTTACTCGGCTCCGGGGGCTGATGAGGGGACTGGGGCTGCTGCAGGTGGTGGGGTGGCCGCTGGACAGGGCTGCTGCCAAGGTCGGGTGGGGGGGGGCCCGGCGCAGCTGCCCTCGCAGGGATGCTTTGGCCACAGCCTGGCCGGGCACAGGTAATGCTGCTGCCTTGTGCAGGTCACAGGAACCCACTGCCAGCCCTGGGGACAGGGACCGGCGCTACGCCAGCCCAGCCCTCGCTGCTCAGCTTCTCCTCCCCTCACCACTCTGCCAGGAGCTGCTGACAAGCTCAGCATGTTGGGGCCCTCGCCGGGGTGATGGAGCTGGGGAGCAGCCGTGTTAACAACCGGCTGACGCCAGCTCGGTGCCTGCGTGCTCACCACAGCATCGCAGCTGGTGAGGGGAGAGCTGGCAGCGGGGCCACTGTGCAGGTTTCCTGCCCTCCTCCTGCACAGCCCTGTCCTGCCCCGCAGCCACAGTCTGGCTGTGCCACTCTCAGGGCAGCATGGAGAGCAGCCCTTCTTCGGCTGGGGAGACCTGAGACGATGATGGTGGCCCAGAGGGTGTGTCTGCAAGTGGCTCCTGCCGGGCAGCTCCTTCCCTGCAGCTCCTCTCCTGATTTTCTGTGCCACTTGGGAGGTGAAGTCGGAGGCACCGGAGAGGAGCTGGGCTTTGCAGCGGCAAGGGATGCAGGCACCTTGCAGAAATTGGCAGTAATCTCCTTACCGCCGAGCGTGCCTCCCTCCCTCCTTCCCTTCCTCCCTCCCTCCCCGCCCGCCAGCTTCTCCCCGATCCGGCCACCCCCTCCGCAGCCCCTCTCTGTTTTCGCACAGTGAATTAGTGCTAATAGCACCGCGTGCCTCGTCTGCCATCGGGGTCGTGGCACTCATTAGTAAGCTGCCTTCCTGGGGCGAGCAGGCTCGCCTCCCCGCCGCCGCTAGCCGAGCAGCCGCCACCGTGCCGGGTGGGTAGGCAGCCGTGCCTGTGGGCTTTGTCCCCGCTTTGCCATTGTTTCCCCCACGGGACTGCAGCAGCCCCACGCTTGGGCTGGGCGAGGCAGCAGTGGGAAGGTGGGCGCGGGCAGGGGACGGGTGTGGGGGGCAGGGGATGGGTGTGAGTGCGGGCGGCTCTGCGTGGGCTTGTCCCTTTAAGTGGAGCTGCCTCCACTCCAGCTTTGGCACCCAGCCGCTTTCATGTCTCCGACTTCAAAGGCAGCGGATTAAGGGGCTCCTTTATCTGAATGAAACCTTAAGCCCCACTTCCTGGTGGATGCCGGGCTGCTGGTGGATGCCATGCCAGGGTGCTGGCATCCCTGCTGGACTCGCCCTCCCTGCCTTGGGTGCTCTGCAGGGCTGGGGGGGCGGTGCTGGTGGGAGATGGGTGGTGGGAGTTGGGTGCTGTGTGGGCAGGGGTGCCTGGCCAAGAGCAGGGACATGACAGTGGCAATGGGGTTGGGTTGGATGGGGGATGGCTTCGAGGCTGAGCAGGAGGGCTGTATCCGTCCCTTGCTGCCACCAGGCAGCACCCAGAGACACCCCACTGCCGGTCCCTTGCTCAGAGAACGGGGTACCATCCGTGAGTCTGCCTGGGGACATGGCTGTGTGCCGGGTACCAGCACTGCTGGCTGGAGGATTGTGTCTGTGGGCAGGAGTGAGCCCAGCCCTGTCCCCGCTCTCTCAGGGACACACTTGGGACCCAGTTACATTGCCGTAGGTGAGGTGTGGATCGGCAGGTGGCCTCATTAGTGCCTGCCTCTTCCTCCTATTAATATTCATTGCTGGCATTAATGTGGAACCGCAGCTCCTGCTGGCCCTCCTCACCCGGCGCTGGGGCCGGACAAGCCACCGACGTGACGGGAATCACTGCAGCCGTGTGCTCCGGCAGTGGCTGCTGCGGCCAGGCTGGGGACAGAGGCTCGGGGTACTGTTGGCCCCAGGGTGGCATGTCCCCTTCCAACTGGGGACAGAGGGGACACAGGGCCTGAGTGTGCCGGGGATACCTGCGCCCACGGGGAGCACTGCTCAGCGAGCAGCCCCTCTCCCCAGCCCACGCCTACAGCCTCCTGCCCCCTCCTTGCTGGTGGGAGCTGGGGTTTGGGGATGCTGGCGATGTCCCCCTCCCCTGCATGCTCTGGCAACGGCTGCAGAGCTGTGCCTGGGGCTGGTGCCCCTGGAGAGACAGTGCCCATCCCATGTGTTCCAGCTCGACTGGAGCTGTGTCTGCTGCCGCTCAGGCGGAATATTTATCCCTGCTGCAGGAGCTGCCTTTTAATAAAAATATTTGTGCCATGGCCTGGCAGTGCTGGGGAGGACCGAGAGCAGGGATATGGCCTCGTGCTGCCACAGCACAGGCGGCTTGGAGAAGACACGGTGCTTTCTGTGGGTCCGTCTGTCTCTGGCCAAGGGGATGGTGGTGTCACTGTGTCCCCCACTGCAATGTGGGAGTGAGCAGGCACCCAGGGATGACAGGCAGGGGCAAGGAGGGGAGGGGGCTGTGGGGTGGGGAGCCCCCAGCGCCTCATGCGGGCTCCCCAATGTTGCACTGGCACTTGCCAAGCCCCGAGGGGCTGCAGGGATGAAGATGTAACCGAAGTGTCACAGCCGCTGCCTGCAGAAAGGCCGGTGGGGTACTTAGCCTGGAGCCTTTGAAATCAAGAGCGCACTTGCACATTGACCGGCGTGAGGCCCAGTTAATTAGCGTTAATAGGTTTGTCATTATCGAACCTGTGCTGGGGCGAGCGGCTGGCTGCGGGGGGGCGGTGGGGCTGGGGTCTGCTGAGCTGGCGGGGCGGCGGGCTGCTGAAACCGCATCACGACGCTCTCGCGGCACCTTCCAAATTGGCTCCGTTTGTCATGGCTGATGTAATTTGGCGGAGGGTAACTCGTGCTGGGGGGCGGCAGCGGGGAGAGGCGCGTGGGGGGAGCTCGGACCGCGGCTTGGGGAGGGGGGCAGCCCCCCAGCCCACCCACCGTCATGCTGGGGAGGCGGTAGTGGTGCCCTCTGCACCACCGGCTTGGGGGGGGGGGGCGCACAGCCGGGAGTGGACCCCTCCTCTCCCCCCGCCGGGGTTGGAGCAGACGGATCAGCTGGGCTCTCAGCTGGGCTTTTGATTCCTTGTTAATAAAGTCGGCTGTCAGGCTTCACAGCTGCTAATCCCTCCATCTCTCCTCGCCGCGACGGGGCGAGTGGCTCCTGCTAATCAGCCGTGGCTCGGCAGTGGGGACAGATGATGGCGGGGGGGGGGGGGGCGAGGGGCATCCTAATGCCTGCACGGGCTGTCCTGCCACGGCCTTAGCACCTCCCAACAGCCCCATGGCTTTTGAGCATCCCCCAGGCAGTACTGGGGGTGCGCAGAGTGTCCCGGTGACTGTGCTGAGGTGTGCCCAGCAGCATACAGGGGCATTTCAGAGTGACAGGGGGTCTTGAGTCGTCTCTGGTTGAGCAGCAAAGAGTTAGTTGTGCACACAGCCCGGCAGCTCTGGCATGGCTTGAAATGTCCCACTATGGCCCCACCATGGCCAGTGGCTGCGATAGCGAGGACAAAAAGCCCCTGAAAGGTGGTGTGCTCGGCAGGTCCCCGGTGCCACAAAGGCTGTCCCCTCCTGGGGCTGGCAGGTGGGCAGGACAAGGGCACTGGGCCCTGCAGGTCCATGATGTGCCACTGAGCAATGTGGCGCTGAGCACCATGGCGAAGCCGGTGGCATCACCAGGAGATCCCAAAGGGCCATCCTGGGACACTAACAAAAGTCAGGATCCAGCCTCAGCTCACAGTGCCGTAGCTCTGCCTTCCCTTCTCCCCTTGTCCTTTAAGCGCATCCCAGAGGTGCTGGCAGTGCGGTGCAGCACGCTGTGCAGGGGAATTTAATCACCGTCATTAACCGCACAACAGCATCATTAGGGAGAATGAAGTTCTCACTTCACTAGAGATGTTTAAAACCTCGGCCCAGGCAGTGGCGATGTGAGGAGGGACGGGGCAGGGAGGAGTGTGTGGGGGTCTGTAGGGCTGTCATCTCCCAGCGCTGGGACGTGCCAGCGAGGGTGCAGTGCCCACCACCACGTGCCCTGTGCCACCTCCTTTTGTCCCCACAGAGCCCAGGGAGCTGGCACCGATGGGCAGCACCATGGCCCAGCTGTGAGGAAGAGGGGACAGTCACCATTGGGTGCAGGATGGCTGCGGTGGCTTTGCCGTGCGCTGTGCCCTTGGTTTGCCTTACTTTGGGGCTTTTCTTGTAGCTGCAAGGCCAGCAAATCTGGGGTACCCCCAGGATGTGACCCTCAGGAGAGTGGGGTTGGCCCCGGTACCTCTAGTGAGGATGGAGGGAGAGGTTCCTCCGAGGTAGGGACCTGGCTGGAGGTGGCTGCTCCTGGGGGGATCGCAGGGACACACACTCTCCCCGTCCTGACCCCCTTGCAGATGCTCTGCGGGGCCCTGCGCTGCCCTTGAGCAGCGGTTGCCCAGCTGCAGCGGGGCTCTTCCAGTGCCATTTGCAGTAAAATTGCAAACTCATTATTTTAATTACGTGCAGCCTTCCTGCGCTAATGAAGTTGGGAGTCTGGTAATGGGGCTTGGTGGCAGACTTCTCCGCTAATTAAGCACATTGTTCTCAGCTGGGGCAGCGCTCAGCCCTGGGACAGCAGCACCCACTGGCACCAGTCCCTGAGACGGCCTGGGCTTGGGTGGCCACACTGGGTGTAGGGTTTGTGGGGTGATCGTGGAGCTCTGCCTTTCCCCTGAGGGACAAGGTATGGGGTATTTACAGGGCATAATCCTCTTGCTTGACCCCAGGCGCTTCCCAGCAGGGAGGTGACACCACGCTACAGTGCGACTGTACTCTGAAGGGCCACGCACAGGCAAGGCAGGTGACTGTGAAGCAAGGAGCAGCCTGCTCCACATCCCCATACCCAGTGGGTCATGCAGGTGGCCCAGCATCTTGGTGCTGGCTCCATCACGGTGCCAAGATCAGCTGCTTCCAGCTCAGTCCCTGCAGTCCCCTGCCTGCCCAGGGCTGCTGGAGCCAGGCACCACGGACATGCTGGGGCTGAGGACTCCTCTCTGCCAGGGACAGCAGCTCTGCTTCATGGGGTGAGGACCAGCACAGTATCACTCACACACTGCCAAGATGTCAGGGGACCCTGCACTCCTGCCGGCAGCAAATGCTCTCATTTATTTGCCAAGCAGCCAGGATAAATCAGGGCTGCTCCAGCTCGACGCCTGCACTTGGGTAACGGGCACTGGCTGCCCCATGCCTGGGGGCTTGCTGGCCCCATGTGTGCCTATCTGGCCCAGTGTTTTCAGCCCCCAAACTTGTCACCGGGTTGCTGTCAGATCCGTCCCGCTCTGGCCAGGGAAGGTCAGGGCTGGGAGGCTCCAGGGGTCCCCGCAGTTAGGATCGGGGCTGGGACCTGGCCTGCCCGGGCGCTCATCCTGCCAGCGCTGAGCATGGCGCTTTATAAATGGGATTTCAGGAGCCATCTGTTTAAAGGAGGAGATAATGAATTAGGGGGAGATGAGAAAAATGCTAAGGCCGGGCGGTTTTTCAGAATGAGCTGGGGTTTGCGGGACGTAAAAGATGAATAACCTCCCCACGTGTTCAATATTCATGAGCTCCAAGCTGTAGTGAGTTGCTCGGCGCTGGGTGGGGACAGCCCCGTCACCGCGTCCTCTCTGCTGGCACACCGCTGGGACCCGTCCGTGGCCGCGGCGATCTGCGGGGACACGAAACGCCTCAAGGACGCTGCCATGGCTGCCCCTCGCCCGCATCCCAGTCCGGTCTGGTTGGTGAGCAGCTCCCCGGCCCGCGTCAGAGGCAGGTGGCTGCTAATTGACGTTTCCTTCCTCTGTAGTTTGATGAAAGGCTCCGGCAACACCGAACTGATTAAAACATCAAGGGGAGGCCCCCGCACTTGCTTTTGATTTGTCTCAGGAGATGATCACTGCTCCGCTCGACCGTCCAGCCCGGCTGGCGTGGGTGACCCCGGCACGTGCACCTCTCCTGCCAGCACCCTTCCAGCCTCACTAGCTGTGATGGCAGCACCATTGGGCTCCCTCTTCACCAGGCATTGTCCCACGGCCTCTTTGCTCCTTGCTCAGCCTTGGCTCCGCTCCCTGCAGCCGGAGCAGGACAGTTCCCTGTGGCCGAGGGCTCAGCCCCATCTCTCCCTGCTCACGGGAGGGCAGCCTCCCGGCTGCAGCCCCGCACGCTGGGCAGGGGCCATGGGCGCCTCCGCCAGCCTCTGCTCTCCTCCCTCCACTGTTGCTATTTCACTTTCTTGCTCTTCACCCCCAGGGACTTTCTCTGGGGTTTGGGCCAATTTGCATACATTTTAATCTATAAAAAATTAAGCGGTGCTGGCTGCCGCTCTGAGTCAGACCTCCCCGTCCTGAATCTTAAGGAGCTGAATAATTTTCCACTTTTGCTGAGATGTGTGGAGTCTGATTCATGTTCATTTCATCACCTCTCATTAGAGGAGGGGGCTGGGGGCTCGGGGGGGGTGGGGAAGAGCATTCTTGAACCTTCGCCGGCAGCCCCCAGCCCCACGGCGTGGCCATGCAGGCAGCAGAGGAGCCATCCTCCTGTCTAGGCCATGCTGGCAGTGAAGGACCACAGGATTTGGGTGCTGGCAGGATTTGGTCCATCTTCTGATGGTTCCCAACTGCATCCCCAGCCCTTGGGACGCTGCAGGGAGTGGGAGGTGCCTGGGCTGGATGTGGGAGGTGGGGATGACTTTGCCCCCTCTCCGGGGATGCTCCAGCAGAGCTGCTCCCCTGTCCCCCTCCCCGGGCGCTGATGGATGGGCCAGAGCTGTTAATATTCAGCACGCTCCACCATTTCTCCACCTTCTGCCATCTGCCCATCTCTGCCCACCATTTCTATTCTTGCCGCCGACATAACGCTCCCTGCCTGGCGGTCGGGTGGGAGTGCGCGGGACCCTGGCCCCCAGCCAGCACCGGGTGCTGTGCCAGGGCACCCACCTTCCCCGCCCCCTTTGCCCCAGCCCCATGCCAGCGGCAGGCGGGGACCCCACTGGCACCAAGCTACAGCCGTGGATGCAACCTCAGCGTAAATAAGGAATTAGCATCTGGTTTAAGCAGCCCCTCCAGGCATGGGGCTTTGTCATCGCGATACCTGCTTTCATCAGTAACCTACCACGGCAGCTCCCCGGGAAGGCAGCCAAGCTAATAATCCCCTGAAATGGTGCAATAAAATACCCAGAAAGGTGGCGTCTTTAAATCATGCCGGAGTCCCGGCTTTGCCACGTGGTGCCGGTGTGCGCCCCTCCGCTGGCGGGTGGGTGCCGGGTAGGCTTGGGCTGGAGCACCGGGATGCCGGAGCAGGGATGAGGGGCAGCGCCAGCATTTGCTCGGTGCTCTTCCTCGCCAAGTGCCACCTAAGCACCAGCTGCTCCTGGAGCACACCCAGCTTGGCCAAACTGGCACCCACGGGTGACACAGCCGGCTGTGGGCTGGGGTGCACTGGCTCGCGCGGTGCCCAGGCGCAGTGGGATGGTGGCTCGACCAGCCTGGCTGGCATGGCTGGGGATGCCAGGGTAGCTGTTCTGCCCGTCCTGGTGGCTCTGCTCCCCGGGGCTGGCTGGCGGGAGCAGCAGCACTGCGCTGCGCCAGGTCTCCCTCTGCTCCTCTCCCCACTGGAGCATTAGGAAGCTGGCAGCGTATTGTTTGATGAGCGGATAATCCGCTGAATTGCAAACAGCTTTACCCAATTGAAGAGGCGGATTACTGCTCTCCAGCTTAATCATGTTGACATCTCGGAGAGTAGCCAGTGCTCATCCTCTTTGGCGCGTGGCGAGGGGCTCGGTGGCAGTGCGGGGTCGCCCGGTAGTGGCATGCCACAGGGCTGCGGGGCAGGACGTGGGCTGTGCTGACAGCAGCCAGCCGTGACCCTCGCTGTTGTGCCTCCCCGCAGGTTCACGGACGCGGAGGCGGTGGTGATGGGCGACGTGACCTACGGCGCGTGCTGCGTGGATGACTACACGGCCCGGGCCCTCGGCGCTGACTTCTTGGTGCACTACGGACACAGCTGCCTGAGTAGGTGACACCTGGCCCCAGGGTGCTGCTGAGGCAGCCGCGCGTGGCAATGCGGAGGCTGCACCACCACCACTGTGCCGTGCCGAGCGGCTCCCTGCTCCGCTTGACGCCGGCTCAGAGACTTAGTGCCAAAGGCTAATCCCTTCCCAAAGGGATTTCTGTTCTCCAGCCTCGGTTGCTGGCTTTGGACGGGGCCGGGCTGGGCGGCTGCCCACAGGCAGGATTTTGAGGGCAGCAGGGCGTGCTTGTCCTGCTCAGCCACGCGCTGCCGCAGCACCCAAATCACAGCGCCGTGCCCAAGAGCAGAGCAGCAAGGCCGTGGCTTGGCAGGACACCGCTCACTCAGGACCTGCCGATGGGGACAGGGCTGCACTCGCCCCCCGCCCCACAGCGATGGGCTTTGGGGGAAGTTGGGAGCAGCGGCGATGGGGAGTGATGGCCTGGGGGTCCCGCTCACCCAGGGGCTGGCGCGGGGCCGGGGAAGGCGGCTTTGTGGATGCAGTGCAGGCTGGGCGGGGAAGGGAAGGGAGGAGGAGGCTGTGTGCTCCCCAGGCGGACGGTACTCTGGATCCAGTTGCCATGGAAACTGCGCTGCTGTCCCAGATGCTGCTAACTTTGAAGTCCACCCAGGATGGAATCAGCCCAAAAATAACAATAAGACGCTCCGGGTTTTAAGGTGGATCGGCAGAATTGCTGTAGCGAGCGGCAGGCACGTGCATCGCTGCTGCCACCGCGCTCCCAGCACCCAGCAGCCTGCCTGGACATTTATGGGGCCATATAAATGGGTTTGAAGAATTGCATCGGGCTCTGTATGAAATACTGACTCTCTGCTTGAGAACTGCGTCCCGAAAGCCACGTCAGCGGGAGCGTTCATGGTGATAAATATCTGTGCTAGGTGCTTTGTTACTGAAGGAGGGTTATGGGCACCACTGGAACAGAGAGTATAAAACCCCTGGTTTGTAGCCTGCTATTACATGAATGAACAGCGGGAAGGGGAGGAAGGGGCCATGTTCAGCAGTGCTCAGGCGTGCACCAGTGCAAGAGCCGGGCTGCTCCAGGGGTCGGGAGCTACGTCGTCTGGAACTGCTGCCTGCAGGGACAGGCAGGCGCTGCCAGGCGGCCTGTCGCCAGCCCAGCCGCTATCTGCTGCCTGCGGCTGTGTGGTCCTTGCCTGCGCTGGGCTGGATGGGTCGCAGGGCACCCTGGGGTGCTGAGAGGGTGCTGAGCTCCTTTCAGGCTGCCCACGGTGCTCCCGGCGCCAGCTCAGTGCAGCCGCCTTCGCGGGGAGCCCCGTGGCCGATGGCGGGGCGCATCCTGGCGCAGCACGCAGGCGCTTGCCCTCTCCCTCCTGGCCCCACGTGCCCCGCGGGAGGGAGTAATTTGCACTTAATTGTGATCAGGTGAAGAGCACCAAAATGGGAAGTGAATGCCGAGCTGTGGATCGATGCAGACTCTGTGTACTTTAATTATTCACTTAATCGTGGTGACACAGGCTTCTTAGCACCGGGGGTAATTAGATTTGTGTTCATTGATTCCCCAGGCTGCCATTATCCGGAGAGAAACGAGTGGGTGCTCTCCGTGGCTCCCATCTGCACCCCCTGCCCGGGGTGCCTGGGGTGCCAGCACGGGCAGAGGGGTGGCACAGCCCATCCTGGCCTGCCCACACTGAGGCAGCTGGGATGCAGGGAGCCCCACCAACGTGCTTTCTCCACAGGCTGCAGGTGGCAGTGACGGGGCCTTGCCAGGGCCCTGGGTGTACCCTGCACTCACACCCTCTCTCTTCCTCTCACCAGTTCCCATCGACGCCACGCAGGGGCTGAAGATGCTCTATGTGTTTGTGGACATAAAGATCGACACGTCCCATTTCCTCGAGACCATTCGCTTCAACTTCGCAGCAGGCACCTCCCTGGCCCTCGTCAGCACCATCCAGTTCGTCTCCACAGTGCAGGTGAGATGGGGGCCCCGGCAGTGCGGGGTGCGGGACGGGGCTTGTGCTTCCCCCCACCCTGCCCTGGCTCCGGGGCCGGAGCAGCTGCCCTGGGGTGCTGGTGGTGACAGTTCTCCTCTGACGAGGGGAACAGCTGCGATAATATGCTGCTGCCGTAATGTTGATCAAGTACTTTATAATAACTCTGATCAATGTTTCATGGCGGCACCCCTCCCTGGCTCCCCTGGGAGCTGCTCTGTAAATGTCAGGGCAGGCGGTGGAGCACTTGGCATTTTGATGCAGTGCTGGCAGCGGCAGGGGAAGCTCCAGCAGGTCTGTCTGTCTTCCCCTGAATGGCCAGCTGGGCAGGACGGGACGGGATGAATGAGCCTCTTGAGCCATGTCTATCTAAACACGAGGCTATCGAAGCATTAAGCATCTTCTCTTGTCTTTTAATTGATATGTTGGTTGAGCCTCGCTGAGCATCTCAGCTGTGCGGGGCCGTTACCTTCTGTGATGCCCTGAGCAGACCGACTCCCCTCGCTGGTGCCATGCCAGGGCACAACAGCACAGCCATTGCCGCTGGTGCCCCGTGGAGCTGGGACCAGTGTCCCCAGCAGTGCTGGGGACCAGCGGCCGCTGTGCCATGCTCTGTCGCTGCTGGCTGGCTGACCCCACGTCTCCCCCAGGCGGCATCGCAGGAGCTGCGCTCCCAGTACAAGGTGTGTGTGCCCCAGTGCAAGCCGCTGTCCCCAGGGGAGATCCTGGGCTGCACGTCACCCCGGCTCAGCCAGGACACGGACGCCATCGTGTAAGTACCCAGGATCTTCCAGGACCCTCCTGCCTGGCCCAGGCGGCCCGCCCTGCCTGTACCCCCCTGCCTGGCCGTGGGGTGGTTCTGGGGGGCAGCGGGGGGATGTCCGCGGGCTGGGGCGGGCCCCCTCCAGGTCCCTGCACTGCTTGGAGTGGCGTGTGCTCGTAGCACAGAGGAAATAATTGAGTCGTATATCAGAATAGATAATAGATGGAAGGGCGGGTGGATAATTGGAAAAGACAAATGGCCGGGGCCCAACATCACAGCAACATTAATTTTATTTAAGGACAGCAAATTAGAGGGAGCACTTCACTTCCTATCACCTAATTATTTTAGGTAATGGAAATGCTTAATGTACTGTGAATACAGTGTGCTGCAGAATAAATAAATACAAGGACCCCACCCTTGGGGGGAGCCGGGGAGCCCAGGTGCAGGTTTGGGCCCCGTTGAGCCCCTTCTCACCCGCCTTGCCAGGAGCCAACAGCACTGGTGCCTTTCCAAGCTCGGCCATGCGGGGAGCCGGGCTAACGATTGCCAGGGCTCTGCCTTTGCCCTGAGCCGTACTGGGGCTGGGGGAGAGGTGCTGCTTTCCTTCTCTCCTCAAGGGAGCGGGTACGGGTGGCTGGGCCAGCACCACATTGGCGTGAGTGAGTCCTTCCCACTGCTGGAGGAGCCACGGTGCGGTACCGACCGGCTGCTCATGCAGGTGCACGCAGCCGGTGTACCTGTGTCCTCCCCACGTTATTATTTTCTTCTTTTGCCCGTCTCTGGGGCTAACTTTTGCAGACAAATTAGCTTTGATCTCCCAAAATGTCATTCTCCAATTAAGGGCAAAATCTAGTCAAGTTTTACGTCTGAATTCATTTTCCAAGCCCTCACTCCATTAGGGCAGCTGAATGAAAGGCTTTGAAATGTAATTGCTGACTTGAAATCCGATTAGAAATGGAAGCAGCAACGTCTAGAACCAGCCGTTGAGATGGAGCAGCTCCCAGCCGCTCCACACTGGCGTGGGCATCCCTCCTCGTGCCGAGCAAGTCACCTCTCCCTCCCTGGCGTGCCAGGGGGCTGCAGGGAGTCGGGGAGCCCTGGCTGTGCCTGTTGCTCCCGGGTCCCAGCGCAGGAGCTCCTGGCATCTCTGCACACTGCGGCTTGGGAGGCTGGCAGGCACATGGATGCGTGCCGCCGTTTCCCATGTGCCGTAGCTCTCCCTCCCCTGTCGGCAGGTATTTGGGCGACGGGCGCTTCCACTTGGAGTCCATCATGATTGCCAACCCGGGGATACCTGCCTACAGGTACGGGCAACCTGGGGGTACCTGCCTATAAGTATGGGCAGCTTGCGGGCACCCGTTCTGGTCCCCAACAGCCCCGCAGTGGGGAGCACCCCAGCTCCCCCAGCACACCGGGGACCAGCTGTCCCCACCATGCACCCTGGGAGCACCCCCCACCCCACGGCTGGGCAGGCAGCTGCCTGCAGCGGGCACAAGCAGGCGAGGGGCGATGGGGTGGGTGAGGAGGTGGGGCGGGGAGACGAACGCCAGCCATTTACTCCAGCTGAATATAAACATTTTGACAAGTACCTGTGAAAGCTCATGGAGGTGCAGCCATTAAAGCCCGGCTGCTGCAGGCAGAGGCCATAAAGCGCGATGATGAGGCCGCTGAAAGCAGATGAAATATCAAGAGCAAAAGGCTGGGCCCATTTGGTGAAATCTGAATTTCTTAGTAGGTCGTTTGTTACTAACGGGAGGCGCGCGTCAGGTTTATGGCGCTGGGGAAGCTGCCGAAACCCGAGCGGGATTTGATTAAAATTCTCCTCGTCAAACAAAGCAACAAATCAAAGATTTCTTCATAATTGATGAGCCGGGATGGGGGGAGCCGAGCATGGAGCTGAGCACGCGGCCCAGGCTGTGCCGGGTGTTGGGCTGTTGCAGCGGGACACTCGCCTTCTCCCTGTCCTTGTCCCCTCTCTGTGCCCTCAGGAGCCAGCTGGGCTGGAGGGGAGATACGCTGTGGGAGGCAATTAGTGCTAACGAGGGAGGGCCATCGTTTGGGGGGCAGGGTGCTGGGGCACATGTGAGCCTGGCTCTGCTTCGCAGGTACGATCCCTACAGCAAGGTCTTCTCCCAGGAGCACTACGGCCACGAGCGCATGCGCTGTGCCCGGCAGGACGCCATCCGCACCGCTGCCAGCGCCCGCTGCTGGGGGCTCATCTTGGGCACGTTGGGGCGACAGGGCTCCCCAAGCATCCTGCAGGTACCTGCCCCCTCCCTATGGCCCCTGCCTGGGCACTGGGTGCTGCCTCTGGGCGGGTAGGGGGACCGGTAACCGATGGCACCGTCGGCACAGCAGCCTCACTGCTGGGGTGAGGGTGGAACCGGCAGCGCCGGTGGCCCATCGTTTGCCACTGGCCGGGGTCTGCACGCCCTCAAACCAAGCAGGCAGGGCAATTAGCAGCGGATGAGGGAGGCCAGACAAGGGCTCGTTAAACCTGCCCCTGACTGGGGAGAGCTGGCCAGCCTCGGAGACCCCCCCGCATGGGCAGCTTGGCAATTAATTCCCTGGGTTTGTTTTAATTGGATGAACTTCCGATCCGGTTTGCCATCCCTGCTCAGCCACCGTGCTGGCGCTTTCTGCACCCGGGCCAGGCAAGGGGAGCAGGACCACAGTGTCCTGCCCCATGGGAGTGGGGTGCCCTGAGAACGGTGGTGCCGCTTACACACAGAAATTCTGGGGGAGCCACAGGTGAGATTTGGGGCAGCAAAAGGACCGGCGGGCAGAGCAGGGCAGCGAGGTCCTGGCAGCCACTGTCCCACTGTGGCCTCAGGGAGCTGCGGAGGAGGACAAGGACATCCCTGGCCCTTCCTGGGCCCCTCTCCTCCTTCTGCAGCCTCTGGCCGTAGCCAGCCGTGGCAGGCGGGCATCTCAGGGAAGGCAGCTGCTAACGAGAACAGATTGTTGTCATTGAGTGGTAATTACTTCATTAGGCTGAGGTACGCGCTGGGGAGAGCCAGGCACGAGCCAGAGCCATGGCCGTGGTCCTTGTCACTGCCTTGCCCGTGACCGCCATGGGGCTGTGGCTGTGGGGCAGAGCTGGGACCCACAGAGGATCTGATGGCCAGGAAGGGGCTGTGGGCAGGGTTTGTGGGGCTTGCCAGGGGTATCTGTCTGGGCTCCCCTAACGCCCCCAGGTGCTTTTTCTCCCTGCAGCACCTGGAGTCGCGTCTCCGCGCCCTGGGCCGGCCCTTTGTGCGGGTGCTGCTGTCCGAGATCTTCCCCAGCAAGCTGCAGCTCTTCCCTGACGTGGACGCGTGAGTGCTGCTGACCCTCCCCCAGCCCCCCATGCCGGGGCCCCCTGGGTGCCCCATCCCTGTCCAGGCCTCCAATTCCTGCTGGAAGCCGTCCCTGCTGCATCTGTCCGGCTGTCACCTGGGCAGGAGCTGGCACTGTGCACCCCATCGGGTAGGGAGGGGACAAAGGTGGCAGGTGGCTGGGCACTGGGGACATGACTGTCCCCACAAGGGTGGCTCTGGCTCAGTGGGGACCTCGCTCCCTGCCTGCTCCACTCCCTTCCCTGGGGGGCTGCTATGGCACTTCATTGCGGCTTGTTCTTCCCAAAATCCTCATCCCCATCTGTTGCCACGTGTTTCCCTTCCAGGTGGGTGCAGGTAGCCTGTCCCCGGCTCTCCATCGACTGGGGAGAAGCCTTCAGCAAGCCACTGCTGACACCGTACGAGGTAAGCACACCCTCCTGTTTTGGGGGGACCAGCCCTGGTTTGGGGTGGCACCCTGCAGCCCGCTGCAGAGCTGTGGTGCTGCAAGCTGCCAGGACAGGGACGTCCCTGTGGGTGGGCAGCGTCCCCTCTTCTGCCCATCTGTGCTCCATGCACAGTCCAGCTGTGCCGCGGGGATTTCCGATCTCTTGTGAAACCAGCGGGATTCCCGGTGGTGCAAGCCTCCCTCCTGCAGTGCCCGGCTCCGCACATCAAGGCACCGCGCTGGGACCTTTCCCAGTGCCGCTGGCTACCCACGGCAGGCAGCGCTCAGGACTCGGCTCCTTGTCCCCTCGCAGGCTGCGGTGGCTCTCCAGGACATCGAGTGGCAGCAGCCTTACCCCATGGACTTCTACGCCAGCCAGTCCCTGGGGCCGTGGACGGTGAACCACGCTGGCACACGGCCCCCGTCCCACGGCCGGCCAGCCCAGGTGGGCAGCGTCACCAGGGCGGCAGGGTGTCACCGGGGCAGTGGGTCCCTGCTCTGTCCCTTTGCTCTTGGTGGCCATGCAGGGTGTGGGGGGACGGGTGGTGGGAGCAGTGGCACGGGGTGCCGTAGGGCGTGCGGTGCTGTACGGTGCCCGGTGCCGTAGGGTGCCATAAGGTGCCGTACAGTGCCTGCTGCTGCGTGCCAAAAGCGCCACCCTGTGGCTTCGTTCCCGGTGAACATAACGGGGCTGGTGCCAGCCCGGTGAGGCGGCGCGGGGACACCCGAGCTCCCCCCAGCCCTGGCTGGGACAAGCGCCAGCCTGGTCCCGCGGCTCCCGGGGAGGGGGGCTCTTCCCAGCCGTGCCCTGGGGGGTGCTGTGAGCTGAGCACGGACAGGCTCATCACAGGCCAGGCGGGGGCCCCACCCTGACCCTCCTCTTTCTGCTGCAGGAGAATCCACCTGCGCCCCCCACCCCGGTGGAGGAGAGCCTGAGCATTGGGGGCCCAGCACCTCCGTGAGCGCAGCCCGCACCCCGCCCAGCCCTCACCATGCTCCGGGACACGGCACGGGCTCTGGCCCCGGCCCCCCGAGGGTAAGCACCGCCGGGGCCTCCCATTACCGGCACTGGAATAGTTGGGACGCACCCCCGTACCCCGGCGACAACCCCGCTGCCCGCAAGGACCGTCCTGGCTGCCCGCGGAGGGGTGTTACCCTGCAAGGCCAGGCCGCGCTGCGGGCTCAGCTCCTGGCAGCACCCGGTAGCACCGGGGGTGGGGTTGGGTCCCGTCCCGTCTCCACCCGTGATGCCGCGTGTCCGGGTCCCCGCGCCGTGTCCTCCCGCCGCTAGGGGGAGCGCTGCCGCCTGAGCGCCGGGTGGCACCGCCCCTCTGGCCGCGCCGTCCAATGAACGTCACCTGTTTCGGCAGGAAGGGAGGGGCCGTTAGGCGGAAGCGGCGCTCTCCGCTTCCGGTGGTGGCGGGCGCCATGTCGGAGGGGCGGCCGCTGCGGCTGCTGGGTCTGCACGGTTACCGGCAGAGCGAGCGCCGCTTCCGCCAGCGCACCGGGGCGCTGCGCAAGGCCCTGCGCGGCCGCGCGGAGCTGGTGGCGGTCAGCGCCCCGCACCCCGTGCCCGGCGGCGAGGACGGGGACGGGGACGGGGACGACCCTCCCCGCGGCTGGTGGTTCTCCGGGCCCGGCACCTTTGAGGCGGGGGAGGCAGCGGCGGCGCCGGCGGGTCTGGAGGAGTCGCTATCGGCGGTGGCGGCGGCCCTGGCGGAGCACGGCCCCTTTGACGGGCTGCTGGGCTTCAGCCAGGGCGCGGCGCTGGCCGCCATGGTGTGCGCCCTGCGGGCCCGGGGCGACCCCCGCTTCCCCGTGGCCTTCGCCATCCTGGTGGCCGGCTTCACCAGCCGCGCCCCGTCCCACGGCCACTTCTACCGGGAGCCCATCGCCCTGCCCACGCTGCACGTCATGGGTGACACTGACACCGTCATTGCTGCCCCGCTCAGCAGGGAGCTGGCCCAGCACTTCGTGGAGCCAGTCGTCCTCACCCACCCCGGCGGGCACTTCGTCCCCACGGCTGCCCCGCAGAAGAAGGCCTACCTGGACTTCCTGGACCTCTTCCGCCACGGACAGGGACAGGCCGAGTCCCCACAGACTGGGGCTGTTTGACAACAGTCTCTAAGAAATGGGACTCCAGCGAGCTGTGAGCAGCCTGCCATTTTGGTGAAGCGTGCCTGTGTTTCCGTGCCCTCCAGAGGGGCCAAAGCGCGCTCATGAGCTTGCTGTGCTGCTCTGTGGCACTCACACAGGGCCAGGCTAAACAGTTCTGTGTTACCTCCCTGGTTCTTTGCAGCTTTGTTGTACGCGTGAGTGCACGGGTATGGCGATGAAGGGTTTGAAGACAGGAGGGTGACGCTGCTGTCTGTGTGAGGTGCTTTCAGGGACTTGAATGGCTGTTCAAAACGGCTCGGCCACAGGAATTGTCTGCAGAGAGCACAGCTTCTGCAGCTGTTGTACCCCAAGCATCTGTGGTTTTAATATTCCTAGTGAAAGCTATTAAGCCGACCTTCCTGGGTCTGGTCGGGGTCTAGAAAATCCTCTTGTCTCTCTGGCAGTGCCAGGGCTGGTGTTCATTTCAGGAATGAAATGTCTGCTGGTTCAGCCTGCGTGCATTGGGAGACTTCTGTCTTCCCCTCTGTACAAAGTGCCTTCATGAACAAGAAAAGCTTGTCGCTACGTTTTTGGCTCTGATGTTTTCCAGAAGCACATGGAAATACTTAGTGTTACAATTGCAGGTGTCCTGCTTGACTGCTCTGGGGCAGGCCGGGCTCGGCCTGTGGCCCAGAGGGGTCGTGCCCTGGGCTGTGCTCGCAGGGTGTCCCTAACCACAGCTTGCCTTGGGGGTGCAATGCAATATAGCTGGGAACGGAGAGGAACTGGATGAAAGGTCTGAATTTGCTCCCTGCTTGCACAGCACTGGGAGCAGCGGGGCGGCGCGATGTCAGTCTGGGGACGGGACAGAAACGCCTTCTGTGCTCACTCAGCTGGGAACAGGCCTGGGAGCCCCCGCAGGTTAAACCCAACCAGCAGAAGTGAGCGGTTCTGACGCCTGTGAGTTCTTTGCCTCTGGTTTGTTGCTGGTTACGTGACAGCACGATGCAGACAGTGGTAGGAGGATGTGGCCGGTTGCCCTGAGGCCTGGCCCCAGGATGGCCTTGTCACGGGGGACTCGGGCAGCACCTGCCTGCTTCACCACCTCCCTGAGCACCTTCGGGTGGACTCGGTCACATCTGTGCTGCCTGTTCAGGTGGTGCAAAGGCATGGGGTGTCTGTCACCCCTCGGTCACCACAGCAGAGACACCAGAGGATGTTTTTGAGGGGGAAGGACGTGGCTTGGGGCAGGGAGTGAGGCTGAACACGGCAGCCAGCTGTGACAAAGCACCAGGGCCTTTGTCTCCGCTGCACCCCCACCTGAGCCCGCAGCCGCTGGGGAAGGATGGCAGCAGACAGCGCTTCGCCAGCCCGCCGTTAGCTGTTTAATTATTGCAGAGCTACACCTCGCCGCCACGGTCTCCCAGCGCAGCATCTCGCCCCCCGCGCCCGAGCAGCTCCGCAGGACGGCGCAGAGGAGACACCGCAGCCGCGTCGGCTCACCGCGGCCGAGCAGCGCTGCCCGGCCGCCAGCCCGCACTGCGGTCCTGCATCCGCCGGCTGCATCTCCCTGCTCCCGGGGGAGGCACCGGCGCCGCTGGGGTGGAGCAGGAAGGAGCCCTGGCGTGCGGTGAGTGAGCAGAGCGGCCCCGGCCCCGCAGGAGGCTCCGTCGGGCGTGTTGCGGAGGGGTGTTGAGGGATGGGTGACCTGAGCTGGGGCGCTGCGGTACCTGCTGCCTCTCCCTGGGGTGTATGGAAAGGTGGCTCCTGTACCAGTTTAAACAAATTAATAAAAACAAATAAACGTGACCCTTGTCCGTGGGAGGTGCCTGTGTGAGCAGCAGAGGAAGGTCATGCTCAGCCCTGGTGCAACAGGAGGAGGGAAGCTGCTCCCGCGGCCATCACTGCGTGTCCTTGCTGGATGGAGGGGTTTGCCCCCGGAATCTTGCCCTTCGCCTCCTTTTCCGCTGGTGAGACCCCTTCGTGCCCCTCCACATCCAGGTCTGCTCCTGCACTGCTGTTCTCGGGGTGCAGCTGCCCTCGCCAGCTGCCACAGAGCAGAGCCTGGAGACGAGACTGAGCGAGGACCCCCCACCGCTCGCCCAGCTCAGTGTCTGGGCTGGGGGTTCCTCTCCCCCCACCCCGCAGGGCCCAGGGCAGGTGGGTTTTCCTCAAAAACAGCATGTGGTGGTTGTGGTCCCAGAGCGAGGGGTGCTGCTGGGAGGGTGATGGAGTGAGCCTGGGCTCCAGGCGGTGGCTGTGATTCTGGCATGGGAGGCCCTGGGGGCAGCCACCGGTGTTACCAGTGGCACTGGACCCTGGGTGCTTTGGCAGGGGTGGGCTTCACCCCTCTGCTCCCCAGACGGGGACCTTTCCACCCCCCCGTGCAGCCCCCTGTGTGGCCGCAGCACCAGCCCCCAGGGTTAGAGCCCACCGTGGGTGCAGGGTCCGGGGCTTGGGGGGCACGGCAAGCCCCCAGCCCTCTCCAGTGTCCCAGAGAAGACCAGCATGAGCAGAGATGCTGGGGCGCGGCTGCCTCTCTGCAAACACCCACCGCCCCCTCCCCGTGCCCCTTCCCCCTGCGCCGCTGCTGACTCAGGCCCTCCTCCGCTGCCCACCGTGCCAGCTGCCCGCACGGGGCTCCCGTGGGTAGCGCCGGAAAAAGCGACGTCCCGCCGAGCCTGGCATCGGGTGCCGATCTCACCGGGGTTTGAGCCTTACTCATCTCACGCTCTTCCTCCCCATCCCCTTGAGCGGGGGCCTGGCGCAGGTGGCTGGGGAGGGGGCGTTCCGGCTGGGTGATTTGTTTAGCAGAGGGTTACGCAGCACAGCTCCCCCCGAGCGTGCCCGGAGGCAGCGGCGCAAGCAGGGGAGAGCTGAGGGCCATCCCCAGGCCCTGCTGCCAGAGCGGGACCAAGCCACCCCCTCCCCGCTTCACCCGCAGAAGCTTCCAGTTGTGGCTGAGTCACTCCTGCTGTAGCTCCTTCTCTCCTTGTTTTGGATGGAAGTTTTCCATGGAAACCCACGCTGGGCCGGGCCGCGGGCTGGGATAAACACGGCTGAATCACAAAAGGCCGTTTTCGCCAAGAGCTGTTGGATGGCAACGAGAGCGTGTGCGGCGTGTGGGCAGCCGGGGGCGGTGGGCAGCTCCCCTGCCTTTCAGGGGGCAGCGCCTCTCCCTGCACCCCCCACCAGCTGTGCCAGGGCATCCCCCATGGCCCCCACCCCAAATTCCCGGGGTGCCCGCCTGTCACAGGTGCCCCTTGCCAAAGCCGGGAGCGGGTCATAGGCTTCAGCCAGAAGCTGTTTTCTTGGGCCACGTGCTCACCCAGGGATGCACAGAGGAATTCCAGCCCCTCGAGGACCCTTGCTGCAGCCCACTCCTCAGCCATGGGGCTCTGTCAGGTCACGGCAGCTGGATGCCCCCCAGGCTGAGCCATCCCACCCTCCTGGGCTGGGGGCGCTTGCTGAAGTGCTGTGAGCTGCCGGGAGTGAGGCCGAAGTAAGGCAGCGCTTGTGCCATGCCCGTGCCCCCGCTGAGCACCGTCCTGCTGTAGAAGCGCCAAGTAACTCGGCTGTGGCAGGCACCGTGATCCTCCCCGGCACCGCTGCGTTCCTCCCGGCACTGCCACCATCGCCGCGCTGAGGAGGTGCACGGGAGCCGGGCGGCCTCCCTCCCCTGGCACCGATGGCTGGCCCCAGGCCCGGCAGCTTGGAAGTGCTGTCGGAAGCTGAGTCCCGGTGTCAGAAATCCAGGATATTTTTAAGGGCTCTGGAAGAAAAACTAATTCCAGGGTGTCAGCGGGAGAGTCTTGGCCTTCAAAACAACAACAGCGCAGCTGTAGCCTTCCCAGGGCCGGAGCGTGGGGTCCGAGGGGGCGTGGGGAAGCCTGTGGGATGCATCCCCTCACCCAGGGGTACCGTGGAGGGGATTCAGACACCACCATGGCCCAGACGTCACTGTGCTGCTGTTGCTGCTGCCCACCCTGGGCACGAGCAAGGAGTTTTTTCCAGGGGATGGAGGGGGGCTTTTCATGGCCAGCAGCCCCTTGGCAGCATGACTGTGCCGGGCCGTGGCGCGCTGGGCCGAACACAGCTGTGGCTTCACCTGGGTGCTGGCGGGGCTGCCCAAAAATCCCCTTCCCGGAGGTGTGTGGCCCGTTGCCAGCCGCAGCAATGGGGAAAGCGGGAGGCAACAGGGACTGGTGGGAGCAGGGGCAGCGCACGGTGGAGACCCGGGGCCTGTGACATCCCCCCGCCCGCCATTGCTGGCCCCTGGGAACCCAGCGGTGGCTCTGCCCATCTGCGTGAGGGGCAATGCTGCCAGGTGCAGGACACCCATGGGTGGGTGCTCCTGGGGGGGGGTTGCCCTAACCTGGGGAGGGGGAACGTGGGCTGGGGGCCCTGCCCATACTATGCAGGTTAGTTGGCACCCAGCGGGGTCACGGGGAGCCCTGTGCTGGAGCTATGGCTGGGGGTGCAGGTCCTTGTCTGCGGCTGTGTCCCTGTCCTTCCGCTGCCACCTGGGCCTGTCTCCCCACCATCCCTGGTGTCCCCCGCCCCCACCTCCATGAGATGAGGCACCCCGCGCCCCTCCGGGATCACTACGCCCCTTCCAGCCCCCCTGCCCCCGTCTCCGGGACGCCGGATCCCCGGTGCCCCCCCCCGAGGGGCCCTCCCCGGCCGGCACCGGTCGCCGCCGGCTGCCGAGGGCCCGGTGCCCGGTGTCGGGGCAGGCCGGGCCGCTCTGACTTCGCCGCTCAGGAATCTCCTGGCCGCGCCGGGCGGGTTGTGCAACCTGCGACCGCCTCCGGCCGCCGCCCGCCCCGGCCCGGCCCGGCCCCGGCCGTCCCGTCGGGCCGCGCTCAGTCCCCGCATTCCCAGCCCCGCCGGCGGGCCGCGCTCGGGGCCCGGGAACGACCCCTGCCCGTCGCCCCCCGCCCCAGCACCGCGCACACCGGCGGGGGTGGGGGGGAAGGTGTGTGGGACGGGGACACACGGGACCGCGGCGGCGACGCTCTCCGGGAGCCGCTTCCAGATGCGGCGGGACGAGGCCGGCGGGGGCGGCCCCGGGGCCCCGCCGGGAGGGCAGGTGAGGGGCTGCGGGGCTGGGGAGGGGGCTGCGGTATGTGGAGGGGCGTCAAGGTGGGGGGTCCTCTCCGTTCCCGCTGCCCGAGGAGGAGCCGCTCGGCGCCCGCCCCCCCGAACAGTAAGAGTTGATGTGCGGCGAGCTGCACCCTGCATGTGAGCTCCTACTGCCCCGGGAGGCGGGCAGACCCCCGCGGGACCCCCGCCGCCGCCCCCCCCGCCGCCTCCGGTACCCCCGGGGGTGGGGGGGCCTGTGCCGCCTGCGGTGCGAGTGCGCCGGGCCCGGCGACCATGGCTGTAGACTGTTACCCCCCCAGCGGCACAGTAACAATCTAAAGCCACGGTCGCCCGGGCGGCGTCGAGGGGGTGGGGGGGACACACCGGGAGGTGGGGGGGGGGCAGCCGGTGCCTTGGCGACGGCGAGGAGGCGGCCCCGCCACCGCAGCGAGCGCGCCCGACCCCCACCCGCAGCGCGGGGGGGTGTCCCGGCGCTGGGAGGGGGGGGGCTTCAGTAGCATCCTCCTCCCCCCTCCCCAAGCGCTCGCCCCACCCGCGCCCTCCCACACGTGTCCGCCCCGCCGGGGGGACCCCCCCTACCTGGGCTGCAGCGGGAGGGGGGGACGGCGTCCGCCATGGGGGGGGGTCGGTGTCTGCGGGGGGAGGGGGGAAGAGAGAGCGGGGTCAGGCGTGCACCGGCCCCCCCCGCCCCGCCGCCCCCGCCGCGAGCGCTCCCCGACGGCTCAGCACCACGGAGAGCTCCCGCCCCCCCGGCGCGGCGGCGGGGCCGGTGGCGGGACGGGGCCGGCGGCGGGGCCGGCGGCGGGGCCGGTGGCGGGGCCGGCGGTGGGTCATGCTTCAGTAGCCATGACTGTAGACTGTTACTGTCCTGTCCCTACGCAGCAGTAAGCAGTCTAGAGCCAAGGTGCCGACGCGCTGACTCGGGCTCTCCTCGACGGGGGCTCCGCGCTCTTCCGACGCCCCAGGGGCAGCACCCGGGGGGGGGGGGGAGGCGACAGACACCAAGCCCCCCGCGGGCTGCGGGGTTGGCAGCACCCGGACGGGTGGCACCGGGGTGCGGGGTGGGGGATGGTGCTGGGCACGGCACGGCGGGATGGTGCCGGGGGTCCCGTCGGGGATGGATGCGGAGGGGGTCGGAGCGGGAGACAGCGGTGTCACCCGCAGCGGTGGCGGGGGGGGGGGGGCGCGGGGGGGGGGGGCACACATACACACACATGCGCTTCGTCACCTCTCCCCCACCCCCACCCCAAAGCCCCCGCAAGGTGCGGGCGGGCGGCCCGGCCCCGCCGTGCGCCCCCCCGGGGCGGCTCCGCGCCCAGCGCCCGCCCCCGCGCACCGCCCCCACCGCCCCCCGCCGCCCGGCCCCGCACGTGGGGCTGCGACAGGCGGCACCGCACCGCCCCCGCCCGCCGCAGAGCCCCCCCCCCCGCCCCGGCCCCCTGCTTCGTCCGCCCGCCCCCCCCCAACCCCCGCCGCGGGGCGGGCAGGTGCAGCGCCCGGTGTGCGGGGCTCCGCTGCCCCCGCCCGCCCCCGCACCGGGCTCCGCGCGGGCTTACCTGGGGGCCAGCGCTGCCGGTACCTTACCTCCTGCGGGCCCCGCGCCTCCCCGCCCGGGCCCGGGGCCCCGCGGCTCCCGGCGGGGGACGCGCCGGTGGCGGAGCTGCGCTGTCCGCAGCGCGCGGGGCTTTTATAGGATCGGGCTCGTAGTAACGGGGATCTCGGCTCATTCATAGAAAAGCATCAACCTACACAATGACGTGAGCGCTACGTCAGCGAGGAAATTTAGGGAACGGGAAGACGCTACTATTTATATCGGCGCGGGGGGAGGAGAGCGGCCCGGAGCCGAGCAGGGGGTCCGGGCTGCACGGGGACCCCGGCCCCCCCCGGCCTCACCCGGTCCTCAGCTCCTGGAGGTGCACAGGGGAGCAGCATCCAGCACCCTGCATCCCTCCTCCACCTGCCCCCAGACCCAGGGGCTGTGCGCCCACCAAGGTGTGAGAGAGGGGCCTGTGACCCCGAGGGCTGCGGCATGGGGCACCCCCTGGCCCAGTCCCGAGGTGTCTGGCGGGGGCACCCACAGGGGCCCCAGGGACACCCATCGCCCCCGACCACCTTACTGGGCCCAGCGTGGGGCCTCGCAGCCTCACCGTGGGGCTGGTGCTGTGGGGCTGTCTTTGCCCCCCGCCCCGGGCACAAGAGGGGGTTGCACAGGGCCCCGGGGTGCCCACACGTAGGTATCAGCCTGGGGGTGCCCCCTGCCCGCTTCTACCCCCCACCCACGGCGATGTCCTGGGCAGCACCTCCCACCTGCCCCCAGTAAGAACCCTCATGCCTGTGGTGCCGTGAGCACCCATGGGTGCCAGCCCAATGGCCTGTGGGTGGCTGGGGCAGCACTAAGGTGTGTGTGGTTGAGTTTAGAGTGTGGGGGGTGTCCCCCCCCAGTTGCAGCACTGTGCCACCCTGACCCCTCTGGCCTCACAGCAGGGCCTGGCCCGTGCTCCCACTGGGTCTGGGTCCCCCAAAAGCCATCAGTGCGCCCGAGATGGACACGTTGTGGCTTTGGGACTGAAATAATTTTTGCCCCCCCCATCCCAAGTGCCAGCCCCCACCCCACAAGACGGGCCTAGAGCTGTATCCAGGGGGATGTGTGTGTGTTTGGGGTCCTTCCCAGAGGACAGGGGGAACTGTGAAGGACCCCCCCTTATGCATCCATCCATTTCCCCCCCTCCATTTCTGCTGGAGCCTTCTGACCTCACTCTGCTCTGGCGAAGCATCATACCGGTCGCCACAGCAACAGCGGCGTTGTCATTGACAGCAGCATCCGCGCCCGCCAGCATCCGCGCTGCGCAAGGCCGCACGCAGCTATGGGGGGGCCCAGGCCACAAACACCCCACGCCCCCATTCCTCACTGACACCCCCAAACGCTTGCAGAGGGGTTCAGGGAATCACACCACGCACACACCCCCAAATCCACCGGCAGCCCCTCTATCTGCCCGGCTTAGGGTGCTGCCAACCTCCTAAAACCCCCCCCAAAACTCCTTAAGCCCCCCGCACCCCGAGCATATGGGGATGTCGGCCCCCCTTTCCTTTTTTTCCCACGGAGGACCGGCGCGCGCCCCGTCGGGGCTCTCCGGTTCGGGAATTGGGCGGGGGGAGCTGTCGCTGCCGCAGCGCTCCCCGCCGCAACCGTGACTCAGCCCCGGGATTAGTCAGCAACCGGGGCCGGCCCACCCGCAACCGGCTGCGCAGCTCCGCCGCCGCCGCCCCCACGGGGGCCGCTTCCCACCTCCTCCCCACGCCCCGGTCCCCCCGACGCGCACCGGCGGCGGTTCGCGTCTGGGGGACCGGGGCGGGGGGGGGAGCGGCCCCCGTGGGGGCGGGGGGGGGGAGGTGTCGCATCCCGGAGCGTGGCCCGTTGCTGCCATCTCGTGGGCTTTCCACTAGTGGCTGCAGCCGTGACCCAGTCGCTGGGGGGGGGCCTCTGTTGCGGGTGGGGAGGGGGCGGTCACCCGTGGGGCTTGCAAAGCTAAGGGGTGGGTAGGAAGGCGCTGGTCGACGAAGAGGGTTGAAGGAGGTGTTGCTCCACGAGGAAGGCGGGGGTCCCATCACCCCACAAAGCATCACCCAAAAGGGAAGGGGTCGCATCACCCCATCAGGCATCAACCCACAGGGGTGGGGGGTCTTCACTTGCCTGAGTGTCACCCCACAAGGAAGGGGTCCCACTGCCCCACGAAGCATCACCCATAGAGGAAGGGGTCCCAGCACCTCACCAAGCGTCACCCCACAAGGAAGGGGTCCTCACCTGCCTGAACATTGGCCTGCAGGGAAGGGGTCCCATCACCCCATCAGGCATCACCCCACAAGGAGGGGGTCCCACTGCCCCAGAAAACATCACCTTGCAGGGCTGGGTGCCCTTGATTACCCGAACAGCACCACACAAGGAAGGGTTCCCATTGCGCACACACCCCCACCAGCTGACAGGGACCTCATGAAGTTCACCAAGGGGAAGAGCAAAGCCCTGTCCCTGGGGAGGGAGAGCCCGGGCGATCCCAGGGCCCCCCAGCTGGACACCAGCCCAGCAGGTCCTGGGGGACACCAAGGGCAAGGGAGGCGAGGGGTGTCCTGGGCTGCGTGAGGAGGAGCGTTGCCAGCAGGGCGAAGGAGGGGCTCTCCCCCCTCTGCTCGGCGCTGGGGAGGCCACTCCTGGCGTGCTGGGTCCAGTGCTGGGCTCCCCAGCACAAGAGCGACGTGGATGCACTAGAGAGAGCCCAGTGAAGGACCACTGAAGATGAAGGGACCAGAGCCCCTCTCCTATGAAGAGAGGCTACAAAACCTGAGGCGGCTCAGCCTGGAGCAGAGAAGGCTCCGGGACCTCACCAGTGTACGCAGGCACCTGGAGGGAGGGTGCAGGGAGGATGGAGCCAGCATGGTGGTGCCCAGTGCCATGACCGAGGGCAACGGGCACAGGCTGGAGCACTGGGCTTCCCTCCGCACACCAGGAAACACTTCCCTGTGAGGGGAACAATTGCACAGGCTGCCCAGGGAGGTGGTGGAGTCCCCGTCCTTGGAGATATCCAAAAGCCATCTGGGCACGGTCCTGGGCGACCAGCTCTGGGTGGCCCTGCTTGAGCTGGGGGTTGGAGGACGACCTGACGTCCCTCCCAACCTCAACCACTGTGTGATCCTGTCCCTCACATGCCTGAACATCACCCCACAAGGAAGGGGTCCCACTGTCCCACCAAACATCACCCGGTGGGTAGGGGTCCCCTCATCCAGCTGAGTTTCACCCCACAAGGAAGGGTCCTTCAGCCACCTCAGCATCACCTCGCTAGGAAGGGTCCCTTCGCTCACCCCAGCATCACCCCACAAGTAAAGGGTCTCCTCGCCCACCCCAGCAGCCCTGCAGCTGGTGCAGCAGCCATGGGTGGGTGGGGGGCTGTGTTGTACCAGGGCCTCCACCCTTCTGGCCACCCCACAGGGCTCCTACCATGTTGGGGGGGCACCAGAACCCCAGGAGCACCTGGCGGGGGCCTGTGGCTGCCCCCAGCCTCGCTTCACAGCAGGCAGGGCTCAGCACAGGCATCCCCACAGCTCTGCCTAACGTCAGGATCAGGGCGGGAGGTGGGCAGCACCGATCCACGCCCAGCCCAGAGCAGCTCATTGTTGTCACGAGTTTCACGGCCTCAGCCCAGCACAGGCGGAGGGGACATGCATCCCCCTGCAAGCACAGGGGCTGCAGCGGGGGGGGCTGCCATACCCCGGCACCGCCGGGAAAATGAAGTGCGAGCTGCCAGCGGGGGCTGCAGGCTCCTGGCGGTGCCGGATGCGGCCCGGCTGGCCAACGCGCCATAATCGAAGACATGTGTGTGGGCTTTGGGGAGAGGCTGCGCTGGGAAACAGGGCCCTGCGGAGACCAGGGGGCTGTATCCTGTCCAAAAGCCCAGGTCCCACATGAAGCCAGGCATGCGAATGCGATCCAAACCACAGCTGGATTTGAACCGAATCTCCCAGCATCTGGGCTAATTTGCTGCAACTTTGATTGATCGTGGGGAGGGGGCACGGGCGGGAGACGCTCCAGCTCAGACCTCCCAACAGAGCCAATGACTTAACCAGAGCTGGTTCCAATCTGCTCAGCACATTGAGGCGAAAATGCCCCTTTCCCTGCGCGCTCCCGGCCGCCGGCGCTGGCTCTGCCCGTGGCTCTGCCGTCCCCATCCCTCGGGGCCCAGCATGTTCCTCGGGGACTCGCGGCAGGTTTTGGGCTCCCTGGGTGCAGGATGCCCGGTCAGGCCCTGTGGGGTTGGGGGCTCGCCCCAGGGTGTCCCCAGAAGGCAGAGCAGGGCAGGAGGGGGGATATTAGTGGATCCGACCCCCGTCCACCTGCCCCAAACCCCTACGGGCACCAACCCGTCCCTCTGCTCCTGGGAGAGGCCAGGAATGGGAGGGGAGCTGCAAATGTGGGTGGAAAAGGTGAAGGTTTTTCCATTCCGCCCCCTTCGGTCGCTGCCCTGAGGGCTCGGCGTCACTCAGCAGGTAGCTGGGGCAGCCGGGGGTCCCGGCCGGCCCCGGGGGAGGCAGCTGTCTGGGAGCCGCTCGCTGCCGTGATTTATACAGCACAGCCCCATAAATTACCGGGACGAAGCCCGCGGGAGCCATCGCTCACAGCGACGTCCAGAGCTCGCTGCCAGAACCTGAAACACTTCCAGCCGTTAATTGAAGAGGAAAAAAAAAAAGGGGGGGCGGGGGGTGGAATTAGTGCCCGGGGAGTTGGGATTAAACCACAGTTCTGTGACGGGGAGTCGCCCGTGTCCCGCTCTCAGGATCCCGATGCTCCCTCTGGGCACGAGACCAGGATGGAGAGCGGGGAGGGGGATTTGTGAGCTGGTGCCTGGGCTGTGTCCGCCGCAGGGTCCCCACTGGCAGTGCTGCCCCATCCAGGTCCCCATGGGAGCATTCCCGTAGTGAGCTGGCATACCCTGGACCCGATGGGAGTCTGAGGATGAGTTCCAGCCAAGGGATGCTCAGCCGGGAGGGCCGCGGCTGCCACCGCCATGCACCCTCCCTGCCAGCGCCCATCCTCTTTTCTCCTACATCCAGGGCTGGCGAAACTCTGTCCCGGGGGGCTGGAGACCCCATGCTGGCTCCCACTCACCAAGGGACCAGGGTTATGGGGTGAACCACTGAGAGCATCCAGGGTGGCCCCAGCCGGGAGGGATGGCCAGTGCTCGGGGTGCCCTGCTCAGGGCGCCCTGCTCAGGGCAGGGGGTGCCAGCGGGACCCCCCCCCCAAGGATTAATGGCTGGCCCGGAGGTGCCCATCACGATGCTTTGCTGTACAAGGAGGTTGTGCAAGAGGCTGCGGCCGTGAGAAAGGAGAAGCGAAAGTGCGAATCGTGAGGCGTCTCCCCCCGCGCCAAGGGGGGACCCCGGGTTGCACCTCAGGCCCAGCAGTCTTTTCGAGAGCGGCTGGAGGGATGAAGTGAGGGGAAACGTGGCGCTGCCGCCTCCGCCTCCCCCTCCTCCTCCTCCTCCTCCTCCTCAACTGCTGCAAGCCCCTGGCCCACCCCGAGCTGCCGCCGCCACACATCTGGGCGCCAGGGCTGTGCGCCCCCCTGCTTTCTGTCCTTCCCCACCAGCAGCAAATTAGGGCCGGCTGCCTTCCCCCTCCCCCCCCTCCTTAAAACCCTTCCCCACATCACCTGCACCGATTAGGGTCCCCCCTAAGCACCCTGTGCTGACAGCACCCACTCCAGCTCTCCCACCCCCCTTCCACGTGTGTCCCCTCGGGTGGGGCAGCAAACACACCAGGCGGTCCTTAGCAGGACACCCATATTTTACCCTTCCCCACCGCCCGCCCCGTCGGGTCCCACCGCGCACCTGCGCGGGGAGGAGCCGCCTCCGGTAACCGGCGGGGATGGAGCGCACCGGAGCCGCTAGATGGCGCCCTGCGAGCGGTACCGGGACCCGGGGGGGGACAGAGCGGCCCGTGCCCGGAGCCACCGAGGGGGGGCCCTCCGGGGCTCCCGGCCCCCCTCGGTGGCTCCGGGCAAAGGTTGATGCCCCGAGGATGGAGACCCCCGAGGGGGCGGCGGGGTCGGGGCGGGAGGAGACCGGGAGGGGGGAAAGCGGGATCGGAGAGAGGAGGAGGAGACCGGGATGGGGAGGGAGGGGAAGAAGAAGGGAGGGGAGGGGGGGGGCCCGGCTTGTCGGTGCCCCGCCCGGGGATGGGAGGAGGAAAACCTCCCGCCGTCCCTTTAACAGCCAGCGGCGCTGCTCGGAGTTCAGGCCGGGGTCAGGGGGAGTTCGCAGCCCGGGTTTCACCTCCGCGCTGGCGGCGTCGGGAACGCCGAGGAACCGCTCCTGCTTCTTCTTCTTCCACCACCACCACCTCCTCCTCCTCCTCCCGTTCCGTAGGACCGGCCGGGAGCGCGGGGTATGGAGGAACAGCAGCAACAGAGGAGGAGGAGGGTGGAGGGGAACAGCAACCGGCGGCGGCCCCCCCGGGGCTGAGCCATGAGAGTTCACCGAGACCTCGGCTGGTTGGCGGAGGCCACCGGGCGCCCAGGTAAAGCGGGGAGAGGGGGGGACACCCCAAAACAATTTAAAAATGGGGGGGGGGAAGCCCTAACAAGCAGCTCCGCGGGCGCTTGGCTTTACCCACCTGGGCGGGGGGGACCGGCACCGGAGCGGAGGTGGGGAGGGGAGGTCCCGCTGCCCCCTCCCCGGCCATCCCCCCGCTCACCTCGCGGGGGGGTTTGAGGGGGGGAGAGGAAACGGGGGCGGGGGGCGCCGGGGGGGGTCCGGCCGGCCGCCTCCCGGGGCCGGGGCGCATAAGAGCCGGGGAGGCGCCGCGGGGAGCCGGGGCAGCGGCGCCGCGCAGGTAACGCAGGGCGGCGGCCCCGGGGGGGCGGGCGGGCGGGGGGCACCGGCCCGGGGTGCGGGTGTTCCCCCCCCGCCCCGGTTCCCCCGGCAGGTGGGCGCGGGGGTCGGGGCGCTGGCGGGGCCGGGGCGCGGCGCTGGCGGCGGCGGCGGGTGATGTCACTTTCTCCAAAAGCCTCCGGGGGTTTTCACCCCCCTCCCGCCCCCCCGGCCCGCCGAGAAGCGAGCCCCCATATAAGCGGTGGCACCGGCCGAGCGGCCGCACAGAGCGGCCGGGACGTGGTGGTGTGCGGGGCTGGGGGCTGAGCCCCGACACCCCCCCCCCACACCCCACCCCACGTGCGGGCCGAGCCCCCCGACGTGCGGGCCGAGCCCCCCGCGCGTGGGCCGAGCGCCCGGGGCCGGCTGCGCCGCTGACGGGGCGGTGTGTTGCAGGGCGGCGGGCGAGGAGCGGGATGCTGGATGCCATGGAGGTGCCGAGCCACTCGCGGCAGCTGCTGCTGCAGCTGAACACGCAGCGCACCAAGGGCTTCCTGTGCGACGTGATCATCGTGGTGCAGAACGCGCTCTTCCGCGCGCACAAGAACATCCTGGCGGCCAGCAGCGCCTACCTCAAGTCGCTGGTGGTGCACGACAACCTGCTCAACCTGGACCACGAGATGGTTAGCCCCGGCATCTTTCGCCTCATCCTTGACTTCATCTACACCGGCCGCCTGGCTGAGTGTGAGCCGGGTGGCGAGCAGAGCCTGGGCGCCGTGCTGGCCGCCGCCAGCTACCTCCAGATCCCCGGCTTGGTGGCCCTTTGCAAGAAGAAGCTGAAACGCAGCGGCAAATACTGCCACCTGCGCGGGGGCTACGCGCCCTACAAGCTGGGCCGGGGGCTGCGTGCCGCCACGCCGGTCATCCAGGCCTGCTACTCGGGGACCCCGCGGCCCGTGGACCTGCCGCCCGTGGAGCCGGCGGCGCCGCTCAACACGCAGTGCGGGGAGCTCTATGCATCGGCCGCCCAGGGCGCCCCGCTGCACCCCCACGGGCTGTGCCCGCCCGAGCGCCACTGCTCGCCGCCCTGCGGCCTCGACCTCTCCAAGAAGAGCCCCACCGGCCCCTCCGCCCAGCTCCTGCCCACCGACCGCCTGCTGCCCGGCGAGCCCCGCGAGCCCTCGCTGCCCCCACGGCACGACAGCCCCCCGGTCAGCGCCGGCCTCCTGGCCAGCCACGCCGCCGCCTACAAGGACTCCCCGCCGGGCGGCGAGCCAGGAGGGCACCCCCACGCCCCCGACCCCTTCCGCAGCACGCCACCCTGTGCCGAGCCCCCGCTGCCCCGCGCCGACGGGCGTGAGCTGATGTACCGCTGGATGAAGCACGAGCCCCTGGGCCCCTACCTGGACGAGGGGGAGGCGGAGAAGGAGCTGGAGCGGGAGGAAAAGGCCGAGTCGCCGCCCACGGTGCCGCAGCCCCGCTACCCCAGCGTGGAGAGCAACGACCTGGAGCCTGATAATAGCACGAGTGAGGAGACGGGCAGCAGCGAGGGCCCCTCGCCTGGCGACGCGCTGGACCGCTACTGCAACCACCTGGGCTACGAGCCGGAGAGCCTGGGTGACAACCTATATGTCTGCATCCCCTGTGGTAAAGGCTTCCCCAGCTCCGAGCAGCTCAACGCCCACGTGGAGGCCCACAACGAAGAGGAGCTCTATCACAAGGCGGCAGCCGAGCAGGCTGTGCCCTTCCTGGACAAGGGTGGCCCAGGGCTGGGTGACATCCTGCGGCCCTACCGCTGCTCCTCCTGTGACAAGTCCTACAAGGACCCGGCCACGCTGCGGCAGCACGAGAAGACGCACTGGCTGACGCGCCCCTACCCCTGCACCATCTGCGGCAAGAAGTTCACGCAACGCGGCACCATGACCCGCCACATGCGCAGCCACCTCGGCCTCAAGCCCTTCGCCTGCGACGCCTGCGGGATGCGCTTCACCCGCCAGTACCGCCTGACTGAGCACATGCGCATCCACTCGGGCGAGAAGCCCTATGAGTGCCAGGTGTGCGGCGGGAAGTTCGCCCAGCAGCGCAACCTCATCAGCCACATGAAGATGCACGCGGCCGGCCCCGATGGCAAAGCCAAGCTGGACTTCCCCGACAGCGTCTACGCCATGGCCCGCCTCACCGCCGACCAGCTGGGGCTCAAGCAGGAGAAGGCGGCCGAGCTGCTCTCCCACACCTCGCACTTCCTCAGTGACCCCAAGGCCATGGAGAGCCTCTACCCGCTGGCCAAGTTCACGGCCGAGCACCTGGGGCTGAGCCAGGACAAGGCGGCTGAGGTGCTGGCGCAGGCTCCGCACCTCCACGCCGAGGCCGCCCGGACCATAGAGCGATACTCGCCCCCCTAGCGCCGGCCCAGCCGCGGGGCGGGGGGGGCCGCCGGGCTCCCCTCACTGTCCCGCGTGGAGCTGGGGGGGGACGAAGGGCGGTGGGTGCTCATCCCCCGGCGCTGCCCGCGGCCCCGGAGAACTCGCTCGTAGCGGAAGGTCCCACAAGAGCTGCCCCGGGACGGCTGGACGGCGCGTCCCGCGATGAGCGCCCCGGCTTGCCCGGGAGAAGCCGATAATTCAGGGACTGACCTCGTGGCCCCCCCGCTTGCTGGTGGGGGCTGCTGGGCCCCCAGCCCCGGGGCGGGAGCGAAGCACAAGCTGTGAGGCCGGGCTGCACCCGAGGCTTTGGAGGACATGAGCCCGCTCCTTACCTCAGGGCTGTCCCTGGCGCTGTCCCCCGGGTGGGGGGACGCCCCCGGCAGCTCTCTGCATCACCCCAGCCCCATGGCGGGACCCACCGGTGCTCGGCTCAGCCGCGATGGGACCCGGACTGTGCTGCCTCGACCGCCGTGGGCCTGTGAGTAGATCATCCATCGCGGCCGGAGCGATGCCTCCGAGCAGCCGTCCTGACCGGGAGCGGAGAGCGTGGCCGTGCCGGGGCTGGGGGGGGCCTGTGGCGGCCAAACCCCGCGGGGCCATGCTGGGAGCTCGGGGGCAGACTGACGGAGGGGCACAGCGGGGTCTGAGCGGCGGGCATGGGGCGGGGGGACGGCGGTTGGGCCCACGCCAGGGGGGCCGGGGAATCGCGATGCTCCTCACCGTGGAGCAAGCACTGACCTCCCGCCCGACCCCGGTGGCTCGGCCGCCGGCAGCTGGTGTTTCTGGGAGGTGGGGCAGGGCCTGTCACAGACTGAGCCCCTGGGCCCTGCCCCAGCAGGCTCCCCGCCATCAGGGATGCCGGGGGTCCGGGGTCCGGCGGCTTCGCCCTCGGGCAGCCACTCGCCTCTATTTTTTGTTTTTTTTTTTTTGCCAAAGATGCCCGTCCCCAGCGCGGCCAGGCTGGGGAGTTCATGACAAAGACAAAGCGGTCTGGTTTGTCAGCTACCGGGGGGGTGGGCAGGGGGCTGCAGGAGGGAGCCGGGGGGGGCAGAGCCGAGGGAGGTGCTGGGCTGCGGTGACCTGGGGCCGAGCCCCCGCCACGGGGCATCCCCTGCCACCATCGCACCCCCTCTCCCGCCTTCTGCTCGGTGTGGGCAAAGCCCCCCCGGCCTGGACGCCCCCCCGGCCCCTGCCCTGACCCCTCTGCCTGGGGCTAATGTGAAGCTTCTCCCCTCCCCGAGCCCCCTCTTCTCCTTTGCACACGAGGCCCCGGGGCGGCCGCCAGCAGCGACTGTCCCTGGCCTCGCAGCCACTGTGCCTTAGCCTGAGCTGGCCGCTCCTGCCCAGGTGCCCCCCTCGCCCTCCCTGGGCTGCCGGGGCGCCCCCGGGGCCCCCCAGGGCCGGCAGAGTCCCTGTGGAGCTGCCGTGGGGTGAGCGGCGGCAGCAGCACCCAAAGCACAGCTGGCAGCGCCCAGCGAGGCTGCCGGCCCCCTCTGTATCACGTCCGATTTGTACACGGGCTCCTTGCCCCCTTTTTTTTCTATAGTCGAAACCGAATGAGCAATAAAATGACATTAACGCGCGTGGCCTCGCGTCCTTCTCTGGGGGTTGGCCTGGCCGGTGCTGAGGGGGGGGCCGCGCCGGGGTGGGACGGTGGGTGCGGAGCTGCGAGGGGCTTTGCCGCGCACCTGGTTTGCCCGGAGCCCCCTCGGTCGGGGTCTGCAGCAGCTGCAGGTGGGACAGAGCTGCCATTGTCCTCGCCAGCACAAACGCGTCCCGCTGCCGTTCCTCCTCCCTGGTGGCCGCCGTGCCCACCCCTGCCCCAACCCTGGCGGCAACTCGCCCGCCGACAGCAAATGAAACAACATGCTGCACAGACAAGTGTTTAATACTAAAAATTATTAAAACCATCTTAACAAAATAGCCCGAACGCGGCCGCCTCCCCGACACGGGCTCCCCGCGGTGGCTCGGGGCAGCTGGCACGGATGGCCCTGGGCACGGGGCGCTCAGGCCGGCGAGCCCCCGCGCCACTCGCCGGCGTGCCAGCTGGTCTGATGGCAGCAAGACCTCTGTCCCACGGCCGAGCCCATGGCCCAGCGTGAGGGGTCGGTGTCCGGCAGAGCTGCAGGTCCCTCCGAGCTGGTGGTACCCTGGGGAAGGGCCTTGCAAAGCAGCCCTGGGGGGGCTCTGTTCAAAAAGAAACATTTAAACACCCGGTGTGGAGGAGAAGGCAAAGTCTACGCGGTGCTTAGAGCCAGCACGGCGCGGCACACGGCTGCGGGCACCGAACCGGGGTGTGGGAGCCGTGCGCGCCGCGGCCCCGGCTGGGCTCAGCCGCGGTGATGGCTCCGTGCGATGGCAGGCGTGGGCACCCCAAAGTCTCGGCCGAACAGGCTCTGCCCCGCAGCGCAGACCCTCCTTTGCCAGCAGCCGCCCTGCACGGTGCCCCGCGGCCGGGACGTTCGTACGGCACAGGTTAGCCAGCACAACCCCGCTCGTCTCCATCGCTGTGCCGCGCAGCCCCACCGCGGCCGGGCGCTGCCGAGGCCCCCGACCCCGGCGTTGGCCCTCGCCGTGAGGCCGGGTGGACGGTGCAGGGGTAACACCGGGCTTCCTGATGCACACACCGGGTCTGAGCCACCCACGCAGGAAAGGAAAACGCTGGGCTCTGTCCTACTGCTTCCTCTGGCACCTTTGACGCTTCCCTCCCACAGCTGCGGCACCCCAGCGGGGACCGGCGACGGCCTCGGGGTCACTCCCACCCTCTGCTCATGGGACTGGGACTTGACAGAGCTCCAGGGGCTCCAGTTCACAGGTTAATGCTCCCTTTTAGCTTCTGTATCTGGCATGTAACTGGGCTGGGGATGGGACAACATGGGGGGTGTGGGGAGAGGGCTCAGCAACACCCCAACCCTGCACTGGCTCCTGGCATGGTGTGACCCAGTGATGAGGCAGCAGGGGTCCCTTCATGGCTCCCTCCACGGTGAATGGGTAACTCGAGAGGGGACCCTCCCAGCTGGGCAAGCGGTGGCGGGGGGGCTGGGCGCTGCCCCGACTCTCTCCAGCCCTGCCCAGTCCCACAGCCGGATCCCACATGCAAGAGGAGGCCGTGATGTGAGGACACACAGGCCCTGTGGGACAGCCGGTCCTGGGGTCCTTGGAGGGGGAGGTCTGGAGGATTTTGTTAGTCTCATGCTGAGTCTTGGGTCAAAAACTGTGTCTAAAGGCAATGGGGTGGGACTAAGGGGTTTGGGGGAGGAGGGAAAGGGCAGGTAATGCTGCGGTGGGCAGGGGAGCAGAACACAAAGCAGCTGTGGGGGGACTGGGGGGTGTTCAAAGCCTCCCCCCAGCAAAGCAGGCAGGGCACACACCTGAAAACTAACCTATACTGAAGTCTGAAATGAAACTGAACAAGCAAACCCTCCACCAGGGCGAGGACAAGCACCTCCGCAAGCAGCACCCGCTGCGTGGGGCGGGCGCGGGGTGGGGAAGGGGCCGGAGGCCTGCGGCTGCCTGGGCCACACCGGGCGAACAGGCTGGGGCAGGAGGGACCCTGCCCCTGAAGTCCACGGCCTCTCTGAGGGGCACGAGCTGGACTAAGCAATCCCAAAGTCTGCGGTGGCGTGTCCCCGGTCTCTGCCCTACGCAGCCTACAAACCCGAAGAGCCACCGACTCGTGACTCGAGCTCTCTGCAACCAAGCAAACCAAGCAAAAGGCTGGCGATCCGGCACGGGCTCACCCAAAGCTTCCCTAGCCAGCGGGGCTCGCCAGCTCCGCTCCGGCACTGCCCAAAGGCTGGTGGGACCCTCAACGGCCCAGCCTCCACGTGAACCATCCACAGCAATGACCTTCCCAGCTGGTCTGCCCTTGGGGGGGGCCCCTTTGCAGCACGGCCATTCTGGGGTGGGTTGAAGACGTGGCGTTTATTGTTCGTGGTGGGCTGGAAGGCGGCGGCGGCGCGTGGTCAGGGCTGCCGCTGAAGCCGGTGTCCCACCGTAACAGGCTGCGTGACTCGCTCAGGGGCTGCTGGCCCCGCTCGGCCCCCTCAGCCCTCCTGGGCCCACTTGAGGAAGGTGGGGATGTCCCGCACTGGCACGTTGCGGGTCAGCGCCTTAACTCGCAGGTTTCGGTCATCTGTCAGCAAAACCACTTCCCTGAGCAAATGGATGGGATCATCTGCAACGAGAGCGAGCGCAGGGTGAAGCTCAGACCTCCCCGCTCTGCCCCAGCCCTTGCGCCCATCCCACAGCGCGCTGTCCCCATGCCGTGCCTCCCCCCTGCCCCCCGCCCCGGGTGCTGCACCCCATGGCACGGCAGGGCTGCCCGGCAGCGTTCCCAGCTCCCCGCTCCCTGCCGAGGCTTCCCGTGGCAGCTCAGAGACAACACTTCGTCTCGACGGCCGCCTTCTCCCCTCCCCGTGCTGGCTGGGGGATGAGGTGTGCGCTCTGCCCGCAGCCCCGGGGCCGGGAAGGCCGGTGGGCAGCGCCGGGGTCCCTCGGTGCCCGCATGGGGTGGTGCACCGCGCCGCAGGCAGGGAAGAGGAGGTCCCTCTGCCTGACCCAGGCCAGGAAGACGGCCCGCGACCCTGGTTCCAGCAGGAAGCTGGTGCTATTATTCTGGTGATCTCATTATAAGATCTAAAACCACCCCTTATTTTTTTGTGAAGCTTTTTGGAGTCGCCACTGACACTGAGGCGTTTCTGGCTGGGGCTCAGACAGCCAGAGAGAGTTGAAGCCTGAGAAATAACCGAAGGGATCTTGCCCCCAGATGGATGAGCTGCCCCGCACGCAACGCGCTGGGCTGGGATGTGGGAGCCACGCTTACGTGTGTGCGAAGCAGGGGAAGCATATGGGGTATGTGTAAGCAGCTGGGTCCTGTGACCAGAGTACTGTTCCTATGAGCACAGGAAACACAGTGCCTCCGAGCCAGGATGGGAATGGAAAAAACAGAGTTTATGGGAGCCCAACATGGGCCCAGATTGGCTGCGCGGGGAGCGGCAGGACGAGGGGAAGGGGAGGGTGGCCAGGAACGCAGGCTACGGTCGTGGTGTCTGGGCTGAGGGTGTCGGGGCGAGCGCACCGGCCGGCCCGTGCCGGGAGGAAGGGGAGCGGGGGCTCGGCGGGAGGGCAGGCTTGGGGCTGAAGGCTGCCGAAAGCAGGATTGGGAGGTTTTGTGCGGACACTTTAAGAAATGTGTAACAATAAACATCCTCTGCTCCGTGCTGGTGACGCGCCTCCTTGTTACAAACCAGAGGCTGTCAGCTTGTCAGGCCCCATTCCCCATAATCCACATGATTTCAAAATTCAGCATCATTTGCACATAAACATTTGGTGACGGTTTCTCTGTGAATCTGACAAGTTAAGCTGCTAAGAATTCGCACTGACAAATGCGGGTTGATTTCTTGGGCAGCTGCTGATGCAATTCCCATCCCCACTGCCCTGGCAACAGCCCGGGGGCTGTCTGGTCCCAGCACGTGTGGCCGATACCAGCCAGGCATTGGGAGGAAAAAGACCCCCGGCCAGGAGGTACCGGGGCTTGCGGGGAGGAGGCTCGTTCTGGCCCTTCGTCACCACTGCTGGCACCATGAAATTGCTGCGTGGAGATTTACAGTGGGTTTCTCACAGGCTGGGACATCCCCGGCGCCGTGAGGTGCGCATTTGGCAATGCGGTGAGAGGGCCACAGCCTGGGGCTGACCGGAGGCAGGAGGTGGCACCTTGGTGTTGAAAGAGGCAAAATGCAGGAGGGCCATGAAAGAGAAACGAGAAGGGTCTGTGGGGTGCAACAGAGGAGGGAGAAGGAAGGCATGAGGATGTTCTACCTTTGTTGGAGGGCATGAAATCCTTGGCCTTGTCATTGCAATAGTGGAGGCAGCAGGACAGAATCAGGTCATCATTGTTTCCCTGCAAGAAAAGGGCAACGTTACCCCTGGCAGGAGAAAAAAACTGCAACCCCACCACCCTGATTTCTGCACTGCCCTTGTGGCACTGCTGCAGCTCAGTGGAGAGCAGGGCTGCTCGGAGCCGCAACACACGCAGCCCGCAGGAGCCTGCTCAGCTGCCTGCAACGGTGGGGACAGAGCCACCCCTGCCCAGAGCCCGCGGGCCCCAGGGCCCCTGCTTCCCCCCACGAGGCGGTGGCGAAGAGCCTCCAGCCCTCAGCATCACTACCCCTGCGTCCCGTCCTCCTGGGGCCGGGATGTCCCTCACCTGCTGGCCAGTGGTGTCCTCGCTGCGGAAGGAGATGGACTCCAGCTCGTTGCCTCGGCTGGTCAGAGCCCTCAAGCAGTTGTCCCGGCTCTCAAATCGCTCCTCCAGGAACTCGATGGACTTCCTGGCTCTCTCCTGCACTTGGCGGGCATAGCCTGCAGCCCGGTGCTCCATCTCCGGGCCCTTGGCCAGGCCATCCAGCTCGTTTATCACTTCAAACAGGAAGAGGAGGTACAGTTACTATGGGACAAGGTGCTCCCATGACCTGCTGCTGGAGCACGCAAGTTGCCAAGGCCTCGGGGCCGGGGCACTGGGAGCTGGCTCAGGAAATCTGGGTTCAGCTGCCACAGTGTCCCTGCACTCCTGGACTTGGCTGCGGGTCTGGAAAAGCTTTGCTGCCTTCCACCGCTGAGGGTCACCTGGCTCGGCCCCGAGCACGCAGGCACCTCGCCCCTGCGGCGTGTGGGTAATGCTAGGGGCATCTCGCGCCGCTCTGCAAAATGCTGGGACCACCACCGTGCCCCCTTACCCGGCACTCCTGCCTCACAACCGATGGCACCTCCATGTGTGCCCGCGGGTGTCAGAAAACCCCGGCCTCCTGCAGCCGGCTCCTCTGCCTCCGAGCGCAGCAATGGCCAGCAGAACCGCGCCTCCCGCCCCGCGCCGCGCTGCCACCTCTCAGCTCCCCGCACTCACTTTCAGACACGAAGAGCTGCTGCCCTCCTGCTGCAGGGCTGCACGCCGGAACAGGGTCACGCGTGGGTGCAGGCAGTTCCCACTCCAGCACTGTTTCCCATGCAAGCCCTGGCCCTATTTTCCCCACCTGAAGCCACCAGCCCAGGCTCCCGGCACGGGACACGCTCTCTCCAACACCTCACCCATCTGGGTTCGCATATCTGTCCTGACCCATGCTGCTCGAGACGAGCCTGAGCCTGGGATCAGGCGGATTCCTAGCCCGTTAGCCTTAACTGGCGCCTGTCAACCCTTAGAGCCTCCTGTACTGCTGCCAAGCGGCCGGGAACCCCAGCTGCTCCAGCACCCCAAGCCCAGCAGAAGCCTGAGGGACCACAGCAGAGCTCCAGGAGGGACCCACCCTCCGGCGCCGGCGCTGCTGGAAGAGCCTCTCCGTTGCAGTACGAGCGCGCGTGTGCGAGCAAGATGCCGCCGAGGCGGCTAGCGGCGAGGCCGGGCACACAAGCATGCGGCCAGATGTGCGCACAAGCGACCTTGCCTGCGATCGTGCACAGGGCTGCGTGTGCGCGAGGCCGGGCACGCGAGAGAGCTGGTGTGCACGTGTGCGCGAGGGAGCCTCTGTGCGCACAGTATGTCTTTTAGCCATGGCTTCATTTCTGAAGATTGTTTCCGAGCCTGGAGCCAAGTCCTGAGTTCAAGTGGGAACTATGCATTCCTTGGGGGTTCGGGGAGAGAGCTCGGGGTCTGAGGCCTCTCCCCAGTGCTGTGAATCACTGCCCAGGGAGCCTGCGTGATCGCTCTGTTCCATGGTGAGACTGGCACTCACTGTCTGGGTATTCAAATTAAAGCTGCATGGAGCTGCTTTGCTCTTCGCTGGCCGGCAACTCTTCTTGCTACCGACCTGATGCTGCCATTTCCACACAATGCACGGCTGGGCCCGTGGTGGGGGGAGCCGTGCAAGAACGGAACATCAAACAGGAAAAGCTGGTATTCCCTCCCGAAATCCGCCTTCCTGCTTCCAAGCTAAACAGGCTTCAAAGGGGAGGCTTGTTTGTGCTTCTGCACCAGGCCTGGCTTCTCCATGGCGGGGTCAGCCTCAAGGAGCACGGAGCAGGTTAAAGAGCAAGAGAAACAAACCCAACGCGAAGCCGCGCGCTTAACCCCTTGCTGCATCCCCGGGAAGAGTGCGGAGGAGTGCCCCGTGCTGGGGGGAAGGGCACCGCGTGTGTCTCTGGTCCAGCGATGGGGCACGGCACCAAGGCCTCTGCCCCCAGCAGCCACGGGCCCCCAGCTTACCCCGGGGGACGGGTGCCTCCTGCCCGCACCTGGGTCTCAGCACTGATGCCTTTCCTGGGGGGCGAGGGGGAATCTGACCAACACCCGGCGTGGACAGGGAGTCGCTGGCTTCAGGGTGCTTCAGCAGCGGCAGGGGAGACTCGTGGCAGGCAGTGGGAGATGCGTTACTCTGTCCCCCCTACGAGGGCCTGTGCGGGGAGGCGGCAGGACAGGAGAGCACTGAGGGTGCTCAGTCACTGCTGCTCCTCCTGCCCGCGGCAGGGCAAGCCAGGCTCCTTTTGCAGGATGAGGGCAGCAGCATCTTGGACAGGGACAGGACCAGGGTTTTAACTGCTGCCCCTGGCTGGGATTCGGATAGACAAGCCTCAAGCCAACGACAGGAGGGCACCAGGAAGCAGGGCCATGGCTGCAGGGTAGGTCCTGGCTCTCTCAGGTGTTATCACGCTCCGCAGCCCCCAGGGCTGCCCAGGCTCTGCTGGTGCTGCCGGCTTCCTTCCCTTCGCTTCCACGCAAAGCCCTGGCACTGCGGTGCCAAGCCACCAGCACCTTGGCAGCTCCCGTGCTGAGCTGGGCAGGCGGCCAGCCCTGCTCCCCCGACCCATGGGTCCCTGCCCCAGGAAGCCCTCCTGAGCCAGACTGGTCGCCCCGAGGGGAAGGGCAGCAGCGGACGAGAGCTCTGGGGCAGGCAGAGCTGTCTGCTGGGCACCAGGAGTTGAGAAGGAAGCCCCATAATGGCTTGGAGGGCAGGCACCCCTGCGTGCCACAGGCCAGGAGACCCGCACTGGCATACACCTCGCTGCCTGGATGCTGGAGATGCCCACGGGCAGAGCCGGCCCCCGGCCTCCTGGGGCTGCGGCTGGGATGGGGACTGGCTGCGGGCTCTGCGAGGCTCGGCCCGCTCCTGCCCTGGCCTCTCCTGCTGCCCTCGGGGATCCTCTGGATGCCAGGCTGGCACCGGGGCGCGCTGGGCGCCGGAGTGACACTGGCCAGAGGAATGCTACCTCCAGCCCGGAGCGCGATCAAACAATCAGAGCAAAGGCATCTAACCAAATCCTCCCGCCACCCTGGGAGACCACCCAGCAGCACAGCCGTTATCTGCCAGGGTGAGTGTTTACCAATAACGGGAACCAGCTTGCTGTTTTACTGTGAGCTTTATAAGGATAAAAAGAAGGGCTGGGCTTGAGCAGCTCTGAGACGCTGGGACACAGGCCGGCCATTTGCTCAGGCTGCCTAAGCCCCAGCTCAGCTGGGATAAGCTATCTTCTCTGATTGTTTAACAATTCCTCCTCCTTGCTCCCTCCAAAATTCCCTCCAAATCCCATTTAACACCCATCTGCCTCTCCCAACCCCTGGCACCCCCAAATGCACCTTGGGGAGAAAGCTGGCAGGAAGGGAGAAGGGCGACGTGGGCAGAAGGAATGCCGGCCATGGCTGGGAGAAGGCAGGGCAGGATGGATGCCAGCTCCAGCGCCGCCTCTGCTGCCAGCCAGCTGCGGCACGAGCTGTCCAGCCCCAGACCACACAGGCACTGCGGGCACGTGGGGCATGAGAGGGGGAGCCGGCACGGAGGGACAGCCCGCGCCGGGGGAGAGGGAAAGCCCCCACCTCACGCCAGCCCTACTCACCGATCAGGGGCACCACCAGGATGAATTTCCTGCAGTCCAGCAGTGTTATCAAGCTGCTGAGGTGGTCAATGAAGCCATTGGTGTCTGGGACCAGGAAGACAGGTCTGATCTCCAGCTCCATCTGCCTCATTTGACTCTGGTCTTTCAGCACAGCCTGGAGGAGAAGGACATACGATAAGTAGGACATCATGTCTAAGACCTGTGGACCCTGAGAGCAGAAGATAAGCCTGGCTGGCACACACACCTCCCGCAGCAAGGGCATCATGTGAAGGGGACTGACAGGAGGCTGCGTCCATCCCACCTGCACACCGCGAACACCAACTCTTGCAGGTCCGCAGCGCACATGTGAGTGGGATGGCGAGCGCCTCCAAGAGAGCGCTGTCCTGGGAGAACAGCCCTGTCCAGGCTCTGGGGAGAACAGCTGGGACCAGCCTTGAAAATGGAAGTGTTTTGGGAATTGTCCTGTTTGTGGGACAATATGGGGCTGGCAGTTGCCAGCTCTGTCTGCACTGGTGACAAGAGACCGACCCCGATACAGAACAGTGGAGAGAAAAGCAGGCTGGAGGAAGCGGGTTCTGGGACTCCAGACAGCAACAGCTCAAGGTGACAACAGCCAAAACGAACCAGTTCGGGTCACACAAGTCCTGCCAACAGCAACCTAACAGAGGGAACCCGAGCAGGCAGCAGGAGGGGAGGTCTGTGGGGTGGGGATGCTTGGCCGAGTATCTCACTCACTGTCTCACCAACTCCCACACGTCCCTTGCCTTTTCTGACTCCATACAGCTGGAAAACCAGGTGGGTCCTAGCCCTGGAAACCCACAGCACTGTCCTCGGCTGAGCCCTTTGCAGCCACTGGAGACCAGAGGTGCTCACACATACATGGGAAGGGTCTGCTGGGCCTTACTAACAACCCTGCGGGGTTGCACCTGGGCCTCTGGACAATGCCAGTTGCCAAAATGGGACCCAAGAGCTCACATATTACTTTCGACGCTATCGAAGGACTTGAGCTCTTTAGTAAGTCACAGGCTTAAAAAACTCAGGATGCTATTCTAGTGCTTCCTCTACTTAAAAATAGCTTCCCTGGACTCGCTGATGTTTGTTGCCTCTAATAGGAACTGGTCACCCACGGAGCACAGCAGCACTGCTGTGGAACACATCCACTATGCAAACCCTGCGACAGCGGGCTCGCACCCACACGACGCGCCCCGGGGACAGGAGGCGGCCGCCGACCCCGTTCTGCCCAATGTTAGGGGGAGCTCCCCCTGCCTGGGGTGAGGCTCCGAACCCTCCCGCAGTCACGCCGAAGCCTCGGCGGCACCCTGGAACGACGAGCTGCACGGGCCAGCAGTGGCCATGGAAAGTAGTGGTTTTTAAATCCATTTCCAAGTGTTGTCATCTGGCTCTAAATCAAGGCGACTTGATGCTGCCACCTCCCACAAGTGTCTCCAGGCAAGGCAGCAACCATAACCTCACAACGTGCCTCCCACCCGCCTCGTGGTCCCGGGGCTGCAGCTCCCATCGACCCGGAGGGGAGATGGGCAGAGCGGGGAGCGCACCAAGCCCCGTCTGCTGCACGGCAGCACTGAGCTGGCCTCACAGCGCGAAGATACGCGTCCCCCATCGCGCGGGGGCACCTACAATGGCACCAGCGTCCCTGTACGGATGCTGCCGTGGCCAGCCACATGCCGGGTGCCATCCCTGCCTGCGCTCTGCCTTCACCTGGGGAGGTGTTGGCACTCCCTGGCGGCACGGGAACCCTGTGTTTGCAACCCTGGCACGGCGCTGCCACCGCCACTGCCTCCTCGCTGGGAGGAAGGCGGCAGGTGGGGTTTCTCCCCACGGTTTGGGGGTGCGGGAGAAGATGCTCGTCCCTAGGAGGCACCAGGCCCTGCTGAGCTCCACCTGCCATGGGGAGACAGGTTGGCTGCCCCGTCAGCCAACGCAGAGACCCAGAGCAAAGCAGCACGTCCCTTGTGCGGTGGCCAAAGAGGCCGACGGCCCCGAACTTGCAGGAAGGTGGGGGGGGTGAAACCACGCAGCCTCCGACGGGTGACGGCACTCGTATATGAGCAAGGGCGAGTGGTAGGAGGGGACCCCGCCTGCGCACCCCGATACGGCTCCCCGACCCCAGGGCTTGTCGCGGTCCACGCAGGCGACCTCGGGAGCGTGGCGCGAGCGGGAAGCTCACCTACCCCTCCAGCTGAGGGGCGCGGGGGTGACGGCGGCAGGGGGGGCAGTACCCTCGTGTGTGGCATTTGCCCCGGCGGCCTTCGCAGGCCATACCCGGCCGATTCCTGGCAGCTGCGAACAACGCCTGTGCCGGCCGTCACGTCCCATTCCGCTTGCCGGGCCGCCCGGTGAGAGAAGGACACAGGATGCGCCGGGAGTGAAAGAGCGAGGTCGGCGGGGAGCGTGCCAAGTCCCCGCGCACAGCTCCGGGCCGCTCGGGGAGCCAGAGGGAAACTCGCCTTTGCAGAGTTCAGAGGCCGGCAGCGAGATTTATTTTTGTTTGTGTGAGTAAAAGGCTGCAGAAGCCTCTGGCCAAGGGGTTTCGGGGGGGAGAGGAGTGGCCTGTGATTCATGGGGACGCTGGCTGGCCCCGCGCCAGAGATGAAAGGGAGCCCATGTGCGGGGAACCAGGGAGGCAAGCACCACGTTAACCCTTGTGCGGTGCGTGGGGCACGGTCCTGTGGGGAGGAAGGAGAGCGCGGGGATGCGGATCGGGATGCCCGTGTCTGGGGCCGGGCTTCTGTGCTGCCACCACGGCCACAAACGAGCTGCCGGTCTCACTGTGCCTCAGTTTCCCCGATGTGGGGACAGGGAGGCGGTGGCCTGCGTGCCCTGCCAGGAGGTGGGGTTTGCAGAAGACCCTGGGGAGACTGGCGTGGTTAAAACAGCGGAGGCACAGCCTCGCCCTGGCCCAAGTGCTTTAGGGCAGTTGGATTCAAGTCGTGTCTTATTGGGGTTAAACACGCTGCACATCCCCATGGCAGAGTGAGTCTGCAGTGGTGGATGTGGCAGGGGGGCTCTGAGACTGGGGCCTCTCTGCTCCCCCCGGGGCCAGCCAGCTCCCCCTCTCCCGCCTGCTGCACCCGCACGCTGCGGCAGTCAGAGCTGCTCCCACCCACAGCCCCCCGCCCGGCCTCCCGCTCTGGCCATGGGGGCTTCTCCCAGGAGCTGGGCCGGAGCCGGAGGTGGCTCCCCCGGCTGCCCCAGCTGGTGGCAGCACTGAGATCAGACACTCCTGCACACACGGTCCCAAATTCCCAGCTCATCCATCAGCTGGGATCACCTGGGGGATTCCCCGGAAGCTGCTGCCCGGCCGAGGGCTTCCAACGTGAACTGGGGACCCGTCCCCTAAGAGCCAGGCCATCAGGTGCTATTTCTGCAGGGTGCCGGGGGGGGAGACCTGAGGGTCTCCGCCCCAAGCACAGACTAGGAGGGGGCTCCCCACCGGGCCCCCCGGGCTCCAAACACGGACCCCAGAGCTCCTCTGCCCGCGGTGCCGGGCTGGCAGAGAGACCTGGAGCCAAATCCGGGCAGAGACGACCGCCCCGCCGCCTTTGGGATGGGTCATACGGGGTTACACTGCTCTGCCAGGACGGATGGGCTGTCACCATCCTGCTGCCACCTCTCCTGCCCCGACCTGCTCTCCAACTGCGAGGAAACCCGGTGCCGCTGCCCCTTCCAGCCCCACGTGCTCCGCGGGGATCGGAGGTGGATTTTCCAGGGCCGAGAACAATGCCTCTCTAGTCTCTGCTCCAGGGCTTCCTCCTCCCAAGGTTCGTCTCCAGCGTCTTCCTCAGGAGTAAACGTGCCCCGTGCCTGGTAGCAAACCGGGGCCGCCGCCGTGGCGGAGCCGCCGTGGGTGGGTGTGCGTCTTCCGCAGCCAGCAGGCACCCGCTCCCAGGCAGGTGCGTGTCGGCGCGTGTGCACCCGCAGCATTGTTCCTGCGCGCCGAGAAGAGCGTGAATGGGATACGGCTATATTTAGCCACTTACTCACACTACCGCCACAAAGGAGCGGCTGCATCTTAAGGGGGCGGCCGTTCCGTGGGCTCAGAAGGGACAGGAGAGCGGCTATTTTGGGAAGACATGTCATAATTGGCCGCCCCGGTTAAGCTGCTTCTGTAATGCTGAGCAAAACAATAGCAGCATCCAGAGGAAGAGCCTGTTATGTTTCAGGTGGGATGTTTTCAACCGGTCAGGAAACTCGACCGCTCCCAGCGCACAGCGGCGGCACAAAGGACAGGGGACGCTGAACAGCACGGACCGAGGGCCTGGCCAAGCGGCGTGGGCGGCTGGGAGCGCGCTGCAGGACCCGCCGCTGGCCGGGGACACACAGCCCTGCCAGAGAATGCTGCCTGCCCCGGCAGCGCCGCTGCCGCCTCCTCTTGTCCACCTGCCTGCCTGGCTTCTCGTCCCTCCAAATGTCTGGACGGCACCCAGGTACGTGCCTGGTCTTTCACCTCATCCCGACGCATCGCTGCGGTCACCAGCCTGTGACACGGGGCTGGCAGGCGGCTCCGTCCCAGTCTGGGCAAGCGGTGAGGGCAGAGGCAGGCTGGCGGAGGAGCCAGCAGCAGCCAACCTGTAACCAAGGCCAGGCAGCAAAGGGCTGCCTCCTTGCAACCACGGCCACCCAGGCACACAAGAGCCTACGACCTAACCCCACTCTGGCCTACCTTCCCCCCTCAGAGTGGTGGTTTTGGGGACCAAGCTCGTGCAGGGGAACGGAGCTGAGCTCTCCTGCTCCCGTTTGCCATTTACCCTGCCTGTACTCCCCCAGCAGCCCGAGCCACAGTCCGTCACACACCCAGCCAGGGCAGGGGCCGCAGGAGCGCAGCGAAGCCCAAATCCCCCTCGAGGTGTAAATGCGACCCCAGCGCTGGCTGGACCCGCAGGGCTGCTCCGCCAGCCGAGGCAGGGTGGGTAACCAGCAGCAGTGACCTTGGGACAAACGTCAGGCGGATGGTCTCCAGCAGCAGGAGAGCTGGGCGGTAAAGTGTGGGGAGCACAGCGAAGGCAGGGATAGCGCAAAGAGACCTGCTGGGGAGAGGGCAGTGAATTTAGCTGCGAGAAGCTTCCCTCTGGGCCAGAGCGCCCTGCCAAGGGATGCAGCGTGAGGGAGCAGGGAAAACTCAGGGCTGGGAATGTTAAAATACAGAGAAATAAAACAAATGGCCAAGAGATGAAGGCTTTGCCTCGAACGCTGGGTCCCTGCCCACATCATCACAGACTCTTACCGAGGCAGCGGTGGCACCTGGGCTCTCTGGACCCGAGTCCCCACCACTGTGCAGGCACAGCCACAGGGCCGTGCGTGGAGAGCCGAGGCTCTCAGCTGCGCCGAGGCATGAGCCGCATCTGCGGGACTCGGATGAATACGTGGAGCTATGGCTTGTCCCCAGGATAATGAAAGGGGGACTCGGAGAGCAGCCGAGGCATGAACTCCCTAGGTGAGCACTGAATGAGAGAAGCAGGCTGTTACAGGGAAGGCAGAAGGTTCCCAGGTCCCAGGAAGTACAAAATCTCTTGGGAGGATCAGAAAGGTCAAGGATCACAGGCCAAGAGAGGGAAAGCAGAGGGGGTAGATGCTGAGCTGGCTCCGACCTGGCCTCCCCAGGCAGCGCTTCCCACCCGAGCTCCTCTGCTCCTCTGGCGTGGTCAGTACCAGCGCAGGGAGAGGACCGGGGCCTGCACACATGTTCTGCTCCAGGCTGTTCCCAGCTAGCTACGGGCTGGATAACTTCACCGAAGCCCCAAGGACTTCTCCTCCACCCCACGCCTTCAGACTCCAACTGCACCTCAGCTCTCAGCTGTGCAGCCCCTGAAGCTGCCCACACCCTCGTTTTGACCTCTCTCTGCCTGCGAGCATCAGCCCCAGCACGGCTGGGGAGGAAGGGAGGAGCACGCCGGGGGGAGAAAGCCCCTGACAACATCAGGCAGCCCCCACTCTCCCTGCAGAATGGGCAGTGGCCGTCCCGGGGGGCCCTGCTGCAGCTGGGCTAGTCGCCGGGGCCGGGATCTGCTGCACGCTGCCCTCCCCGAACATGTGCAGTTCCTGTTTGCTGTGTCTGTACAAGGCAGTGGGAAGTGGGGAATTTACTTACACCTCCCGCTTAACAACCCTGGGAGGCTGGAAGGCTTCAGGCCGCTTTAATTTACAGCCCATCTCTCCAATCTCTCACTCGTTCGCTGCTGCTTTCTTCCTCCTTGTATTAATGTGACCCAGGTACCTGCCAACAATAATGGACTCGCTTGCGGGGGCGGCCCCTCCCTCCCGGCGCAACTTCTACCTTCGCCTTGATATGAATTGCTCAAAAATTCAAATGAAAAAAGAAAAAAGGCGAAATCTGAAAGGTTGGGGTGGGTTTGGAAAAGCGAAGCGCAGTGGTTCTGGGCCCGGCGCCAGTAGCCGGAGGGTACACATGTGCACGCTCTCCCAGTAGGGCCTTCAGCAGCCCTGTTTTACAACCACCTCGGCACACACTGCAGAGTTCACGCATATGGCCAGACAGATGTGTCTGGCTTACGTTCAAGGCTGGAAAATGAAGAATTATGGAAGTGAAGGGCCCTGGGCATTAGAGAGGGCGGAGGTGAGGGGGAGGGGAGCCAGGGAGAATTTTTCCTCTGCTGAGAAATCCTCATCTGGGCTGCGAGGCTGGAGGAAGAGGGGTTGCGAGCAACGAGGCAGCCAACAGCCATGCATGTGAGATTGCTCTTAAAGCAACAGTGTGCACGGCCGGGCGTCTGCTCCCCGTCCGACCAGTTTACTCCACCAACGCCCACTGCGAAACATGCTCAGATCAGGCCAGGGCCAGGACAGCATCACCTGCGTCCCGTCTGTTTGTCCCCATAACGATGGCAACACTTTGCAAGCGGTGCTCTGGCTGCCGCAGCCATTCGCAGACTATTTTTCCTGCCGCTGGCTCCCACATGAACTCTGCCGTTCGCGTCCCACCCTCCCCTGTCTGCCTGTGCCCCGCTGCACAGGAAAGCTGATTTCTTGCCGAACCTCGCTGCCACAGAGCGTCTGTCCTGGGCAGGGGGACAGCTCGCTGCCTGGCACACGCTGCACTACAGCCATCGGCTAAAGCACTGCCCTGCCAGGGCTCCTGGGTGTGCTGGCAGCTCCACGGAGCTGTGTCTGGCTTCACAAGGGTCCCAGGAGTCCCTGAAACATTCATCTCAGGGCCTGGGAAGCCAGATCTTACCCTGGGTGGGGACAGCAACACCCACTTGGCCCTTCCAAAGGACAAAAACTAAGCTTGCTGCTGGGTCTCAGAGAAGTTCAAGGTGCTTCGGGACACCCTGAGGGGCCGCTGGTCCTGAAGCACAGCAGGGAAACGGCTGCGCACCACCGGCACAGTGAGGCAGGATCAGCCCATGCACCAAAGCAACTCAGCTCCTCTGCCAGCTCCGGCGCTGCAGTCGCACAGCCCGTCCTACCTGAATCTTGTCTTGACGGCGCTGCTGCTCAGCTACTTTCCTGGCCAGGGCTTGCTTCTTGGCTCTGAGCTCCTTGATGTCCATCTCTCCTCCGCTGCCTTCAGCCTCAGAATCATCTTCAAATGCCTCAATCCTCACATCATCTTCCTTCTTCCAGGAAATGCAGAAACACAAAAAAACAGGAGAGAAGTCATTGTAAGGGATGTTGGTGGCGGGGACTCTCCCCCTTCCAGCAGACAAATCCCCGCCAGGCACGGTCCGTCACCGCGCGCTGATCAGTGACCGACTATTTCTAAACGCCCAAAAGAAGCAAAGAAAATAAATAAATAGTAAACATCCAGGAAATGACAAGGTGAGACAGGAGGTAACGGGGCAGGGAGGGCAGCGACCCAGCAGGGCAGGAGCAGCCCTGCTTAAAGCTCTGTTCTAAAATCAAAGTCCCTTGCCTTAGAAAACTCTTCCCACAGCCCTGGGCGAGCCACTGATGCTTTATAGGCTTCAGTTCTATAAACCCATGGTGTTTCCCTGTCTCTCTGCTTTGCCCTGCTGTTTAGGCTGCATGCCCCTTGGAGCAAATGCTGCTTCTCCCCACCTGCCCGCAGCAGGGCTGCGCAACGCTGCTCTAAGGCTGCCGCCTCATCCGAGGCTAGGCACGCAAGCTGATCATCTTGACAGGAAACTTGAATCCATGAATGCAGGAGACCAAAGAGCCCATTCCCCGTCTCCATTTTGACCTCTGAATAGGCCAGAGAGATGCCTGCACCCACCCCAAAACTTAGAGCTGAGCTGGAAGATGAGCTGAGATGCTTTAGAAGGAGACACTCAATCTTGATTTTAAAGCCCCACATGATGAAGAATCCACTGCGTCTTGAGGTCAGTCATTTCAACGGTTAATTACTTCCTCTGTTAACATTTGCATCCTACTTCTAGTCTGCCTTTGCCATGCTCCTGCTGGCCAGGAACCTTGTCTTTCCTGAACTGAAGGGTCCCTGGTTCTCCAACCTCCTGCCCACACAGGCTCTTCTGGACCATGTTGCATCTTCACCCTCTCCCAGAGACCCCTCTCTGGTTCTCCCCACCAGGAGGTCTGCAGACCCTTCCCAGTACGCCTGCACTGCTTGAACTGGAGGCCCCGGAATGGGCCATGCTGATCCTACCCCAGGTGAATGCTGCGCTGGTCTGTCCCTACACACCCAAATCTCTGGGGCACAGGAGGGTGGGAGGTGGTGGCTGGTGTCCAACCGGGGAGCAGCTACAACACGGTTCCCCTCCCAGCTTCACTGCTCTCCCCAGCTCTCCCTGCCCAAAGGGGAGACCACAGGTCCCTGTTCCTCAAAACGTGTCCCGCCAGCAGCTGCCTGCAGGCACGGGCTGCCCACGAATGAGGCTCTGCCACTGACCCAGACAGACCCCTCGGCCCGCCCAGACCCCCTTGCTCCCAAGCGCGGCGACCACGAGCCTTCCCAAGCCCTGCTGGTACCGATGTCCCCTTCCCTGCACAAAAGCCAAAGGTTGTGATGGGGCTGGGAAGAGCTCTCAGGCGGTGCCTGGGCAGAAAGACCTGCTCTGAGCCCCCAGAGGGCTGCAGAAGATGGATCCTGCACAAGAGGATCCCTGGAGGGATTAAGAGCATCGCTACACTCCCTGCCCTGCCCAGCTGCCACTGCACACATGAGCCGGAGGGACTCGGGCAGGAGTTCGCAGTCTTAATTTAGAATGACCCCAGCAGTGCACAGTCGCATAGTCAATCATTTCACCAGGGCCACATACCCGCCTGGCCACAGAACCACATACTCTTCTCTCCTTGTGACTTTTAAGCCATGGGAAGGAGGAAGATGGAGCCCTCAGGCTCACTTCCTTCTGCCAGGACAGCCTGGACCACAGGGGATGGGGGGGATGCTGCCAGAGGGGCAGCATCGCGCAAGGGCCTCGGCGAAGAGCGTGTGTCAGATGCAGATGTGTGGCAGTGGGTCGGGATCTGCTTGCCCAGGCTGGCGGTGGTCACGCTGGCGAGCTGGAAGCTCCCTTGTGCTCAGAGCCCAAGGAGGAACCTCCACGGTTGCACAACCAGCTCACGCAGAGGCTCCCACAGCTGAGCAGAGACTCTGGGGACAGGGCAGGAGGGAGCTATCCTCCGTCCCGTGTTTGTTGGTGGCAGAAATTTGAGGGGCCAACCCAACAAGAGGAATGCTCCAGGGAGCAGAAGCATCCTTGTGGTGACACTGCGTGGAAACTGAGGATCCCACCATATCACATGCTCTTGGCGGCGTCAGCCTGAAAAGCTCCTGCACCACCTCCAGAAGAGGACAAGGGTCCTGGTCTCCCACCTTACAGAGACGTCTCTTGCTGCCTGGGGTTTTTCTCTGAGCCCTGGTGCATAGAAATCACCTACAACCTGTCCCCTGCTCAGCTGGAGCTGGGATGAGGAGGGTGCCGAGCGTGTTCTTGCTCTGGGCTCCTCTGGCTGTCAGCCCCCTGGGGCCTCCCACAGGCCACGCAGTGCTGGCAGAGGCGAGGTGTGCTGTCCCCTGCACGGGGCGATACCCGCTCTGGCTCTGCAGTGCCCGGCCCTGGCACAGGGAGGGGTCCCGGAGCCAGCCTGGGCAGTGCTGGGCCACCCAGCATCCTGCTCCCAACGCCTCTGCCCCTCTCTCCTGTTTCCCTGGCCTTTCCAACTGCAAGATTAAACAGAAGAAAAGAGTCAACCTGCAGAGCGGCTGGCAGGGCCCTTAAACACACACACGGAGCCTGGAGTGAAGCAAGGCCTACAGGAACAAGCAAGGGCAGAAAAACAAGAGTTGAATTCCTTAATCACATCAGGATGTGAGAGGCAGGGGAGGGACGGGGCGCCAATGTCAGCTCTTCCTGTACGTGTGCTGGAGGCTGGAGCTCAGGCCTCCGCTGCAACGAGCTCCACGGCTATAAACTTGATCCTGAAGCTGAACCCTGACACCCCCTCGCCCACCTCCTCTCCCGGGGCCGCGGCGCTGCACGTTATTAAAGCTCCCCCCCGCTTCGGGTATGAAAAAGCAGCATCTGGAACTCATAGCAGCATGCGAGATAGAGGCAGGCGGGCTGGACTGGCAGGAAAGGGCACGAGTGAACTACACTCGGGAGACAAGGGCTGTGCACCATTTGCCCCCCCTGTGCCTCCCCCCATAAAATGCACACGCAGCTCTGCCGGCTATAAATAGCGGGAGCTGCAGGGCAGGCAGAGGCTGGGCCCCACAGGGGTGATTCTTCCTTCACCGAGGCGCGCTCTTCCCGCACGGTACCTGATCTTCCAGTTGTTTTCCCTCTTGGCTTCCCATTTCCTTTCCCATGGCGTCTGGGACGGGTGCCACTGACACATATTTTCCACCCTTGAATGCCAGCAAAGGCTCTTCTTGTCCACAAAGGGCTTCCAGGAAATACTTCAGAACTGTGACCCTCTTGCAGTCGGCTGCAATAACCTATGGGGTGAGGACGAGGGGGTTGGGGAGAGGGAAAGGAAAACAAAGTCAGTGTAAAGGGGAGGCAGATGGGCAACGGCCAGAGGGAAGCATCTGGGGCTAGAAGGCCTGGTGGGATGCGGGTGGCACCACACAGCACCGCAGGGATGGCCAGGGTGCCCCTCTTCTTCTGAACAGGAACAGAAGGGGTTTGCCCATGCCTTGGAGCCCACTGTCCCCAGGGAAAAGGAGGCAGACGAAGTCAGCACCGATCCATGTCCTGTCCTCCCCCCTCTGTGCACCCCAGGGCCGCGGGGCTGCCAGGGGGCAGCCAGCCCCCTGCCCAGCCCCACCTAACGGGGGGAAGTCCTGCTGAAGTGTGAGAGATGAATGATATGGTCTCTCCTTACTGTTTCGGTTTGGCTCCATCGCCAGGATCTCCGCCCGCCCCCCCGAAGGCTGGGGAGGGATGCAGGTGCAAGAGTGGGCAAGCGGGGGCATTTGAGAAAGGCGGAGCCCCTCCTCGTCTCCAGCACAGCCCCGTCCCACGGGCCCATCTCACAGACCAACTGGGGAGCCCCGCCAGGGAGGCTGGGACGGATCTGTCCAGAAGGAAACTCAATAGCTCGGATAATTATCCAATTTACGAGGCTCTCAAATGGAGTTTCCAGAGTGCGGGAGCCCAGTGCCTCCGCGGCCCCGTCCTGCACGGCACAGCCTCTGCTGGCGCCGCCACCACGACTGGCCTCGGCTCAGACCCCGTCCCCTCGCAGCGGGGCTCCGCACCTGCAGAGCTCTCCCCTGCTGCTTCCTGCTGACCGGCATCACCCCCGGAAAGCAGCGGATTTATAGGGAGAAAGTCAGCAAACAGGGGCTGGAAGTGCTACAAGCTCCAGAGACAAAGGGCACGTTGATGCCCGAGTTCCTCCTGCTCCCCCAAACCACCCTGGTTTTGCTCTGCTCGTACAGAGCAAAGCAGCCTCAGAGACCCCCACCCCAAAAGGGTCCCCGCAGGCTCCCAGGACTGGGGTCCCGAAGCCGAGGAGAGGGCCAGACCCCGTAGAGGTGACTCAGCCAGGCGCCTCGCAGCCAGGGAGGCTGCCTGCTCTCCCCGTGCGCGCTCACGCCGTGCGGTACCAATGCCCGGGCCTGGCGGAGAGCGGCTCGTCGCCCCGCCATGCCAGCGGCGGTGCGTGGCCCGGACGGAGCGATGCCGTGGCGAGCGGAGGGCTGGCAGCGGCGTGCGGCCAGGCTGCCGTGAGAGGAAACTTCTGCTCTTCCACAATGCTGCCAGTTTCCTCTCTGCGGGCTAATTTTAACCACTGTGTCGCTGTAGTGCGTGTCAAAAACCTGACCCTCCTCTGACCTCCAACCTCCCACCCTGGCTACTGCCTGAGCGAGGCACCCTCATGCACCAGCAGCCGGGGCTGCCTCCGTTTGAAGCTGCCCCCCTGGGACCCTGCGTTCCCCCCCCGTACCTGCACCAACAGGCAGAGGGGGAGGAGAAGCCTCTTCCTCCCCATGGGAGGCAGCTGCTGCTGCGGAGAGGGCGTGTGAGCAGGGTGATCGCAAGAATGTAATATTTTGGGGAGCGAGGGACCTGTAACCACCAATTCTGCTCCTAAAAACCGTGTCCTACAGGACAGAGGCGAGCAGAGGACAAGCTGATGCAGCCCCAGCAGCCCCAGGAGCAGGTCGGGCTGCTGGGGACTGTCTTTCCCAGGAGAGCCCTTTCCTGCTTGGAACATCCAGCCAGGAGCAACCCCGGCAAGTGTCACCGCAGGAACATTCCCATCCTCCTGGCTTTCCTTTAGGAACGATTCTGCACAGGGGAAAGTCAGAAGGAAAGAGAACAAGAGCAAAGCGGGAATGGCTGTCATGGGAAATGTCCCTCCTGGGAGCTCCAGGCTGCAGCAGCCCTGGGGGAAGTGGTGGAAACCTCACCGCCTGCTTCATCCCCTGCAGACCGGGATCCCAAAGCTGCGGAGACCCGGCCCGACTCACACGGGGTGACTTCAGCCTGGGGATTTTCCAGTCCCGGTATCTGCAGTTCCCTTGTGCCCAGGCCGCTGGGTGAGTGAAGCACCCAGCACCGCCGGCGCAGCTGCGGGCTGAGCCCTGCTGCCCCAGCCACGTGGGATGCCAGGATGCGGCCGCGTGAGCTGTCTGGCTAGGTGGGGAAGAGATGGGCACCCCATCCTGACACCATTCCCGAGGGACTTCTCAAGACACCTCTAGAAATAAAAGCCATCGCATTTAGTTTAGGACCCATGAGGTTTTCATGCATGCATGAAGGGCTGGGCGCTGACACAGCTGCAGCGCAGCCATCTCTGCACAGCAAAGGCTTAAATCTTGCTGTCAGAGCCTCTTGGATTGGGAACAATCAGGCATATTGGAGAAGAGCTCCCTTCACCCGTGGCTGGGGCTGGGGACAAGGGCAGGTGGGTTTGCTCCTTCCTCCCCTGAAGAAGAAACAAGTAGGAAACACGAGATTTCCTGCCAAGCCAGCACAGCCCGATGCTTAAATTCAGTTCATCTGCTGGGGAGAAGAGCCCAGCTGAAGGCCCATGACATAATGCCACAGCAACTCGTCTCATGAACACATTTTTCCAGCCCACATGAATGAAAAACAGGGAAGGAGCAAATGCTCTGCACATCCCCATCACGTGCAGCCCTGCTCGAGGAGGACGCGGCAGAGCCCCGGGCTGCCGGCAGCCAGGCTGACACTGCCGCGGCGCAGCCCAGCCTCCGAGATGCTGGGAAAGAAATGACCTGTGACTGGCACCCAGGTCTCTCTCGAACGGCGGAGCCGGACCTTGCGTGCTGCAGAGCAACCCACTTTTGTCAGAAACTTCCTGTTTCGGAGTGGAAACGTGAGTGCCCGCGGCAGCGCCGGGATGCCCGTGGCAGCGGGGATGGCCGCAAAGGCGCTCGCCGGCTCACGTGGCGATTGCTCGCTGCCGGAGCGGAGCGCGGTGAGGCCGCCGGGAGCTGTGCCCACCCTTGCCGAAGGAACGGTCGAGTACAAAACGACACCATGTCGATGTATTTGGTGATGTGGCAGCAGACGCCCCAGCCCCGGCGGGGAATACAGCTGCCCTGCACACCCTCCCCCCTCCGACCGTGCAGTGAGACAGCAGGAACCGAAAGCCTGGCTTCAAGTCATCGCTGGGTATTAAAACAGGCCTGACACGCACGCAGCCGCTCTCAAAGGAAAACTGAAACTGAGAATTGCTGAAGTGGTCTGGTGCCCCCGTCCATGACCCGGGTTCAGTTCCCCAGAGACACGAGCAACCGAGGCATCCCCGAGCTCCTCGCCACCACGGTGCCTCTCGGGGACACGTGGCTGGGGGCCGAGGTGCAGGGCAGAGGTGCTTTCGGCTGCAGCAGCCCTGATTGCCAGCCTGATTTCATCAGGCCCGGAGACAAGAGGTTTCTAATCTCCTGCTGCATCAGACAGGCTAACCACCAGCTCCCAGCACCAGCCACCCACCGGCCTGGTGGCTGCTAGGGCATGCTGATGACACTCATTGGCACTCCGACCGCTAATTCATGGGTCACGCGTTAACATACTAATCCTTGAGCAAGACACAGCAGGACACGCATTAACACACACTAACTGCCTGTAGAGACCCACTGGGCTGCGCATTAACTGTACCAGCTGTTGTATTTTCAAAGCCACCAGGACCCTGCGTGTGCCACCTCCTGCCAGCGGTGAGCAGGGTCCCCAGGTCTAACGAGGAGTCCCCGATCTAACAAAGCTGATCCCCCTCTATGACCTTGGCTGTACTCTCCCCCGCAGATAAAACAGGCTGCAGGGAAAAGCTTGCCCGAGTGCCACGCGCTGCTTTTTAGCAAGAGGAGGGCAGAGCACTCCCGCACAGGGCGGCGGGCACCTGGCCCGAAGGAGATGCAGCCCGACGCCAGCACATGTGCTCCAGGACGCCGAAGGGGAGGGAAGGGACTCGCTCTGCGAGCTGCGAGCGCTGTGCCCGGCGGACACGCGCACCTGGTGCTGGGGTGACACCACCAGAAACCAGCCACGCTCTCGCTTTGGGTCAGAGGCGCGCCTGGAGCTGGGGGGGTGGGGGGCAGCCCCTCTGTCCCGCCCCGCCGGCCCTGCCAGCCCTGCTGCTCCGCACACGGCTCTCCCGCAGCTAAGCAAATCACTGTCACACCCACCGCCGCCTTCAATCAACTTTTACAACTTGTTAATTTTACGCAGCGTCCTAAAGAGCAAATAACTGGGAGGCAGGAATGCAGACTCCTTCAGCTAGTCCAGAGAGCCTCCGGCAGCCAAGCCAGCTGGCCAGGGGAGCCCCGCTCAGCCGCGGGGGACCTGCCACATTTCGGGGGGGACTTGGTCCGGAGAGGGCTGCCCCACGCCCACGGCAGCCTCGGGCAATGCCGCGCTGCTGCCGGCGGTGCGCGGAGGGACTTCTCTCTCAGCAAAACCTTAAGACTCTGCAAGCAAAGAGGGGGCAGCGGCTTTGGAGAAGGGTTTGCTTGGAGGACGGGCTGCCATTGCCGGCTCCACATTCCTGTGTGTGAGGGGGAGACACGAGCACATCCTGACAGCTGGATTCAGAAGGGGAAAAGGACATGAGAAGTTTGAGTCATAGCATGGAGAGATCCCATCCCAGATTCGGAGATGGGAACGGGATAGGAGTGGGACTCAGAGCCAAGCTCCAGCACAATCCAGCGTGGGGATAACACTGTTTTTGCCGCATCGATTTAAACATGGCTTAGCTGAAGTAGCTGAGCGATTTCAAACCAAATGAGCCCCAATTAATCTAAACCACGCAGCATCTAAACGACCCAGCTGAAACATTTGCACTGACCCTGCAAAAACATCCACGCAGGCCGTGGCTAAATGCTGCCCAGTGCCCTGTGCCGCCTCCTCCCATCCCCGGGGAGCCAGCTCGGAGGGCGGCCCAGCGCGCCGGAGGAGGAGCGCAGAGGAAAGCGCCCGGTTTGGTCCTCATCCCTTCTGGGTTTTCATCTCACAGGCTCGCACAAAATCTGGGCTGGGTTTAACCCTGGACTTATCACAGCCCAGCTTCTCTGGGCTCGTTCCCCAGCCAGGACGCAGCCCGAGGAGCCCCTTGCCCTGCCCAGCCCCAAGTACAGATGGAGGGGTTTGGCCACCTGGGTGGGGAGGACCAAGGCGTCTGTCACGGCTGGGCAGCAGTGCTCGCAGCTGGATCGCAACCCTGGTTTCTGCAGCTGAGAGCTGACTTCAGCCACAGCTCCTCTCAGAGAAACTTCTGATTTCGACCAATGCCACAACCAGGCTCGGGGGATGCGGCTCCCACGCGCCTGCAACTCTGTGCATGAGCTGGGAGAGCAACCTGTGGCTGTAACGGGGTCCGAACCAAGGCACTGATGTATCTCGCTGCTGCCCTGGCTCTGCAGGGCCCAGTGCCAGCACGGGCGGTGCCTAGCGCCAACCAGAGAGCATGCACTGGGAAAGGATCCACCAAACCCATATCTGATGCCCCATCACAGCAGAGAGGTGCATCAGAAAACACCCGGGGAAGATAGAAAAGCTCAGAACCACCACTCCAGTCGCCCTTCCCCACTGCCACTGCTGGAGAACCACTTTCCCTGCAAAGCAGGGGCTCCCCAAAGAGAAAGCACAGCCATGTGTTCGCCAAAGCCCTCTCCCAGCACCCTTGCAGAGGCACGGTTCCAGCCTCTGTGCTGGGGCACATGGCCGCAGACGAGTCATCAGAACAGATGTGCTCTTGGCCTGGCAAACGCCTCTGGCTTTCCAACCTCGGCCACGTAGCTCAGCCACGACTGGCCTTTAAAACTGGAAAGCAGCATGGAAAGGCAGCCAACTGCCCACCATCACTGGGGCTTGCCAGGCTACGACCAGCCTTGCCTCTCCCAAGCAGAGAAGACACACGGATGATATAAAGGTGCAAAGTGATAGATCTGAGCCGAGTCATCCCATTTTTGGTGTCAGAGGTCAGAAGCAGCCCTGAGTAGCCTGAACAGATTCCTACCATGAAGGTCCTCAAACTGCACCCAAGGCAGCGGTACCTGTCACTGCTGGCAGCCGTAGAGGTGAAGGTGAGACCCAGCAACGCTGTGAGCAATGCTGGGGCTTGGAGCCTGCTCTCAGCAAGCCCTCCCCAGAGGAGGGGATCCCTGCACTGGCACGCCGGGGGAGCGGCCCTCCCCAGAGCTGTCTGTCTGCCAGGGGCCAGTTCTCTCTCCCTGACTGGCACCTAGTGGCTGTGGGGCAGGAATACAGAATGAATTTTTACCGATCTAGGCCAGAAGACACTTAAAACTCCATATGGAAACCCAACGGTGCCACAGGTCCCAGCCTATGTCCTTGAAACCCTTTGTGCTGCCTGGCAGTGCCCTACAAAACATCTCACAGCTCCTCCAGACTCTCAATTCTTCCCTTCCTTCGTGATGGCTTACCTCAGGGCTGGAGAAAGCTGTTTGTCCACCCCAAAATACATCTGAGGGTGCTGCAGGAACCTTTCGCGACTCACGTGGAAGAGTCAATACCAAAGTCACCAGAAGCAGATGCTCTGGATGGACAGCCATCCTCCAGACCCCTCCCGAGCTCCCCAGCCCAGGACCACCTGGAGGGCTGGCTCCAGCCCAGGACCAGCTGCTCCTCTGAAGCGTGAGGAGCTACATGGCCCAGAGAGGAAAGCTGCTGACGGTTCCCAAACCAAGCTTTTGGCTTTCGCTGATGCTCGGAAAGACTTGCCCTCATGTCTTATTCACCTGCTAAACGTGCTGAAGAACCTTTCTGCCAGGTTGTCTCTCCAGTGAGGAGCAGTAGGGAGCAGCTGGCTCCAGGCTGCATCCAACACCTTGTAGGCAGGGTGGTCGGTTTGTTTAATTTTACCCATTTAGTTTTAGCCCATTCCTACTGGGCAGCAGCAAAATGAGAGAATAAAAGCATGACTTTAGCCTGGGTGAGAAGCCCCAGAGAAGATGATGGGGTACGGGAGGTCTCCACAGAGCAATGGAGATGTTTCATCTAGTTTGTGAGTGTGGCTCCTGCCTGGTTCTCACTGCGTCCTCAGGCATCGCTGCCAACAGCTCGGTGAGAGCTACGGGCTTCCCCACATTGCAAAACGTTGCCTCCAGTAAGACACTGCAGGAATTTCCATCGGAGAAAGCATTTGCTTCCAGCCCCCCATGGCGACGTGCCCCAGGGCTGGGCGAACCGATCCCCGCAGCTCTGAATTAGCTGGGGCATTTCTGCTCTCCGAGGTGAAGCCTTGAGCACAGGACCACTTGTTTCAATTGTTTGATGGGAGAACAAGGGGCTAAAAAAAATCACAGCTTTGAAAGAGGCCTGTGAAAGAGGCAGATGATGCTGGGAGAAACAGTGAGTCACAGCCAGAGAGTCCCTGTTAGAGCCAACTCGGTGCCCTCCTCTCTCCCAGCCCAGCTCCCAGCACATCCCCAAACTTCCCAGGGGAGAAAAAGAGAAAAATTCAGGCCATAACGTAATGCCAAGACAAGTCTGAAGGAGCCCGCTCTGCTCCTCCCTCGCAGGTCCTACCGGAACCCTACCCACGGGCGACAAGTCCCTGAAAGGCAGCCCCAAGCCCGTGGTCCCAGGCTGGGGAAGGAGGAAGGCAAGATCCGTATCCTCAGCAAAGCCAACATGGCACCACGCTCGGCTTTCGCAGGGCACGGGCTGCTCTCCCCGCTGCAAGAGTCTCCAGTCTTTTCCTTTTCAGGGACTGGGGGAATTTATTTCCTCTGCCATTTCGGAGGATGCCTGCCTTGCCAGAGATTGTTTTGCAGAGTTAAGAAAGATAAGAAAGTGGTTAGCAGGCTCTTTGGTGGAGGAAGGGAGGATTGCTTAGTAAGGGAAAGGGGACTGCTCCGCTCTCGGCAGACGCATGCTGCCCTTCCCCTGAGGCCGCCGCTCCAGGAGGCGCTGGGGGCGAGGCCGGTCCATCCCCACACCTCTCCGCCCCTGGCATTTCCCGGGTACGTCTGCTCGTGGGGCCGCACTGTGCCGGTCACCAGAGAAGCTGTTCCTGCGCCAGGGCCACGATGCGTCTCTCCTGGAATTCGGGAAATGCGGCTGATGAATGTTCGATCCAACATCTCGACTGCAAATCTCAGTGTGCTCTTGCAACAGCGAGAGCCCTTTCTGCAGGGTACGTGAAAAAAAAAAAGGCAGGAGCCAAGCCCCGGCTGCCCACGCCGTGGGGGTAACGCCGCCGTGATCTGGCAAGCTCCCCGTTTCAGAAAGCCCCCCCCCCCGAGCGGCGGCAGGAGGGAGCTGGCCTCGCCGGGGCGTTCGCGTGGAGGAAGCCCTGAAGATGCACAACTCCCGCCGAGCGTGTCCGTCCCCGGCACGCCAACGCGTTGCAGCGCTACGGGGAGGTGCAGCTCAGCCCCTCCGGACCCCGCACCCAGCCCTCACCCAGGCGCCCTCCGAGCAGACAAAGGCGTCGCGCGCAGCAGCGGGGCAGAGCAAGCGTTTTGCTCTCGCCGATAGCACGAGCTCTTTCGCAAGGACTTCCCCCTGGAGACAACGGCCCCGTGATCTGACCCGCAGGGTAACTCGGTGATTCCTGTCCCACGGGACGAGACGCCAGTGCCTGGGGTAGCAGAGGGCTGAGGTGGTGGGAAGTTGGGCGGTGGAAAGAGAAGTTACAACACAGGAGCTGGGGAGCGGGGATGAGGTTCTGCCACACAAAAATAGCAAAGAACGGTGCAAACCAGAGCTCACCTCACAGCATCCACCTGCCCTGCCCGCACCACCCACCTCTCGCCCTTCCAGCGTGAACTCTGCTACAGGCAGCGAGGAAACCACTGTGTTAGCCGGTAACACCCATGGCACGGTGAACTTCCACCCCCGGAGGTGTTAACAGGCCGCCGCGTCCCTCGCAAACCTGACTTCTGACCTCTGCAGCGGGAGGGAGAGGAGAGGTAAGAGCTGCAATGTTCTGCCTGGTGCTGGCAGAGCCGGTCGGGAAGCTGTTTCTGTGAGTTTACACAGCTTATACGTTCTCCATGCAGTTCCTGGACGCCTTCCATCACAGATGAGAGTTTTATGTCGAATTTTAAGTTTGACCACAAATATTTAAACTTCCTTGGACCACAAATGCTGTATCTTCTTTGTGGTTTAGTTGGCACCAAATGAGTATTTACAGATCCCTATATGTCTGTCTGTCATTTAAATATCTCGCGGAGGTGCCAAAGGCTTCAAAAGTAGAGGGGCTCCTCAGGCAGACCCCCCGATTCCCCCTCTCTGCCTTTCATTACTCAGTGCAGGCAAGGGAGAGGTGCAGACGCCGGCCAAGCCCTTGCAGAGGGCACAGCTGCTGCTGGTCTGAGCATTTCATACTTGCACTCTATTAAGCTTGCTTTTCAGAGAATGTCATCTGAGATCCCACCATAACTTCCACAGCTCCTTGCCCCGGTGGATATTTGAACTGGGATGAAAGTCTTTGGAATTTTCTCCTCTTCTTTTAGGAAACTGAGTCTACAGGAGACTGTTTTAATGAGAGCCGCTGAAACCTCCTAAAGCTGCACAGCTCCCACCTGGCTGCTGCTCGCAGCCTCCCCATGGGTGTTTTCACTTCCTCAAACACAAGCAATTCTCAGAGGGTGACAATCCAGACCTGCTGAACTGGGATCCAGCTCTAGGGAAACTGGTTAGAGTGGTTAGTCTCAGTGGCTGAATGACACCGAACGGAGGGAAGGCCGTTTGGCCAGGAAAACACAATCAAATAAACCCTGTAAAAGGTCCCTCCGAAGCACCCAGTGCCAAGGGAATTTGGCGTTGCCGTCGCACGGAGCTGGATGGGGAGCAGAGAGCCGAGGGTCCCTGAGCTGACACCCACCCGGTGGGTGAGTTATGGGGAGCGGCCGCCCAAAATCCAAGTCAACGCGCGTGTCGGCTCGAGTCAGGTCGTGTGTGTTTCATTTCCTTCAGACTTTTTAGTCTAGGACACAAATTGGACGCCTGCCCCACCAATTTTAGGGGAACTTTTGAACACGTAGGGTGTAGTAGATGCTGCTCCTGCAACACTGCTTTTACCACCCAGGGACCCAAGCCACCGGCCAGCCGTGGCAGCACTCGGGGGAGCTCTCCCGCACGTCCCGCCGTCCCTCGGGAGCCACAGAGCAATTGCGTGCCCGGGGCTGAAGCTCTGGCGACGACTGCCCACATCAGAGGAAACAGATACCTGAGTCAGAGCAATGCGATGAGAAACCTCCGCTCCGCAAACCAGAAGCCAGACTGAGCAACGTCAGCGCCAAGCTGCCCCACACGCCTCGCCGGCCCCGGACGCTGCCGGGGAGCTCGGGGCACTCCGGCTCCCCCCCATCTCTGGAAGTTGAAAGAGAAGCAGCTTTGTTTTGAACTAACAAGCAGGCAAAGCCCACGTGAAAGGGCAGCTAGCGGGGCCGGGGCTGCTGCATGCAGGGAGGAGTTCCTCTGACCGTCAGCTCCTCCGCTGGGGCCACCACTAGATTCCCTTGAAAACAGAGGGTGGGGATACAGAAGGCAATGTAATAACACCAGAAAAATGCCACCACAGCTCGGTCGGCTGCAACACCACAGCCCCAGAGGTATTAGCAATACTGGCATTTCCACCCGCCGCAAGAACCGCGCTGGCAGCGCGCTCCCAGCGGCTCAGGGCAGGGCGGGAAGCAGCTCACGCCACTTCCAGCAGCCACTTCAGGGAGGGACAAATGCTGTATTTTGCTCTACAGCGAAATGCTGCCACTTAGGGGACTCCCGATGACGTTCTTGTGCCTGAGAGCCCACGTCCTCTTCGAGGAGGGGCTGCTCCAAGCAAGACACGCTCCGTTAGCCTACCAGAGAGGTAACTTTATGCACTGGATGCAAGCTCCAGCCCGCGTGGATCCTGCTCTGCCTCTAAGGAAGCAGCGAGCGCAGCTCTGCTACTTATACCCAATACTCAGCTCTTTTGGCAGATGATTAATGGCCCGAGTTTTGCAGTTGCTTGCTTCCAGCCGGGCCGAGAGCTGCAAACACACCTAGGGAAGGGAAGGGAAGGAGGAATTGGAACAGCGGCTTGTCGGGGAGAAGAAAACTATTCGCTGCGTCTTTGTTTTCTGCAGAGCTCCTCCTCCCGGGAGCGGGATGCTGAGTGCAGAGCAGGGCCCCTGCCCCGAAACGGAGGAGCTGAACCAGAACAATAGGGTGGGGACTCTGGATGGGCCCCGACAAGTGGGGTGGGCTGGAGCGGGGGCACCGATCCATCCTTTTGACTTCATTCACACTTACAGCTGCATTAGAGATATTTCCTGAAAGCACAGTAGGAAGAGAGGGGTATTCACTCACTCCACCCTCCATCTAACACTGTCCTTGCGATCCAGCCATGCACTGAGAGCCAATTTTGGCCTCTGGCAGAGCTGCAGGCCAGACATTACAAGCGCTGGTGCAAGCAGCGCAGGTCCCCACCCGATGAGCAGCACGCAGACTTGGAGCAGAGAGGAGGGGTGCTGCGGCCAGCAACAAAAGAAAAATCAATGTAGGGAAATGCAGAGCGTTTCAGCGTGTCCAAGGTGGCCCCGAAGTTGAGAAGGAGGTGTCAAGAGTGGGATCTGCACGTTTGGCTTTGGGAGGAGGAAAGGTGCAGCCACCGGCCGATGCCGCACGAACCGAGGCAGAGCTGCTCCCGCAAAAGAAACGCGGGGAGCGAGAGCCGCGCTGCACCGGGGCCTCGAGGCAGGATCTGTGCCACGATGCGCCCGCCCCGGGGCGACCGTACCGCTGGGCCTGCCGCGCGTCATCTCCCGACCACGACATGACCTGCAACGCGGAGCAGAGGATTGAAAACAGCGCGGCGAGCCTTGCGCCTGACTCACCGCAGCCCGGGAGCCCGCGCATCCCCGGCACGTCGTGATTCTGCGTGTAGAGCCTGAAAAACAACTTCTTTTTTTTTTTTTTCTTCCCTAAAAAACAAAAAACCAGCCGCCCTCCTCCAAATGTGGAGTTACTCAGCCTGACTCACACCAAGGCTCTCCTGGCACCGCCGGCAGAGCCTGCACGTACCTGGAGTGGGCCGTGCAGGCTGCGCCGGTGATACCCACCGCGCCGCACACCTGGAGCTGCGGCACTTCCCCGAGTGCCTGCAACATGAGCTTGCTGCATCCAAGCTAATTATTTTCAGCTTCAAACTTCAACCATTTTTGGTGAATCCCCGAATAAAAAAAAAAAAGACTATATATATATTTTTTTAAATGGGAAAAGTATTTCTTTCATTCTCCCATAACACAAATCCAGCAAACATGAAAAACATGAACCCAAACCAAAGCTCAGACATCACATCTGGGGAGAGACCAAGCATGGAAAATTTTAATCCAAAGGTTAATGTTTGGGAAGCTCCGAGTGTGTGAAAAGAGGGGTTAGATGGGTGCTGCTCCGTGGCTCGAACAGTTGTTGCCGCCAAGTGGCGGCTTTCAAACGGTGCCTGCCTGCCCCAGCCCAGGCACTCGGGGTCAGAAGCTAAAATAGAAAACAACTGAAATCATTGCAAGCAAACAGATCAGATGCTGGAAAAGCCAAGCAAGGAAGGAGCCAGCAGCATAAAACGCAGCTCGAGCCCTGTGACTGGAAACTGCCTCCTGACTCGCCCCGGGTGAATCGCACCAAACCACGCGGCGGCGGCGGCCCTCGCCACCCTCTCCGGCTCCCCTGAGCTCTCCCGTGCCACCTCCGCAGCTCCAAGGCCACTTGACAGCCCTGCGCCGCTCCTGTCCCAGCTGTCACCTCCATCTCCTTTGCTCGCTGCTCTGCAGGATCACACTCCAGCGGTTAACACATCTTGGGGTTATTTTTCTACCCTGCAGCTTGAACCTTCACCCTTCTCACCCAGAACAACCATCTCCTGCCCAAGCACAGAGCGCCCTGCTCCTCGCCTTCACCCCAGCCCCAGCTGATACACCTCCCGCACCTGCCCAGAGCAGCGAGTCTCTGCTGCTCTCCTGCTCGCTCCTGCCTTGCGCCCTGAGCTGCTGGGCGCCCGCGCCCTGCTGCACATCTGCCCTCTGAGCATATCGTGCCCCTTTTTTTCCCACATCCTGCCTTCAAAATGCCTTTGTCTTCATCTTCTGCATTAGATTATGCCCTTTCCAGACTGCTCCTTCCAGACACTAGAAACCTCTCTCCCCCCAGCTATAACAGAATAGCATCCTAATTGCCTTTGTTAGGGACGGGGCCATGCTTGTAAAATTGCCACGTCTGCTTGCAGGGCCGTATCAGCAGTAACAATAGCTTAAAAGCTACAGGAGTTATAGCATCAAGTCCTCCCACACTTAACTAAACACAAAGAGAAGGGACCATATGTCTGCACAGGCAGCCGTGTCAGGTGGGTCGGAGCCCGGCTCCCCGGGCGCCCCGGGGGTGGGAAGGGAAGGCACGGCACCAGCAGGCGTGAGAGCATCCGGCAGAGCAGCACCGCTCGCTGCGGCTTATTTACAGCATCCAGAGGGACGCCGGACGGAACGCTTCCTGGGATCAGCCAGGCCAGAGCTGCTCCCTAAGGTAGCAAAGACGGGCTTCAAAGAGCTGCAAGCAGCCCTGCCCACGGGCTGGCCCCTTCTCCCAGGCGCACACATGCCCGGAGAAGAGCTGGGCTGCTCCTACCCCTGGCACAGCCAGCAGCCTCGCCTCGCTGCCCGCTGCGCCCTCCCCGGCCCGGGAGCAGCCGCAGCTCCCGGCCCTGCTGCATCTGCCCACCCCGGGGTGCTCGGGGGGAGCAGAGAGCTGGAGTCTCTCCCAGCCGCAAGGAGACAAAGCAAGCTCCGTCCTGGGCTGAGATCGCTTTGCATCAGTGGAGAGGCTCACGTACCAGCGCACCTGGGTCGCTACGGCTGGCGGGCCACAGCCACCTCCTGCAGATCTCCAGAGAGCCACTTGGCGAGCCCAGGAGCTCCTTCCCAGACGAGCGCTGGGAAGGACTCACGGGAAGATTTGATTTTCAGTGCATTTCTGAGGGATGCAACAGAAAAACGACCGTGTCCTGCTGCAGAGGCAGGAGAGTGACATCTCCCAGACAGCCGGGATGTCACACATTGCTCTCCCCAGGATGGTGGTGCTGACCAGAGAAGCGCAATAGGGAGGAAAGTTTGGGTGGATGATGGGGTTCAGCCCCAAAGATGCTAATTTTGAATGGGCACAAAGCTGTTCAAGAGGTCAGACCCCACCAGGCTGCTGGGGGACACAGACACTGGCCAGAGAAGGGGAGGGGGGAATTGTCAGTCGTTAGCAGAGAATCTCTGCAAAAGGTGGGGAAAAAACGTAAAGTAGCACACAAAAATGTAAAAGGTCGTTTAACAAACGGTTGGACAACTCGGCTCCGTTTTTGTGCGTAGAGTGCCTTGCTTGGCTGAGACAGGACCCCGAAATCCAGGCACCTCTCATGGAACTCCCCAACCACGCTCCTCTCTCTGCGAGGAGAAACACAAAGCTGCTCACGAGTAACGGCCGAAGCACAGAGTTAAAGACAACGAAAGTGAGGTTGAGGGAAACACGAGGAGTCTCTGAAGACACTGAATATTACTCTGCTCTCGTGAGACCCCAACCTGCAGCGCTGCGTCCAGCTCTGGGGCCCCCAGCACAGGAAGGACATGAAGACGATCCGAGGGCTGGAGCAGCTCTCCTACGAGGACAGGCTTGTCAGCCTGGAGAAGGCTCCAGGGAGACCTTACAGCAGCCTTCCAGTACCTGAAGGGGCCTACAGGAAAGCTGGAGAGGGGCTTTTTACAAGGGCATGCAGTGGTAGGACAAAGGGTAATGGCTTTAAAACAAAAGAGAGTAGATTTAGATTAGATATAAGGAAGAAATTCTTCACCCTGAGGGTGGTGAGGCACTGGCACAGGTTGCCCAGAGAATCTGTGGATGCCCCACCCCTGGGGGTGTTCAAGGCCAGGCTGGACGGGGCTTTGAGCAACCTGGCCTGGTGAAGGTGTCCCTGCCCATGGCACGGGGGTTGGAATTAGGTGATCTTTAAGGTCCCTTCCAACCCAAACCCTTCTATGATTCTCTAAGCTTAGCCCAGAAAAAGGGCTCTGTGAAGAAAACACACACAACACCTCCGTCCGGGCTGGGGAGGGGGCTGCAGGGGAAGGGTCGATGGCAGTGACGATGCCAAGGGAAGACCCCGAGCAGGAGCTGAAGGGAAATCACGGCAGGGCTCCCCTGCAAAGGCAAGGGGAGCGTGGGATGAGAAACACAAGCAGAACTGGCTGGCAAAGACAGAGCTCAGGACTGGGGTCCCTCAGGGTTTGTGCTCATGGAAGCGTGTGCTAGCACGCTCAGAGGAGTCCCAACAAAGGACAGGCAGGCGTGCTCCAGCTGCCCATGGACCATAGCTCCTGCTCTGCACTCTTCAGCCCTCCAGCCAAGGGGGAAAATGTAATCAGAGCGATTTCTATTAGCAAGAATATAAAGACTTGGAACCTCTGGGCTGTCTCTTGACAACTAATTAATTACCAGGTAGCATCCCCTTGAAGCTGCCAACACAGCACGCACAAGTTCCAGCATGATTCAAGGGGAGAGATGAACTTTACAATAAACTCTAGAATTTTACTTCATCTCCCGCCACCATCTGAGATCCTGGGGGAACAGGAAGGGGTGGCAAGAGGCAAACTCTGAAGCCATCTGGGATCATCATTAACTCATTCACTCGTGGCCTCTGAAACAAAACGCCGACCGCGCTGTGAGCAGCAGCTTCGAGCCAGATGAGAGCTCCTCATAGTCTCAGTTTCTTAAATGCTCTTCTGCCAATTTTGCAATAAGGTGCCATCCCCTTGCAGCCCCCTCGCCTGTCCCCCAAGGCTTTGGCCGTCAGGGCAGCCAGTCTTTGAAACCATTAAGAGCAGAAACTATTTCAAATGGCTTAAGGTTCTTCACTAACAGCCACAAAAAGGAGTAAGTGAAGAGATATGTCAAGAAAGCAGAGAAAAGAAAAGGAAAAGGACAAGAGGAGATCAACAGAGCGACTGCTGCTGACGCAGCTTTTATGGGAAAACACAGGAAAACCCCACGGCAGCAGAGTGTGCCCTATCTTAATGCCAGGGACCAAGAGGCCTGGGCTTAAGCTTATTGACCCAGCTGGTCCCTCACCTCCAACCACGTCCCACTTCTTGCTGTCCTCAACAGAACATCCCTTTCTGGTTGATTAGGTGCTACCCGTCATGGGGCTGGCACATCAGTCCTCTCCTCCCCTCCCCGAGCCTGGGGCAAAGGGACCAAAACCTCAGACCAGCCCAGGATCGTTCCCAGGAGGAGGACACAAGAGGGCAAAGGCTATCGGGGCTGCAGAGGTTGCCCAGGACAGCAGCGGACACCGCCAACCACTGCAACGTGCCAAGCTTTGTCCGGACATCTCATATGAAAAAAAGATAACAACAAACTCCAGTTGCGGATCAGGACGCGTGACCTGTTGGAGAACGTGGGGCTCGGGCGGCCAGGCCAGAAGATGATTAAACACAAGCCCCGTGCAGCACTATGAGGTCTGAACTAGGAGACAACACATGAGCTATGGGGACATTTAGGACACTAATCCCAACAGCGTAAGATTTCTCAGGCTCTAGAGGCACAGGGAGACGGGAGGTGCCCTTCACCTTGGCACACGTGAACCCAACTACCCCAGGTAGCACCTCAGAGGGCTGGTTTTGCCTGCTCTCAGAGTGGTATGAGATTAACCGTCAGCAGCTTCCTGAACAGCACGTGGGGGCAGTGCCCCGTTTGAGGACTGCCTTGAGGAGGCATTATCCATGTGACAACTCTCCCACCTCACCACTTGAGACAACTTTGGGAGCCAGCTCGTCTGGGTGGGCAGCTTTTGGGACCAGAAGCCTCCGACCCCCTGCTCCGGGCCACAGCTCTACTGGTGGCCGTGGATTTCTTCCTTAGACACCAGGACAGCCACAGGTCATCTTGCTCAGGTGCAAATGTTCTAGGCTAAGCCAAAACATTTCTTTTCTTTTTTAGACTTACTTGATCTAAGTCCAAAAACTGAGATGACATCAAAGAGCCCATTGAGCAGATCCCCTCCAGAAACACACGGGGACTTTACCTCGTTAGTACAAACACAGTTACCCTGCAGACTTCCTGGGAACAGGCGAAGCAGCATCGCACTTCAAAAACCAGCCTGCACATCACAGGGGTGGGGAGGAGCTCAGTTCTGGCCCAGGACTGTTGACAACCATTTCAAAGCCCATGCAGGATCACACACAAAAATCATCACAGCCCTGGGGGGGGGACAAAATTACCTTTGTCCCCAGGAGATGGGCTGTAAAGGCAATGGCAGGAGCTGTCACATGAAGCAGTCAAGGAGCAAGGAGGGCATGCAGTCTGATTTAAGGGAGAGAGAGGAGAAGATTTAGATGATGGAGCCATTTCCCCCGCCTGGAAGTGGTCAGCGATTGCTTCCCATGAGCTACAAAGAGGGATGTCCCTTCAGGATTTCAAGCCGTGCCGAAAGAGTCCATCTTCTCCTGAGGGATGGCAACTGCCAGCAGTTCTGTCCCTGCCGCAGACCCCAGCCTGGGTCTGCCACTAGCTGGGGTCTGAGGTCACTGCCAGCGGGACGGAGGAGACCTGCAGGAGCCCAGGCTCAGCCATGGCACAGAGTGACTATCAGGAGATACGCTGCTTCCTGGAAGAACTGGAACTGATGCACAAATAATGAGAGAAAAATGTGGGGCGAGGGAGGGTTAAGGAGAGATTAGTCTGGGGCACACTCTGGGAGATACACAATGTTAAGTATGAGGGCAAAGGAAATGAAAACTGGAAACTCAAACACAGTCAAGAATCCAATCCCAGCCTGGGCAGGAAGTTTACACTCTGCTTCTAAATATACATGTTTTTAAATCAACAAGCTTTCTTGTTCCTCAGCTCTACTGTACAACTACACGGGAGAACTAACCGGACAAAAGGCACTGCCAAGCTCTGCCAGGCGAGGCTTGCTGTCCCCAGCGAGTGACAAGGTACGGGGATGGAAACCCCAGCCGTGCCGCCGAGCAGGGAAGTGGAGGCAGGATCCCAAAGCGGCTCCGGGCGAGCAGGGCTCCCGGCTCCAAGCACCCTGCTCAGCACGTCGGCGCCCAGCCCCTCGCAGACAGACTCCTGTGGTCTCCCAGTGCCATGCCTGCAGACCACGAGCAGGAGAGGAAGCGATAACCTGTGAGCATGAGTCAGATGTGGTGCCTCTTCCTGCTCTCTGGCCACTGCATTCATGCTCAGCAGTTGGATAGTCACATATTTTTTTAATTTGATATAATTATCTCCTAGAAATTACTGTACACAGCCTCTTGGGATCTAAAGCAATTAAGTGAAGATAAATTTCTTTCATGGAGCAAGCTGTCAAAGGATGAAGCAATTTCATTCCCCATTTGAAGTGGAAGCTTTGGGTCATGCATGGTTTATTTGAAACAATGCCATCACCTAAAGCTGCTGATCTTATCTGTCTCCCTCTGTCTCTCCATTTCAAACTGCTGAAGATGTGCAGCGTGGCACTGCCTGAAGTGATGACATCTGGCACCGGGCCAGCTACAGAAACAAGCTGCTCCTCCCCGAGCCTGAGTGCAAGAGGCCAAGCATTCCTATTAAAAAGGGGGAAACCGAGGTGAAATCTGGGAAGAGCTGAAAAGTGGGAATCCTGCCCAAGGGAACAGGAGACCCATGAGCTACAGGAGGAGCGAGGTGCCTCCAGGAAGGGTGGCACTGCCCAGGACAGGACGGGAGCACGCAGCGCATCTCTGAGGGGTAACAGTCTGCCACGCTTCCTCTCCACCACCAGACTGCCCGAAGCTGTCTAAACCAGGCTTTGAGGACTTCTCCACGACAAGGATCAGCCCGTGCGCTTCAGTCCGTACGGGGAGAGACATGGCAGGACAGCAATTATACCCCGTTAGCACATATACGCTAAGTCTCTCAGAAGTTCCAGCAAATTCTCTCCTGTCCTTGAATTCACCATGCCAATATGCCTCATTTTAGACAAAAAAACCACATAAACCATAAAATAACTCATTTAAATAAACCACTCTCCAAAGTGCTGGGTTTTGTCCTGAAGAGGGGATAAAAGATGGCCAGAGGTGGAGTGGAGCAAAGAGTGGCCATGATGAGGGCTCTGCTGTCTCCACAGGTTAAGCACTGAAGATGCTCCGATCCTCACAGGGGAGGAAGGCATGCTCCACAGGATACAGGCATCAGTCAAGCCACGCTTTGTATCCTTAAGCAACCTCAAGGTGCCACCCTGCCAGTAGAACAACCTTCACCTAACTGTGCGGGTGCCAGAGCCGTGGCACAGGCTGCCCAGAGGGGCTGTGGGGTCCCTTCCCTGGAGACGTTCACCCCCCGCCTGGACGTGGCCCTGTGCCCCTGCTCTGGGGGTGCCTGCTCACGCAGGGGTGGGACGGGGTGAGCTCCAGAGGGCCCTTCCAACCCCTGCCATTCTGCAATTCTGGGATTCTGTTGGGAACAAAAAGGCAGAGGGCATCAAGAAGAACAAGTGACTGGATCCTGAAGCCCTCCTGTGTATTGCTGACAGCAAACCAATCCTACTCACGCCACGAAAAGCCAAACACCCCCGAGAGCACGCCATGGGCAGGGAACGTGGACAGCACCGGCTACTCACGTAGAATCATTGATTGGAAAAGGCCTTTAAGTTAATCGAGTCCAATCGTAGACGTAATGCCGCCAAGTCCACCACTAAGCCGTAAGCGCCACATCTACTCATTTCTGTCGCCTCATCGGGATCACCCATGCAACCTTCAGAAACGCTGCCCGGACGTTCAGTCTCTAAACCACCCAGGAGCTACACAAGACTTGCACCGACACAGAATTGTGCGGGTGACGGCCTGGAAATCAGGCTCCAACCTTCCTGCAGCAACGGCCAGTTCTTGCACGGGAGACGGTTCCCTGCGGCAGAGGTCGGCAGCACGCTGTGACTTGCTGGTACCTTCGAAGCTGCGAGCCCCTTGTGCCCTCAGCCAGCATTTCCACCTCTTTGCCCACTTTTCTGCTCAGTAACTCTTCCATCTGCACACTTCCAAGGATATAATCACCCAACGCATCCATCCAGATATTTGCTCCCGTTCCCACCCAGCCCCATCCACACAACCCTCCAGCCTCCCTGGATTTATCTTTATAACCCCAGCATTTCCCATGTGATTAAGGCTCTTGTACGTTTAGCAGGTACCACATGCTTCCAAAACATGAGGTGTCCCTCCATGCTGATACCTGGAGGATCTCTCCTTTCCCACGTCAGGGCATCGCTACCGAGCAGCTCTCAAGTCCCACGGAAGTCGGTGAGGATGCTCGTGTCCGAAAGAAGGTTGAAGCTGCAGTTGTGAGAACAGGCAACCGCGGAGCAAGTTCAGCTCCCACGGACTGGACCGATAAGAGCATTTCATCCATCAGATTTCTGCAAAGCTCAGATCAATGTTGATCAAGTCTGTTCGTTAGGACAGCCGCTGAACTAACAGATACTAGTACTAGAGGCAGCTAACAACAGAAGCTGGCAACGGGTACAAGTTCAAGAAGCATCTGGATGACTTAAGAGCGCAAGCACGGTCTTCCAAAGTGACTTCAGCACCACAATTGTGGTATGTCACTGGCAGCTGGTAGGTTCCCAAAATGTACATCAGCAGCTGTATGAGATGGGATATTAGGGAAAATATCTTCCCTGCCAGAGCGGTCAGGCCCTGGCACAGGCTGCCCAGAGAGGTGGGGGAGTCACCGTCCCTGGGGGGGTTCAAACACCGTGTAGCCGTGGCACTTCAGGGCATGGTTTAGGAGACACGGTAGTGTTGGGTTGGCAGTTGGACTTGGATCCTAGAGGTCTTTTCTGACCTTAATGATTCTGTGATTCTACTCTATGATTCTGTGTCCCTGACACTTCTCCATGGGAAACTCCACGCGTGGACCAGGTATCAGGTGAACTGACACAGCATTAGAACGGCGTAGCAAACGCCCTCTTCTTCTGTCCATAGCCATAGATCTCTTTCCTTCAGTAATAATGGATGCTGTAAGCACAAATGATGTAATGTCTATTAAGGTAAATATGGCACCAAAGCGTAAACCTGTTCTGTTGTTCCCAAACCAAGCAGACCAGGCAGGCAGCGACTGCTCAGACCTCAGAAAACACCTTTGTCTTCGTAGTAAGAATTTGTGTTTATACGTGCACCTCCCTATCCCAAGTACAGCGAAGCCTGGGGAACGTTTAAAAAAAATTCAAGAAAATAACTATACATATACACTACTATTGTCGCTATTCATTATCTATAAAGTTATAGACAAGTATTTGCTACATGGTGGAGAAAATGCTTTATGTAAAATGCTGGTATGCAAAATGTTACAGCAACTTTTGTTAATTTAAATAAAGGATGGGGTTTACCATATTTTTAAGCAAATATATGGGGGAAAAAATTGATTAAATTACCTGAATTAAGTATCCAGCATTTTTAGCGTCCCACCACAGACACAGTTAGGCGAGCAGCAGTAACGTTGCTCGTACGAGGCCTATGTTTGGGAAGAATTTTAACGCTTCCCAGTGAACCTTCACTTAGTACCCCCTCGTCTTCCTAAGGGAGGCGGGCGGCCTGGGGCTGAGGCACTGGCCTGAAATCCTGGGTATCAGGGGCTTGTTCTCATCCTGAAGCCGAGGCTTCCTGTGGGACCTGGGTCAGTCCCTCGGCCTCGCGTACCTCTGTTGCCAATCTCTAACAAGGAAATTACTTTTCCTTCTGTCATAACGTGTTGTGGAGATACGTTCATTAATGCCTGGGAAGTGCTTTGACTTCAATGACAGCGAGAAAAGAAAACAATAAATAAGACCACGGTGGTGTCTTCTCTTTCGGGTTGGGGATGTGACAGCATGAGGACACCAAGGGCTGCAGCTCCGGCCTGCCGCAGGAGCTGGGCTCTCTGTCCTCGCCCCGACTCAGCCCAGCACCGGCAGATGGATTCGGCACCCACAAAAACAACGCGAGGTCCGTCCAGGAGCAGAAACGTGGGGAGCAGACTCCGGGCTCAATGACAGAGGTCACCTTCCGTCTCCCATAGAGACAGAGTAGATCCCCATCTGTTATTTGGGCTGACCGCTCCCTGCATTCCACCCAGTCCACTTCTCTGGCAAGCTTCCCAGGACGTGGATCTTTCTTATTCAGGATAACAATGAGGAGTTATTAATTGGGTCTTTTTCCAGGTTTCCTGAGGTCCTTCCAAAGGCTGTGGTGGATACCAGAGCCGTCGTCGTCCTCAGCAGGCGTGCTTTAAGCATTTCACTTGGTCAAAGACAAAACATAAGTAGTGCTGTGAAACAGGGTCGCGCCCGAAGCTAAAACAGGGTCAGAGATGAAGAGCCAGGGCTGGGTTTAGTGCCGGAGTGCAGAGTCTGAGCAGTGGCAGTGGATCCAGCAGGCAAAGCATGAGGCAAAGAAGCAACTCCAAGTCCCAGGGCCCTCCTGCATGATCAGAAGCGCCACATTAAGCCTTGAGCACCACAACGATTGTCCGAGGTGAGGCCACGCTTCATGCCCAGGGACCGGCTTGGCCAGCCAAAGCAGCCTTTCCATTTCCTCAAGGTTTCTCTGGGTAGCAATAAGAGATGGCTCATTGGGAGGGGATCCAGCGTTAATGGTGTTTTAATGAGGCCTTTCAATATATTTACAGACTAATCAGCAAATTCCACGAGGTCTGGACTCTCATACGTCATTCTGAGTACGCTAAAGGCACGGTGAATACCTCCTTTATAGCCAGAGCTGTGCACTACCCGGGCCTGACGTCCTGCCAAGGCGTCGCAGGTTTTGTGCCATTAGGGCGCGGGAGCGGCAGAAGCGAGGCCGTTACCCGCTGAAGAACCCCAAGGGAAAGGAAGGGCGCAGCGTACGCCGAGGAGGTGCTGCACGGGAGGCTTCGTGGTTTGACTCTGCTTTCCTAGGTCACTCCACTGATGGCGACTCTGGGAACACGCGGTCAGCAAGTCTCTTGGAAAGGACATTTCCCGTTTCCCAGGAGCCTGTGCCGGGCCTCTGGAGGCAGCTTTTAGGACAAAAGGACTGAACGCAAATAAATTTTCCATCCCATTACATAAACCTGGCCTGACGATGACAGAAGCGAAGATGGTCGACAACGAGTGTCATCTGATCTGCATGAAAAGATCCAACGCTGCCTGGAACCAGGCTTGGGACAAGGCTGATTTATCCTGTCAGTCTGTGCCTTGAGCTGCTGATCACATCGCGCTTCCAGAAAACACTTTAAAAGAGCCTTTTTCTGACACCAGAGCCAAACTGTGCAGCGCTGGCTGAGGCACCGCACACGTGCTGGTACACGTGCACGGCTCACGCCCAGGCTGCCTGATTCACTTGGAGCCGACGCAGTGGCTAAAGCGCCCTGTCCAAGACGAGCCTAGAGGAGAGGCAGAGGTGGATCCAGGGCTGGGGGAAGGCAGGGGAGGAAGGGGTGGAAACGTCCCAAGTCGCTTGAGCAAATTCCCCACGGCTTCCCCATGCAAAGGGGTGGTTCCTCGCTCCCTCCAGGTGCCAGGAAAGAGGCACCTCAGTGGTAGGGAAGGTTGTTTCCACCAACTGCTGGTTCTTCCCTTCCCGCTCCCCCCGCAAAAGATGGGACCGCCTGGAAGGCAGCACCTCGTACTTCCTTGCAAGCTGTGTCCAGACCACAAAGCCACTCTCACGCTTGCTAAGAGGCGCATTAAGAGAACATGTGTAACTGGATCTTAACACGTTGGCAGGTGGTTCCTCACCTCGTAGCGAGCCTGTGGTTCTCACACGCCAGCTCTCAGCTTCAGGATGGAGGCAAAGCAGCAGGACCCCAGCTCTGCAGAGGGGTGCTGGCTGGAGGTACTGTTAGATCCGTTCCTCCTCGCTGTCGTGCTTGCCTGGCCAGGGCCACGGGATCTGTTAATGCTTGGCTGTGGCAAAGCGGCTGCACGGCTTTGAACTCCTGCCGCCTTCAACCCCGCGGCTGCGGCTCGACGGCACGGCTCTGCGCCAGCAGGCAGTTGCCCTCAGCTCTCTGCACGGCTGGTACAAGAGGCTGTGAAAAGCTAGTACACCCCAGAGATTGCAGCGCACAGGATACAGAGTGGATTCAAATCTGGTCAACAGAGGTCTTAAAATGTCAGCGTGAACAGGAGGCCAGTCCTGGCGGGGCTGCGGGGAAGCTTGCCTGGGCTTATGCTGCTTAACAATAGGCTCAGTGACCTGGACAAAGAAAACCTTTACGGATAAAGCCTGCAGGATTAGACATCCTCTCCTACCCTCCCAATCTTTGAAGAGAGCGATTCACCGACAGACCAAAAAAACCCTCCAGATTGCTCAGTCGCCTCCTCACGAGCAAACACCGTGCTGTTTAACGCAGCTCAGTGCAAAGTTGTCCCTCTAGGAGCAAAGGCTGCGGGACGCTGGAAGCGCCTGGTGGGCTTGGAGGAGAGCAGCAGAGCAGGGGGGTCACCTCCTCCTTACAAGCTGGGGCAGCAGCTCACAGAGCAACACGCTGAGCCTGGAGAGCCACAGCTCGGAAGCACCACGCGAATAGCTCAGGGGAGCCAAACCATGCCCAAGAGAGCATCGCATCTCTGTCTCCATCTATTCAGCTTATCAAGAGAGGATGGGAATGCGGGGGCTTGGGACACATTCATATATCGGGGCAAGAGCAGCAACGGAGGACTTCCCAACCTACAGCAAAATTCAATTAGTGGAAATTGAAACAAAACAAATTCAGCCCGGAAATAGCGCACACATTTCACAGCAATTGAAACCGGCTCCCGCAACGATTTGCTAAAGATCCCGATGGGTTCTCAGCCGTTCGAAACCAAGGGTGGGTGCTTTCTACGAGACCTGCTTTTGCTCCCCTGGAAGTTTCCCTGTGGTTTCCAGAGGGAGAGGAGCCCAGAGGAGACGGCCACAGCTCCCCCAGCTTGCCAGCATCCGGGGCTCTCCCGGGCTGGATTCCCCGCTTCCAGGACTGACGCACACCACCGTGGGCTCCTCTTTGAAGAGGAGGTTTCTGACCTGTACATTCTTCCCAGAAGCTCACCGATGTTCAAAGCACCTTGCTGACAGACAGGCAGGTGTGCCTGTGACAGTGGCCACCTCCCCAAACGCGGCACGGCGGGGGAGCGCGGCCCCCAAACAGAGCCCTAGGCAAGGCACGGGGGAGTTCTCCAAGCCCAGCTGTGACATTTCCTTTCACCTATACCTGTACAGCTGTTTCCTACAGGGCTGCAGCCTCAAGTGAGATGTGTGAGGCTTCTGTAGGTGCTTGGGAACAAGATGGAACAGAAACGCTTCACACCTGGCCCCAAAATTACAGCACGCTGGAAGGTGGCCAACATAAACTGGCAGAGTACCAGTTGCAATGGACATCAATTAAGAAGGCTGTCATCCTCAGACTGCAGGGTTTTCTTTTTGCGATCTGCATCGCTCCTTAAGCCTTCAGCAGCACCAGCGCTGGAGTTTTCCAGATGGGATCATTTCCCTCAGATTCCACTCGCTAGATTTATTGCAGTATTTTTTTTTTTTTAAAACACCGCCCCCCCCCACCTTTTTAAGAGCCTGAACTATTATTCCACATTGTGGATTTCTCCAGGGCTGTATTCAGTGTCCTCGTGCAGCACTAGTGCTTGTTTGCCATGAGTTCCCTTCGCCTTCAGCTGGAGAAACGCAGTTTCAGGAATATGCTCAAAACTTTCTTAGCTTAAAGTGTGATTAAAAACCGAGACCAAACGATAATTAAGCAGAATGCCTCCCCCGAAGATGCCCTGCCCAGCCCCCGAGATGCAGCAGCAGTCACTGGGGCAGCACTCACACCCGTTCCTGTGAAGGTACGTTTAAAACGGCACAACAGACGCCAGCGTACCCTCCTCTGCCACTCGGACCCGGGGACACGGACTCGGCGTGACGCTTCCCGCTGCGCTAACGACACCTGGCAAAGGCAGAGGGAGGCTCCTGTGGCAGCCACGCGGTCCCCGGCACTTGCGCTTCAAGGAAATGCCAAGGATGGGCGAGGAGTTCAAAGCAGGTGATATTCTGCACGCTACCTTCGTGGTGGCATAAAATCCAGCCTCTCCTCCATCACCCAATGACATCACCTTCCAACATGGCCCCTAGTTTAGCCTGATCGCCTTTTACAATCCAAAGGCACCACAAGAAAGGGAAGGTCGAGGCTGGGATGGAGTTCAGACACTGGTCAGAAAACGTAAACATTTCTAACTCTGCCGCCTCGGGGCTGCCAGCTCCTGCCAAGTCCCCGCTCCGAGCAGGGCTGCCTGTGGCAGGGATCTTTCACTGCTTGTTTGGAAACCGAGGCAGGCAGGAATGGAAGGAGTTTTTTCAAGGATGACTCCCTCCTTGGACTCTCCTACTTGGGGCTCCGATCTCTGCTCACAGTTTCCCTTTTCCTCTCTGGACCAAACTCCAAGCTGGAAGCTCTCGCTCTCATGGGCTGCGTGCATTTGCCTGCCAGCTGGAGGGAGATGCTCCAAGGCTATGGAATGGGAATATGGAAAGGATGTTGAGAAAACAGTTACATTTGCTCACTGGGGTTTTCTTGCTGCTTACAAAGAGTTTGTGCTCACAGAGTCCTGGTCTTGCTACCCTTCCTCTGATGCCTTGCAAGAAGTCCTCCCAGAAATCACTGTAGTGCAGCCACTCTAACGTGGATTTCATCCCTGGCAGCCCAGGAGTCATTAGGTCTTGGAAAGGACAAAACGTCTGATGTTCAGAGGCATGACAGAGCCCAGCCACTCCGACAGCTATTCCTCCTGGGCTTTTAAACCTGGGGCTCCCTTTCCAAGAAGCATCAGACATGACAACACGTTGACAGATATCTGCAAGTCTTAAGACTGAAATACCATAAATAAGGGAAGTGAATAACAATACAGGGCTAAATTTAGCCCAAGCCTAAATAATAATTAGCTCCTAAATAGCTAATTGAAAGGCTACTAGCTCTGCAAATCTGGAGCGCGTTGGGGCAGCTAGAGAGAGGGTCAAATTTGGACTGTCCACCTGGGCCAGACAGTACAGAGGAAAGAGATTTGTGTTTTCTAAGGAGAACAAAGCTTGGGTTTTAGGCTATCTGCACTGACAGGTGAGCAGTGCGAACAGCAGGAAGCAAGCACTTGCGAAACAAGAACGGCACCAAGTATGGGAAGCTAACCGGCCACCCGGTACCCGGTTTGTAGGTTTGGGGCAGTAAAATATTGCTAGTTATTTTCAGAGCCTCGCATTTTAGGGCTTTCATTTGCCTGGTGAGGTGAGACAGGGTTGAGACTAGCTGAGTGGTGAGTATCTGAGACAGTCCACTCCACACATGAGCATGCACATGAGGGAAAAAAAAAAGTGCCTTTCTGTTTGAGAGGAGGGAACCACAGTGACTAGCCCTATAAGCATATGTATTAATCATGCACCGTCTGGTTTTAATCCACACACTGCTGATCCTGCGTCTCACTGTATTGTTATCAGGGGAAGGAGTATTTCTCCTCAATCTTATTCACCAGCCAAAAGCCTGAAAATGCAAAAAACACATTTGTGAAGTGCCTTCCCAAGGACCCTGGGCCCCGGACCTGGTGAGCTGGGGCTGCTGCCTTTTTATTGGCGTTTAAAAACCTTTTATTAACGTGTGTCAGGGCTGGGGGAGGAGAGAGAGGCTCAGGTTTCAGGACCCCCCATGCAGAGAGGTTTATTGTGGGAAGGGACATTAACACTTTCTCCTCCGCATCTCCCTGGCTGGGGCATGTGGCAGAGCGTGCGCTGCAGGCACAGGCTTGGGCGATGCACGTGTCGAGCCCGTGCAGAGCTTGCGGGGATGTGGGCAATCAGTGATGCCCCGCGCCTGCTCGGAGGAGAAGGACCTCCCTGCTCTGCTCCACGGCTGGGTGATCTGCAGCCCTCCTCCAGCCTTGCCACCGGCTCCGTGGGGCCGCTGCAGGGCGGGATGCTCCCGAGACAACAGGGCTCAGTGAGAGCTGAGAAAGCCAGGACATGCCCCAGGTCCCCGGGGCTGCACAGGAACAGACCCCCGCTCAGCACCATCACAAGGACTTGCTTTAGCCTCAACACGACCCAAGCGTTCTCCATTACAAGTGCCCCACAGCAGCACCACACGCCACCTGATGAATCCACATTTGTCACCTCCCTCCTTCCCGCACCTTAACTCGGCCACGCTGCTGCTCCCTGCTCTTGCCTCGGGTCGGGCACAACGCTGCGTGAGCGAGGCCCTGGCAGCGTCTCCCTCGGCTGCAAACGCTGTAGACAGAGTCTGACAGCTCAGGCACCAGGCTGCATAGTTTGCTGTTGACTGGTACGTTCGATGGTGTTCCATCACACAAGCTGCAATGGATATCTGCTCAACATACGCCCAGGAAAACATCACCAAGTTATGCTCACCCTGGAGCCAGCTTTTGTTGGTTACAGCTTCAATGACAGTGCAAGAGATGATGGGAAGCTCTGAGTGTCACACTGGCTCCAGCAGGAATCCGAACGCACAGCTTCATGGCAACAGAGTCAGAACATTTTCACTCAAAATAAGAGCCAGGCCAAATGCTCAAAAACTTGCTGAGAAACTCTGGCTGAATGCTGCACTCCATCTGCTAAATGGGACGTGGAGAACAAAAAGAAGTGGGAAGCACAGTGTTTGTCCTATGTAGCTTACAAAGCAACCATCCTGGTGGTGGAGCCAATAACCTGACACCATTTTAAGCCCAATACTCTCCAGTCTTACCTTTCAACAGATTCCTTTCCTCCAAAATGTTACAAATTCTTTAGAAGACCATGGTGCAAAAGCATGGGGTAAGGATCTGGAACATCAGCATGCAAGGTGAGATACTATCCTTGCAGTAAAAAGCCAACCGCCTCTTCCTAGCCATGCAAGTGCTAGGAAAGGTACGACAGCGAGCCTCCAGAGCCACTTCGGCATACCAGAACCCTCCTCCCAGCCGACGAGACATTCGCAGGGTGCCATAGAAAGAGCAGTACAATTTCTTTGCCTCTCCAGCAAAGACCTGTCAGGAACTTGGGCTGAAAACTGGGCCAAGCCTGAGAACACAAGAGAAAGAAAGCGGGCGCAGAAAAATAATTCCTGCTAAAAGGCGATGAGAAAATCAGACCGGGAAAGACAGCTGTTGCCCCACAGAAAAGCCATTTCTCACCGGCTCGCAGCCCAGTCAGTCGGCAGCCACCAGGGAACACCCAAATGGGAAAGGTCCTGCAACGCGGCTGGATGCGCCACGCGCCGGGCAGAGCCGCTCCGCTGCCGCCGCCTGACTGAGGCTCAGGGGTACACGTCCCCTCGTGCCACCCTGCTCCGCGGGGACACGGCACCCTTCCGCCGCAAACAGCCCAGGGGTGCATCTGCTGAGGAATCAGATTCATCTGGGCTCTGCATGCCAGAAGGAGGGCAGGGAGCAGATGGTGGACAGGGGACCGCACACAAGGACCCCCAGGTTAAGTTGTACTTGGGGGCTTCTTTGCAGGGAAGTGCCTCTTTGTATCTTCCTCACAGTCATTCGTGAAAGGCATTCGGGTTCATGCCTCTCAGTCATACCTTCCTGGCGTGGTCTGCGCTGCCTTCCACAACACCCCACTTCTGGAGAGTCAAATAATTCACTTCATTAAGACTGCAGAAGGAGAAGATTTGCGGAACAAGGCAGTCATTTGACTGTAATGACGCAGCTGCCACTCCAGTCTCTTTCTATAGCTTTACCGAATCACAGAAAATGGGGTAGAAACATCCAAAGAGGTCACTTTGCCTCCTCTTCCGAGGCAGTTCGTGTCCGCCCAAGTTGTACCTGTGAGAGCCACCCAGCCTGCTTTTAAAAATCTCCAAGGCTAAAGAGATTCTGCAGAATTGCTGAGGAAGCTGCTTTCAAGTGCTTAACTACCCGAAGGCACGAAGCCTTTCCTAAAGTCTAGTCTTAATCTATGTTGCTGCAATTTATGCCCATTCTTTCCTGTGCTTTTCAGCATAGGGCTGGAGGACAACTTGTTCTCCTCCTCTCTGCAACAGCTCACCGCATTTTCCCTGAATTTCCTCTAGACTAAAAAGCCCCAGCTCTTCCAGTCCCTTCTTGGAAATCAGGTTTTTGAGGTCTCTGCTCCACCTCACTGGTCTCCCCTCAACCCTCTTGGGCATCCTCCGCAAAGTGAGTACGCACACCCGCCCTTTCACCAGTCTGACCATTAACAAATCACTGGTCAGTGCTGGATCACGACGAGACCTTGCAGACCTGTTGCTTCTGCTCAGCGTGCCCCCGGTAGTGCTGGTACCGGCGGGGGCTCCCCTGCCCGCCTCCGCGCGACGCGTTCGGCACGCGAGGCAGAGACCAGAGGCCGGCACAACACACGTGGTGCACAGGAGGGGCTCAGGCCCGTGCAAACACGGGCGAACCCCCCGGCCTGCTGGGTGGGATCACGGGTCCAAAGTCAGCTACTTTCAAGCCAAACAAGACCCACTGAGGTGGCAAAAAAAAGTAAAAAAAAAAGAAAGCAAGCGAGCGGGGACAGACGCAGCCGGGCCTGGCGCCTTCTCGCTGGGGTCTGTGTCGCCTCTCCAGCAGAGCCGAGCTGGTACCACCGTGCCTGACAATGCCGGGTGCTTGGGTGGCTGCTGCTGCGCTGTGAAGGGCACCGGCTCCTGCCAGTGGTGTTGCACAGTTTGTTTATAAAGCACCAGAACCAAAGGGAGCCAGGACAGTGAGAAAACTCAGCTCGGAAGCTCGGGTGCAGCTACAGGACAAAGACACGTCTCTTACACACGTGAGCGCAAGTGCCTGGCAGGGCAGGTAGATGGCACTCCGAATAAACCGGTGTGTGGTTAGAAGAGACTGAGTTCAGGGAATACTGACCCCCTCCCACAGTTGTGGGGCACCAGACCAGGCTGCTCAGGCACCTTGCCTGGCTGCTGGGGGAAGAGTCCCTGCGCAGAGAGTGGGGTGCTGGGGCTGTCCGCAGCAGAGCCCCTGCGAGGCCACAGCACACGCTGGGCCAACAGGCTACCACATGCCTGCTATTTTAACCCCTTCAAATACAGCCTTGGAAGTCTGTTCTTCCACAGCGACTTCCTGGACTAAGGTGCTTCCCCAAACTGGGAAAAGCCTTCCGTCTTACCGGGACACCGTGCTCCTCCAGTGTGGGCAGTGCTGTGAGCACGGGCCAGGCAGGTGGAGAAGTGAAACAGAAGTTCGCACCTCTCGGGTCCCCCTGTGACGAAGGTCCTACATTTCTCACTGCCATTTCAGGAAAACGTCATGAAGAAGCGGCACAAGGGAAGGCGCACTGCCACCGTCACGTGCAGCTCTCCACAGAAACCAGCCCCTGCACCTCCACTTCTCCTCTCGTAGCACCAGCCGCTCGGGGAGGCAACGCTGCGGCTTCCCAGTGAGCGGCGTTTCTGGTGCTGCGACTCTGCCTCCAAGCAGGAAGCTGTTGAGAGCCACTCTTATCCTGCCGTGCCTCCAAGGGCGTGCAAAACAAACGCCATTGTGCCTCGTCCATCCCCCATCAGGTTCAGGCGCGCTATCCAAGTGCAGCCCCCAGGTCCCTTCTGTCCAGGTGGTGGCAGAGAGCAGACCCAAAACCCCACATCAACAAGGGAACTGATTTCATTATTCTAAAAACAAACAGCCAAAGGAAAGTTCAGGCTAGAATGGGCTCCTAGAGCAAAGAAAGGAAAATAGAGAGCGGGCAGTGGGGAATGCTTCATATTCCTAAAAGCCTTTTGTACGTTAACACATGGTGTCTGCTTCTCTCTAGTCACCTATTTATCACTCTCCTCTTTAGAGAAGGAAAAAAGTCCTGGCTGCCTTCCTAAGGCAGAGTTTTGTGGCCGGGGGGAGGGGGAGGGTGCTTTAAGCATGATGCAAACCATTTGGAGTGCACCGAGAGCACTGCCAACACAAGCTGCACTATTTAAACAAGTGAGGAAATGATCGTATATACAACATGCCAGCGAGCACACACACACCAGAGGAAGTCGAGAGGGGTTTTCATGACACAGAGCTGGATGTCAGCGGCTGAAAGGTCGATATTTTCCCTTAACACCCTTCTCAATGACTTAATCGTGTTCCGTTTGCACAGAAAACTTCCCAAGAATAAAAGTCTGGAGGAATCGAGGGGGGATGTTTGGCCTACTGCTGACCTTGTCCGAGGTCCTCTCCACGTAGCAGGGCTCCTGGGGGGCGACCAGCAGGGGAACGAAGCCCGAGAGCAGCCGATCCTCTTCCAGGCTAAGCAGGGCAAGGTCGTCATCTGGGTCCTTGTACAAGGGCACCTCCGACTGATTCACTGTGGTCAGTATGTTACAGAAGTCAGCCAGCGTCGCCCACACATCTACTGAGACCCTGGGAGAACGAGGAGAGACGTGAGCAATTTGGGGCTGGAATGCGTTGGGAGTTGCCTGCAATGCTGCAGCAAATACGAGAGAGGTGAGGCGAGGCGAGACACGCCACCCCGCGCCGCTGCTAACCTACCCCACCGGGAGGGCTCCAGGCGCAGCTGCGCTGGCACCGAACCCAGGAGGGCTCGTGACCCTCGCCCACGAGTGCTGACACCAACCACCCCGTCCCCCTGGATGGGGACGGCTCCCAGGATCTCGCCCTTCCCGCCGCTCTGCCCACCTCTGCCCGATCCCGAGCCAGCACACACGCAGGGAGCAGCTTCCCCGTGCAGTGCCGGCAGGAACCCAGCTCATTCCAGATGGCAGAAATGCCGCTTATTACTCAATTTCAAAGCCTGCTGGGAGGACAGACCGATCCCCCGCACTGCTGTCAGGGCAAAAGCAGCGCCGGAGGCACTCCAGCCCAGCCCAGGGCACCCTCTCCTTCACCCAGCTGTTATCTGCTGCAACACGTGCTGCAGCCACGCTCTAAAGCACAGAAATTTTTTTAGTTAAACCCCAGCCACAGGGGGTCGAGCTGTGTTTTGCTTCTCGCCACAGTTTCAACACTTGCAAGCGACCTGCAAAGCTGCCTCTGCAGCGTCTCACCTTCCTGGAGGGGCAGCGACATGCAGGGAGCCAGGTGCGAACACAGGGCCACCAGCAGCCCTGGACCGCTCTCCGCGCATCCCCATCACACATCCCCATCACCGAGCATGCCCTGGGCAGGGCCCAGCACCCCAGAGAGGGCCAGCGCGGGGGGAGCAGGCAACGAGCACCGGAGCACTGCAGCCTACCAGGCTGCCTCGTACCGCATTTCGCCCTCCCGTTTCTAAAAGCACTCCAGTGGGGTTTCTTTTAGTGCATAAAATGGGACGAAATCAGGGAATAGGGGAAACCGGGGCTGATCTGCTTCTGGTGGCAGCAAGGAGGGCTGCTTCTCCGCCCCATGCCTCTGGGCCACCAAAACAGGCAGGGCAGCCAGCATCACTGGGGGTGCAGCAGTGACCAGCGCAGCCCAAGGCAGCCCAGGGCTGGAGGGAGGCCCCCTGCTCTTTGAACTGCTCCAGGTGGACAGAGTCTGCACTCGGTTATTTACGGGAATCAATGTACCAGGAAAGCACACTGAAATGAAACATCTTGTTTTCAAGAGCGTCCTGGGAGCCAGGCAGAATGAGGAGCCATTAATCAAAGCCCGGCACGTAATCAGCACACATGTAACGCAGAGTCGCCCACGTCCCTAAGCCAGCCCCAGCCCGCACGCTGCAGAGGAGAAGAGGTCCTTCAAAGCCCTCTGCGCACAGACACCAGGAGCTGGGTTCATTCACAAAGCTCCATCGCTTGGCTCAGCCAGGTCTGGCTGTCAGAAATGTTTAAATATGGAAAAAAATAAACAGTTGCAACACGTTTTTCGGAGGGATCTGTCCGAGGCCCTTTGTGATGTAATGGGAAACGCTGCGTTTGTGCTACCAGCTGGAAAATAAACAGAGCCGTGAGGGTTAAAAGGAACTGAACTTTCCACGACCCCTATCTGCAAAAGAAGAAAATAATAAGAGGAATGATCCACTGCCCCACAGCCCTGATAGTTTATCCTCCGGCCCAGGCTGCAGAGACAAGCACCGGATGTGATAGGGCTGCTCTGGGCCACCTCCAAGGCGAGCTCTGCCCATGGGAGATGCACAGGGCTTGGGAGGCGCAGCCCTCCCCCAGTGCCCTGCTGGCAACCAGGCTGGGCTGCCTGAGTCCGGTCACATAGCACTGGTGGGGCCCCGCCAGCGCGGGCTGCGACGAGGACGAGGGCTCCGCTCGGACGAAGGAGGCGCAGAGGCTGCAGGCGTCGGCGGGGGAGAGGAGCGGGCCCGGGAACGAGCGCGCAGGGGTGTTGGGGACGAGCACCAATGCAGAAGACGTTCCCAGGGGGCTGAGGCAGCCAGGTGCATGGGGCCACGGTGGAGGAGAAGGGAAGGAAACACATCGCAGACACCTCGCCTGTATTCCCCAAGAAACAGAGCTGCAGGCAGGGGATGGAGATAACCAGCGAGGGAGGGAAGGAGGGAGGCAGAGAGCAGTGGTAGGATGCTGAGCAGGACCGGGATTCACAGCGGGGCAGGGGAGGCAGCGGGGTGAAGGAGCAGCACAGACAAAGTGCAGGCAGCCATCTCCCTCCCCAGGGCTTGACACCCCGTATCAAAAAACCCATGTGAACAGTCACCGAGCCGATGTTGCCAACACCCTTGCAGCCACCCAGCCCCGCAGTCACCTCTCCTCTCCCCCTGCAGCTGCCTGCCCCCAGCCCTTCTGGCTGCGCTGCCAGGCACCCCCTAAGCAGGAGAGCAGTCCCTGCTACTTTATCCCCTTCATCCTCAGCTCCCTACAGCTTCGCAGTGGCTCGCCACACCTGTCATTTGCACTGGATGTGTTAGGTTTCCACCCCAGGCTTCCTTCAGTCAAACCACAGACTGTGCTGGCTCCCCGGGTAGCAAGGTCTCGCTGCAGTGCAACCCCGAGCAGCTCTGCAGCAGCGGTCAGCAGCTGGGCAGCACCTTCTCACACACAGCACCCTGCAGAGCCTTCAGAAAGCCAACAAAGAAGGTGGTGTTGGCATTTCTGCTCTGCTTTTCTCCTGCAACACAGGGGCTGCGGCTGCAGAAAACTTTCTGTCTTCCTCTCAGGTTCAGCTCCTCCTCTGCAGTGCATCTCCCAGCACTGGCACCACCAAGATCGATTACCAGCTGCTACCCACCGGCAAAGCCAGCAAGGGCTAACAGCTCACGCTGACACTGTACAGCCCCATGGACCTCCTGCTGGGATGCACAGTCGCCCTAGAAGGTCACACAACACTCGGGCGCACTGTCAGGCATCTGCTCCCCACTGCTCCTTCCCAGGACGCCGCCATGGCCACCTCCAGGTGTTTCTGGCTTATATCACCCAACAGCGCTGCGGTGCCGGAGCCTCTGGAAAGCCAAGGCAAGCCCAGGTGCCTGGAAGCGCTGGGTATGCACAGCCCCACGGCTTTGGGATCCCTCTGCGGAGGGAGGCCCCGAATTACTGACACCGAGCCCAGGCACGCAGCTCCCAGGTACAGGGACGAGGCTCCCAGAGCTTTTAACCGAGGAAGCAAGAAGAGGGTTAGCGCGAGGTCTTTCCTCAGAACGGGGGTTCATTCACTTCCCCACAGACACATTTACATTTGCTTATTCCACTAGGACAGGAAAAAAAAATAAGAGTTAATTTCTTTTTTATTGCCTTAGGATTCCAGGTTTAATGTAGCTGTCAGTGTGAGCGCAGCCCAGCTGCACGCCGACAGGACGCAGCCCGGCCAGGCGACGGTGAGAGCGCCGCACAAGTGCGCGGCGAGCGCGCGGGCTGGAGCGCGGCCCCGGCGAGGCCGGGTCTGCGCGGGGACGGCTCCTGGCGAAGATGGGTGCCCACGGTGGGCACGCATCACCGCAAGGCAAAAGGCAACGCGTCGAAGCGCGGGGAGAGCAGGGGGTGCCGGGGCGAGCCTGACGCTCGCCGAATCCCCGCCGGCCACGGTGCTGCGCGGCGCTCCGGCGTGAGCCACCATCTTCACCGGGGGTGCGGGCTGCCTGGTGATTAATATCAAGCACAATGACCCCATGTTACGAGCCTGCGGGGGCCTGTGGAGGTGGCCATTTCCTGTGTAATACCAGCTTGTTTAAACACTAACATTCAAACTCCACAGCTGCAGAACAAACCCGGAAAGCGCGGCGCAGAAGAAGCCCTGCATTGTGTTCCCTAGCCGCCGAGAGCTGCGCTGCCGTGCAGATGGCAAACGCCTCGGGCTCGTGTGCTCGGGGGCCAGGCGACACGCAGCCACCGGCTGCCGGTGCGAGGCGGCACCGGTGCCCACCGCAGCGCAAAGTGCTCCACATCCCCCTCCCGGCCTTCCCTTCTCCCGGCCCAGGGGAAGCCGAACTAAAGGCAGCTCCTCTGCAAGGAACAAAAGGGGTTGGCGGTGGGAGCTCTCCCCAGAAGGCGACCACCAGCCTTGCCCTGGACTCAGACACAGCTGCCCAGAGCAGGGACGCGGCGGTCACAGCCCCCCTGCCCCCTGGCACCAATGACTTCCCCCACTCTGCCCTGCACACAGTCCCTTTGGCCAGTGGGCATCCGAACACCCGCTCCTCTCCCGGGGACCCGCCTTTGGAGTTAGAGGGACGCTCTCCTCCCCGGGAGAGGTGCGGTCTCCTCCCAGCCAGCCTCTGCTTCGCCACAGCCCCCTTCTCCACGGAGACTTCTGGCTTCTACTTTGCTCGACTCTACCTTCATTCGCAGCCAGGTTTACACTACCGAGACACCTCTGAATCCTCGCTTTGATGTCTCGATAGGGAAACTCTGGTGGCCAGCATTACTAACTAAGGCTGAGATCTGCAAAAGGGATTTTCCATTTCGTCTCCAGCAAACTCCAGCAAGGTCTTGGCACCCCTGTCCAGGACTCTGTCCATCTCTCCCAGTGGGAGCTGCCATCTCAGTGACACTTCTCCGCAAGAGCGATGTGATGAGAGCGATCTGGCAGATCTCTCTGGGAAGGTAAGCTCTAGAATGTGCTCAGAGCTTTTGGATTTAATTTAATACTTGGTTTAAATTAACCATTTTTAAATGCTTGCAGACAGTCTCCACAAACCGAGAGGCCCTTTGCTCCAGCGTGGAAGGAGCACAGATTCGGCAGGGTCAGCTCTGCAGCCGTTTGTCTGTCTGGCCAGTGGCTTCCCCATCAATTCTTGCACTTCGTTTAGCCACAGATTCATTGCGGCAACAAAATAGAGCAAGGAGAAGCTTTGCTCTCCTGTGCCCAGTCTTCTTCACCACCTCAGCTCTTCAGTCACATGTCCCAAAAGGAGATGGATTCACTCGAGTGACAGCAGCCTCCTTGGAGATCTGCCTTTCGCCCCATCTGCTGCTAATATCTCTCCCTTAGGAAATCCACCCCGCTCCCCTCTCCCCAAGACTCCCTGCTTTTACCCCCCAGCCTCTGCAAATTACTCCTGGGGACAGTTGGTCTGGAAGACGCTGCTCCAACCCAGCTGCACGGCAACGCAACTGCTTTAAACGACCGCCTGCTCTGACCTCAACGCAAATTTTGCAACGAAACAGGCAGACAGAACTTAATTTTAAGATACAGAAGCAACTGTTTGCTGCTAGAATACCTGGGAACGCCTGGTCCAGACGCACAATCCCCGAGCCACAGGACACTCTGAAGCAGAGATGCCCACGGTCAGGTTTAGCTCCTGGAAACACCTGAGACAAGCCATGGAAAACTCACTGAGCCCCCTATCCCAAATCGGCAGAGGGGAAGGATACCCCCCACCCCTCAGATACACGCAGCAGCCCCAGGCAGAGCGATCCAGGCAGCCTGTCCCCCCCCTATGGCCTTCTGGCCCAAAAACACATCCCAGCGCATCCCCCGAGCCACGGTGACCGTGCGGATGTGGCTAAGAGCTGGATCCACATGCCAGAGCAAGGAGGGTGGCTTTGGGGAAAGGCGTAGCTTCTCATTCGGGCTGAACTGGGGACCGCCGAGCCCCCAGCAAGGGAGAGGATGCCTGCCAGGAGCTGGGTTCATTCCCAAGCCCCTGCAAAGAAACGGGCCCCAAAGATGCAGCCCCCCGCCCCGCTCGGCAGAGCCCGCTCCTGCGTGGCTCACAGCCGCGCACCGGCTTTCGGCAGCGCTCACCCCTCACACCTTTCCCTCCACCTCTGTCCAAGGGGGAGAGCGGCAAGCTGAGGAATTTGGTGTGGGTTTTTTTTTTTTTTTTATTGTAAGGACTCAAATCCAGCAGTGTGATAAATGCATCCGAGCTACAATTAGGAAGATATATAGCATCAGAACGCGAAGGTCTGGGCAGCGTGGTGAAACGCGGGCTCTCCAGAGCCCCAGCTATGTTTCCCATTATGTAACCCTGGTCATGGGCAGACAGCCAGACTCCAAATGAAAAAGAGACTCTGGCTTGGCACCGTTTCTATTTTCCTATCCTCATTCGGGGTCAGCGCAGTGTCATACAGCTGCAGAGAAAGCTCCGGGGATTAAACCTGGGAAAGACTCCAAGACCAGGACCCGGGTTCAAGTACCAGCTGAAAGCAATAAACCAACTGCCACAGCTGGGCTGAGTTTAGACGTTCTCAAAGTCCCCCAGCTCTCTCCCTTACTAAGAACGAGCGATCATGAACATGGCGAACGCAGCGCGAGCGGAGGCCTCGGGATGCATAGCCCCGGCAGCCCGGGCCCTAGGCTCTGGCGGAGTCTTGACAAGCTGCCCCGCTGGCCCCAAGCCCAGGCCATCATTCTGGCAGCGGCGCTGGCCCCGGACAAGCTGCACTTTGATGCAAGCTCCAGGCCAGGCCTTTGCTCCTAGGGGGCTGCCAGGTGGGTACGGGGCCTGGTTCTTCCAGAAGCTTTAGTACATTCGTGGCATCCTTGCAGGGTGTTTCTGTGCTTTTTTACTGTTCCTTTTCTGCGCCCGTGCCACCACGAGGGGCAATGAAAGCGATGGCTGCAGAGCGCTGGGAGGCAGTTTCGGCGCGTCCAGCCAGCCTCGCCCTTGGCACCGGTGGGGACCCTGTGGCACGTCCCACCGCCGCGAGGTCGGAGCACGAGTGAAACGGCACAGGCCCCTTACTCAGTTCTGCAACTTGGCATCTGCACTTGCTCCCCACGTGCTCTCCCCGCTCCTGAGCTCACCCTGCCCATAAACCTTGGCTTATTCCAACACGCCTGCTGCTCTGACCCATGTTTTACTTCTCAACTTCTTTGAAGCTGCTCCTATCTAAACCCCTGGACTCGGTGACTCTACCTGGTTAGTGAACAGCCCCAGGCCAGACAGCAGGCTTGTGTCAATAGAGAGCTGAAACACTAACCCAGTGCTCCCCTTTTCCCTTCCCACCTCTAGGGAGAATGTTGCAAGACCCGGGTCGTGCATGCCCAAGAGCGGAGCGAGTTCCCTGCTACTCATCACTACCAGCAGCTCCAGGGAAGCTCCCAGAGTCCCGGACCACCAACACCCAGCCTCGCAACGCAAAGAGGTCTGGGCTGGAAGAGCAGCCCGTCTCCTTGCCGTGGGTAAGCCGTGCTTGGGGTGAGCCAAAGAGCACCGGAGCTGGGAGCCAGCATGAGGAAGGCTGCCCACACCCCAGAGTAAGGGCACGGATGGGACACGATGGGCTGCTCAGCCACGCTCTGTGGAGAGGGCAAGGCGAGGGGGTGGTTGGGCCTCTGCTACAAGAGAAAGACGTTCGTTCCTCCACCGAGCAGACCGGGGCCTTGCGGAGCAGAGCCCCCCAACCCATGGGGCTCCCCAAAGAGCCACGCACCGCCACGCCATGGGGTGGGCCGCCACCACTGCCTTCTCCCGCCTCGATGGGCGAGCGGGAGCCCGCACCTGCTCCGGCAGCACGGGGGGACGCAGCCCCGCGCCCCGCAGGAGGGGGAGGCAGCTCGTCCCGGGGAAGGCGCCGAGCGCTGGCTGCGCGAACCCAATCAGAAATTCCATCTCGAGGCTGCCCGTCGCCAAGGGCTCAGCAGCTCCCTGCGCAGGCAGCGCGAGGGGAAGGGGGGATTGGTGCACGCGCTCTCACGTGACAGATCCCAGTTTGAGTTCCTGCCCAAAGATGGGCAGCAGTTCACATGAGCAGGCAGCGGTCCCACACCGAGCAGCCGACAAACAGAAAACAGACTCCATCTCCACAAAATGAGGCCCAGAACTTCCTGTGTGAGATTTCCATTTCCTCAGCCAAATGAAAAAGAACTGGAGTAAGAGGCAATAAACTAGGAGAGCAGGACTGGACCTGACGCACGGAGCGGGGACCCATTAATGGTTAAGCCACTTTGCTGGATTACTCTTAATGCGCCTTCCCATCACCCTGGGTTCTGGCTCCTTTGGATTAACAATAAGACGTGATTTCAGGCTCTGGATCCGGAGTACCGGAGGCAGATGGAAAATCCTGCGGGAAAGCAGCTACAGAGCATGCTCAGACACTGTTTCGCATACTCCATACTTGGCCCTTTCACTTGATTTTCTGTCCAAAAATATGCAAATTGCCTAGTCCGCATTATGGACTAATGGGCTGGAATCGGCCAGTTTAGAAAATTAACCCTTTTGTGTGTTGCAGGGGTAGAGACAAGCTGTTTCTGAAGGAGAAGGGAGGCGACTTCTGGAGCTCCAGGAACAGGCAAGCTGCTCCAGGCCAGCCCAGCCTGACCAAAGCTGGCCTCAATCAGCCAAAAAGGCAACAAAATGCTCAGGCTGGAAATGGACTTCCCTCTTGCAGGGAGAAAGGCCCTGCCTGTTCAGCTGGCTGGGCCAGCAGAGCGCATAAAGGAGATGTATCCCAACAAAAGCAGACTCACCTCCTAAGCGGAAGGTAAAAATCCAGCTCATGGGACATTTTCTAAGACATGGAAGCAACTGGCAGCCACCTTGTCCCCTCAGAGCCGCTTCACCCCACCCATGCATCAGTGAAGTCAGTGAGTCACCAGGGGTGACAAGTGCACCCTCCAACATCCCCTGCGCAGCCAGTGTCTCCTGGGTGCTCAGGTCAGAGCGCCACAGCCAGGCGTAAGCATCAGTGTGGGGGAAAGGTAGCACAAGCAGCCCAGGGAGGGAGCGGACACCAGAAAACAGACCAGAGGATGCACGTACTGTTTGGGGAGCTCGAGAGAAGTCGGAGGAGGATTCCAGGTGTCCGGGTGGCCAAGCATCCAGTCCGACCAGACCTTCACACTGGGGAGCAGCTCCTTCAGGTCCTGGGGCAAGGCAGAGACCTTGATGTCATCCTCCTCATCCTCCTGCTCCACCTCTCGTGGCTGAACTGCAAACACAAGATGTGAGAGCTGAGGCAGCTCACCGCAGCTAGGAGCCAGGCTCAGGTGGGGTCAGGGGATGCACAACACGCACCCCATCGCCCCAGCCTTGGATGCAGAAGGGAACGGCCACAACCCACAGCAAGTGCAAAGGCAGATCTGTTCTCCCCACACGGACTGGCTTGCAGGGCAAGCCGGGATGTCTGTGACCCCTTTTATTGAGAGCAGCGGGGTGCCAGGGCACCAGTCTCAGAGGTAGGATCCTGAGGTCCCAGTTTTGGGATGTTTCCCAATAGCTGACAGAAAGCATGCTCTGCATTCATCCTTTTCTTCCAAGCATTTCTGCGAGCACACATCAGGGGCTTTCCTGCTAAATGATCCAGCCACAGCCTGGGCAGAGCTTGGGACACCGGGGAGAATCCAAGGGCCTCAGCAGAGGGGAAAGGGGTGTACAAAATAGCAGGGAGCGAGGGCCTGACCCCGGCAGGCTGCCTTGCGGGCAGCTGCGTGGATCCTGCCGGTAACCCCTTACCTTGCACGCATTCCCTCAGCAGGTTGGTGCACCTCCTCACCAAGAGCGCAAACATGGAGAGCCCCAGGGCCGTGGCCTGTTCCTGGATGACGGAGCGGCAGTCTTCAGAGACACACTCTAAGGGACAGAGAGAGGGTTCAGCGGGGAGCAGGTCAGATGCTCTGTCTTGCTTCACCTTTGCAACCTCCCCTTCTGCATCCCTTATGGAGCAGGGATCTCTGCAGGGGTGGGTGGTTCCCCAGCTCACACCTGTCCTGGACCCAATTTGCTCCACATGGTGGGGATAAAAGGTGGTGAGTAGCTACTCTAGAGTGGGAAGAGGCTCAGTCACACTGCCCACATTGTGCCTGACCCTGCCTCATGTGCTGAGCCAGCCCAGCCCGAGCCAGCGCTCCCAGCACAGAAGCTGCTGCTCAGAGCTGATGCCTCCCCCTGAAGGAGGGGGGTATGTTTAAGTGTTAAAAGGGTAATTAGCTGCATGTTTGATCTTTGTCCCTGCTGGAGTTTTAACCTCAGCAGCTGAGGAGGGGGCTCCTCCCATTAGTTCACCAGTCACACAACAGCTTGTCAAGAGAGCTTAATTGAAGCTGTTACTCAAGTAGATGCCACACGACCACAGCTCTTCCAAACAGAGCCGGCTCGGAGTGAGAGCAAATCCCCCCGGCACATCTACACCCAGCCAGAAACCACTTCTGAGGCTGCTGAGAGCAGCGGGGAGCTGGCTCGAGGGAACTGCCTGGAGCTGGGCGTGGGTTACATTTAGCAAGGCCGAGAGCACCGTGGGGCATGCCAGGCTGCCTGTGCTCGCTCAGGCACCGTGCTGCCTGCTCACAGAAGATTTTTAAGCCTTACGGGCAGCCTCTGCCCTCCGAGTCCCCTCTGCCCCCAGTTCACGTCCTCCCTTGAGATGCAGGGGGGAGTGGCTGTGGCCAGGGGCTTGCCGGGAGGGAGGCAGGGAAGGGCTGGCTGGGATGTACCGGCACTGCTCGGGGGTCTCCGTGCCATTCACTCTGCACAGGCTGCTCCGCCGCAGCACCTTGCGGGCTGGCGCATCGCCTGCCGCAGGACCAGGTCTCCCAGCCCTCACCCTGCAGATGGGCAGACACTGGGCGAACAGCTGCCGCAAGCCAGGCGAAGGATTTGCACAGTGAACGCAAATACGTAGGTACCGACTCCAAACCGGCACCTGTGCGAGCAAAGCCCCAGCGCCGGGATGGGGAGGGGGAGCCCCTGCAGAGCCCCGGCACCTCCGCCGCAGACGTGAGCACCAGCTGCGTGTGGACAAGGAGAAGGTCTTGGAAGCTGAACTCCCCTGATGTGGCAGACCAGGGATTTTGAGCAAAGGGCAAGAGGATTAAAGTAAGATATCAAGACCTTGTTCCAGCCGGGGCTAGCAAAACACCTGAGGCACAGAGAACAAACTTTGGGTTTTAAGTGCAAATTATTTCGGAGCAATCGGGTGGGAGGTTAAAAACAACGAGAACAAGACTAAAGCAGAAGAAAATATAGGAAAACACAGGTGGAAGATCTGTAGGCTTGTTTTGGCCAGCCCTTAGAGCTGCCAATGAGTTCAGCAACCAGTGGGGAGATCACTGAGGGTAACCCAGGGTGGCACCAGAGGCCCTGGTAGCTGAACGAGGGTGCTCTGCTCCCGGAGCCAGGGCTGAGCCGGTGCCGCAGAGCAATGGTAGGAAGTGCTGTACTGCAGGGGCTGTCAACTTTTGGAGGAAACATAAAACTAAAGATGTGACCACTCTGGGACAGTAAATCTCTTTCATGAAGCCTTTCCCACAATTAAGAGTGTGAGTCCCAGTGCTCTGGCCACCGTCCAGTTCAAGAAATTACAGTTGTCTTCCTCGTGCTCCCTCTTCCCGCACTCGGGCAAGATGCTGGACTCTTCGCTTCTTGTTGTGTGTCAGCTTAAACGGGCACACAGCAAGGCCGTGGCCGTTGCGCGGCCGCACCTGGGGCGTCTCAGCAAGTGCTCCCACACTCTGGGTGGGCAGCACCCCCGGGACTCTGGGCACGGTGCCCAAGCCAGACTCGCAGTCACCGCCAAACTGGGCTGGTACGAAAGCTAAGTCCTCCCCCTCCAAAAAGGGGCAAAGCTTAAAAGGCTTTCGTGATGCTGAAGGTCACGAGCACTGCACAATCCCGCTGTACTTCAGAGATTGGCTCCAAGCGCTGGAGCAGTGCTCTGTGGTGGCCATGGCCAGGCTTGGCACCAGGGCCTCAGCCCTCCCCACTGCCACCAGCAGCTCTTCTTGCAGGCTACAGGTTCCCCACAAAACATAAAACACACACAAGAGAGTAAGGCTGTTTCTTGCCTGAGGGCTGTTGCAGGTACAGCCACCCGTGACCCGCTCACTCACGCTGAGCACTACAGCCACAGCTCCATCAAACATCTCGTGTTGCTGCAGACACGAACCATGGGCCCACCAGCTCACACCTGGTTTATATAAAGCCACGGTGCTTTGACGTACCGCAACGATGCTCAGCCCCGGTACGGCCTGCAAAGCTGCCCTCTGTGCGGGTGAGAGGATCAGGACGCGCAAATTCACGGGTTGTTTCCCCACGGTTCCAGCTCAGCTACTGTGTGCATTGTCATCTCATCGTTAAATTACACAGAACTCCCCCAGACCTGAAAGTTCATTCCCTGCCCAAGTGCGTCAGTCCCGTTTCAAGGAGGCTCCCCCAGCCCCACAACCTTGCAGAGAAGGAAAAGCATCAAGGTGGGTGCTTGTTCGAGACCCCTGAACACACACCAGCACTCCAGCTCCCAGCCCTGCCGGCAAAGGCTATTAAGAGCTTAACTGTAGGACAAAAAAGGAAAGCACCATAAATCAGGAGCAACTTTCTCCTTGTGCCTTTTCACCACTGTCCTTGGGAGGCAGGGAGCCTCAGCTTCCACTGAGCTGGGAGCTCGGAGCAGTGGCCACGGCTGCGTGAGGCGGGGGCTGTGGGTGGCAGACCCCCGGCTGCCCACGCCTCAGAGGGGAGTCTAGGAGAGGGTGCAATCGAAGGGAGAGTGCTCGTGAAATGGGTGTTTAGATAGAAACTTGTGGAGTGTTTTGAGTGATGGGCAGTAGGGAAACTAGCTCTTCAGACCCACAGCAAGGTCTCTTGCCCACAGCACGAAGTATCTGAGCCCACCCTGGCACTAAGAGAAAAATACTTTGTAGAAGATATGCTGAAAGGGGGGTTGGAGCAACAAGTCTGGTCTGGAGCCCACAGGGTGCCGTTACCTCTGAGCGGAGCAATGGTCTGTGCTGCTGGTAAAGCATGACACGTTAAGACACAAACTTCCTGGGAAGAGATGTTCTTGGAGGCTGGAGTGACACCTGGGTGACTCCTGCCCTTGCAGTTGAACAGCACTAGTATAACCCGGGGACACCAGCTGCTACAGACCAACAAGAGCAGGCAGAGAGATCCTGACGGCCCAGGTCAGGGCAAACCCTGCAATTCCCAGGTCTGTTTCCCCAGATCCACAGCACGCTCAGGAAAAGCAGAACTACTGTGTCAGCTCCACGGGCAATCCCGCATCCTATCCCCGCAGGCAGTCACCAGAAGCTTGGTGCCAGAGACATTTTCAGGTGGCATCGATGGCATCCCACCAGCTAAAGCTGCCACAAACCCACACTCCAGTTCCTCCCCTGAAACCCCAAATCAGGCTGTAATCAGATAACCCTCCTGCCCTCACACCCAGCCACGCCACGCAGCCGGGCTGTGGTGTGGAGGTGGTCAGGCTGACTACGGCCAGAAATCACACGCAAAAGAAGCTACCATGGGGTCGCGGGCCCCGAGGTGGTCAGAGATGTGGCTCCTCTGTGCCACCAGCAGCCGCAGCCCTGAGGCTCCGCAGGAAATCATCCAGCACAACACCAGGTTGGGCAACAACAACCACAACACATTCCCCCTCCGCCTCCTCCCCTTGCAACCAGGCAAACATCCCTGTTAATGCCGGCATCAGTTAAACAGCTCCTGTCACCGCGTCGCCTCTCAGCTCTCGCCTGAGCAGCCGCCCTGTGAACCAGATCACGCCGCTAATCAGGGTTAGAAATGTCACCTTTCAGCTGTGCCATCGCCATTAAAGGTGCTGTGTGGGGGGAGAGGAGCGTGGGTAAAGCTGGCACCGCTACCTAAATAACTGCTTGTTAAACCACAGCTTAAGGTCAGGGCTTCAGGACCTTAAGCTCCCAGCGTTTGCAGCCAAGACTGACTCAGGGTAAGGCGTACCCTCACCGCATGCTGTACCACCGCCTGCTGTACCGACACACAGCCCGTGGAGCCACGCTGCAGTCACGGCAGGCAGCTGAGCCAGCCTAAAAACCCACCTTCTGGGAGCTTTCTCAAGCTGGATCTGTTTCTCAGTCACTTGTAGCCCCGCATCAGCTATGCCAGCAAAACTCTGAGGTACGTGCAACGCTGCACAGGGCTAGGAAGGAGCAGGCAGAGTATTTTAAAGCAGGAACATCATCAAACACTTTGCAGCCTGGACCAACAGCCTGGGTAATTTGCACTACCCCACACTTCACAGGCTGAATTTGCCTCGAAGATCTGTCTTTCCGCACCGGAAAAATAAGCAAGAGCCCTGCAAACCCCCTGCGGAGGTTAGGGCTCCTCACGCTAGACCGGCCGGTGGGACACGGGCTCTGACAGTCTTTTTTGCAGGCCGGGTTTTGAGCGGCATGTTAGTAAGCCTGCCTGACGCTAGCCGCTCTTAAGACCCTTTTTCCAGTTGGCTCAGACTTTTAACTACTGGAGCTGAAGTTTTCCATGCTGGGTGCCTGTCTCAGCCCAAATTCTTCCGGAAATCTTTAGCCAAAACGGTTCGGCTACTTGTGAGAATGAGGCTAGGAAACAAGATAGTGGCTTACCCTTGTTAGAAAAAACACTTACAACCTTTTCCTTGAGCTAATCTAGCAACTGCAAATCCTGGAAAGGGGATCAGAGATTTTGCTGCAGAATAACCTTTTTAACAGAGAGTTTTCCTGTCCTACTAGAAATCTGTCCACACTTGGCCAAGCTATAAACATCTGAAATACACCAGTTTTTCCATATTCAATAGGAATTCATTTCAGCAGCTAAAACCTTCTAAGATTTCACCTCCCTGAGCATGCTCCATCTTCCTACCTCCCTTAAATGTAACCGCCCTTACACCTAACCTGTGTTACACTCAGCAGAGCAACGGCCCTGCTCCCATCCAGTACACGGGGACCTCCGAAAAAATGTCCCTGTGCTAGTGACTGCTGCTTGCTGCGAGCTGGAGATTGGACCCAGACTCCTCCAACTGGTGCCCAGGCTATCTGTTCTGAAGCAAACTCCAAGAGCGAGAGGAAGGAGAGGGGATGGGATGGAAGAAATGGGAGCTGTTGAGCATCAGACGGCGAGAGCAGAGAAAAAGCCCCTGCGAACCAGGGACAGGCCATTTTTCTGAAGATCACGAAAACCCTCTGAGCTGTAGAAGAGTCCTGTTTCTTCGCATGTAGGAAAGAGGCTTTTTTTTCTTCTCCAGCTGGGCACTGGCGTGCACGAAGAGCGCTGTTTCTCTACCAGGAGGCAGTTTCCTTTGCAGAGAGCCTGGGGAGCAGGACGGGTCAGCCAGCACGGCTGCTGCAGCGCCCTCTGCGAGCATCTACCTGGGCTCTCAGCTGTGTCCACGCAGGGGCTGCGAGCTCTGCGGCGACCCAGCTGGCAGCAGGATCCGACCCAGGCTTTCTGTAGTCATAAATCTACCTGCTTCGCAGGGGAAAGAGTGCGTGAGGAGGGGGGAGACAGAGGCGGAGAGAATGGGGACTTTTGTAACGGGGAGAAATTTGTGTTTCTATGAGAACATTATATTCATGGAAAACATAAACCAACTGTCGTTAAAGTCGTCTGAGCTCAGGAAATGGAGCGGCCGGGAGAAGGCTGCCATGTGGCCGGATGTTATGTATTTCTAATTAGTGCTATACATCTTTCAGCAGCGAGTGTCCTTTTGCTGGGAAACACAACGCGCTGCCCTTGTTATTGTAACTGTCAGAGAGTGCTTAAACAGATAATCTCCAGGAAAAGTGATAAACACATCCCCTCTCCCACTAGGGTGTGCAGAACAGCAATGCCAAACCTCTATTAGGGCAACGCAACCAGCCACAGGAAATGGGAATGGGAAAAGAGCAGGCGATGCAAGGGACAGCCACCTCCGAGGAGGGGGATTTGCTGGAGGAAGCTTCTTGCAGCCGCTCAAGTGCCATGTGCCGAAGGAAATCCTGCGAGGGACAATCAGGGCAGAGTGAGCACAGGCCACGTGGCCTCGGCCAGCGGGGGTGCTCGCGGGGATGGGGCGGGGGGCTGGAAGTGAGGGCTCCCAGCTGCTCTGCTCCGAGCATGCTCTTGGCAGCGGTGGAGGTGAGCCACAGCAACCCCCGAGCTCACAAGCAAGCAGCAGACATGCTCCTCCATCCACCCCAGCTAACACAACACAAGGAGTGCCGAATCTTTTGCAGTTAAAACAACACCAGCCAACAAGCGTTAGAGTCTCAAAGGAGACCAGATTCCTTTGATCCAGGCAACCGGACTGCTCTAGCCAAGGGTCGGGAGGACTCCAGCGAGAGAGTTTCCACGCTGGCCTCCCCGTCCTAACCTGAGCCGCGGCTCCAGGCAGCGGGCGGCCCTAGCGCAGGCAGAGAGAGCAGCAGGGATGCGCTTTGCTCCCGGGGAACGACAGCTGAACCCACCTTCCCCGGTGACACGGTAAAGGACCGTACGCGAAGGCAATCACACGAACGAACGGGTCTCCGGACACAGTCCCGAGGATGACATAACGGGCTGGCCAGGGGACACTGGAGGTGGAGGAGCGCAGCGAGCGCGGGCTGCGGGCACGCCGTGCCTAAGGCACCCGCCTGACGTGTCAGCAGCTCGGCGGCACAGACGACTGATTCACCAGCCGGCTGCTGCCCTGCGGGGAAGAAGACAGAGGCTGGTCACCTCGAGGCTGACAGCACCTGAAGGCAATTGGTTTGCTCTCTTATCGCTCAGACATAAGAGTGTTTTCCCCGTGAGTCACCCTCCACCAGACAAGCGTTGGCAGGGCTGCGGGGCAGCCCACCGGGATGGGGCTGTCTGCAGGAAGCGGGTAAGGAGAGCCGCGCTGCCGGTCCAGGCAGCTGGTCCCGCCGCCGCCTGCCTGCGGCGGAGACCGCGCACAACCGACGGGAATATAAAGCAGCAAAGCGAGGGGAATGCTCACAGCTGCGGGGCATTTCCCTGACACCCCCTCGCAGAGGACCTGTGAGTCATGGGCACTCCTGGCTCTCCGCTGGGAACCAGCGAGTCACACACACACTCATCTGCCCCTGAAAAAGCCTGGGAACCTGGAGGCACTCACTCAGCCCTGGCTGATACCCTGCAAAGAGCCTGGGAATGACGGGCAGCTTTCCCGGAAGGGTGCTCCCTGACTCTGAATTTGCAGGCAGCAAACACGATGGCAGGCCCAGCTCTCCCGGCAGAGCCCCGCAGCCGATCCGAATGCCACCACCTCCCAAAGCGACCTTCGGATTGCAGGAATAACCTGGATGCCCCCAGTCCACCTCCCCGTAGAGAGGAGAGGCAGGAAGGCCCCGGGGGTGGGAGGGTGTCCTGGCCGCAGCGCCCCGACACGCAGCAGCACAGGGGAACTCGCTGCACGTGTTCCAAAGCAGCCGGGGCCGCCCGGGAGCCCGTGGCTCCCTCTGCTCCGTGCTGAAACCCCGTCCTGTCCGAGGGAGGGAGGCCTAGGAGGTGAGGAATGCCGGGGGCCTGGGGAGGATGGAGCAGCTCTCCCTGTGGAAGCCATTAGATATTCAACACTTCATTTGTTTCCAGCCGTTCTGGACTGCAGCGCTGGGCTCTAGGACAGGAGGCTCTTCTCTGACGTAACCAGGAAGCAGCTGCAAAATTAAGGAATCCCTCATGACATCATAAAAAGGGTCGATGGTTTACAGGGGAAGGTATAAAAATTAATGACATATTCCCACCCGAAGCAGCAAGCCTGCCCGAGAGCCACAAGGGAAGCCGTGCTCTGCCCGACACGCAGGGGCTACCTGCCCAGGCCAGCTCTGCGCCACCAGCTCCCTCCGGCTGCTCCAGGAGCTTGCCTCCGGCCCTGACCCTCCCAGAGCCCAGGATCCAGGCGCAGGACTAGATCCTTGCCACCTGGGGCGTGATAACCAGCTCAGTATATCCTTCCTGACCCCGACAAACAGAGCTTTAGGCTGGGCAAGGGAATGACTTTAGAGACGGATTTCTTGGGTACTCGGGACTGGTCAGGAGTCACCGACAAGGAACATAATTTTGAAGTGACTCAGAGAGAGGCGGTTATTCATTTCCACGGGGAAAGCAGACACGTGCACAGCGTGCCCCCAACACCCCCATTTCTGCAGCCGTGAAAGACCAAAGGGTCCTGCAAGAGGAGGCCAGGGCGGTGGCACGCTGTCCCCCTCCACCGTGCAACTCAGGCTAGGACAGAAAGAATGACATTAGCCTTGAGGACAAGCGCAGAGCCATTTCCACTTGAAAAGGGAAAAGGATAGTGGTTTAAAATTAACTGCAGCCTTTTCCAGGAAATATCAGTGGAAAGAAGCAGCCATTTTTAGAACTGTTATTCTGAGAAATTTCCTGAAAAGACCCATCAGTCAAAACACAGATTGAAGCCATTTCCACTTGCACTAAGCAGCACTCGGAGCTCTCCCTCCGCGCTTGGGGTGCCTGACCCAGCTGGCAGGGCCAGGATCCTGCTCTGGACCCCTGGCCCCAGCGAGGTTGCAGGAGTCAGTTTTGGATGTGCAACACCCCACGCAGTGTCAGAAACACTTCTCTTGCTCAGAGAGCCACATGCATCCCAGCTTTCACCAGTGACATTTGCACCGAGACACTCCAGTCCCAGGCAGACAGACCAGCAAAGGCACCTACAGTCTCGCCCACACTGGCAAAGCCTGGAGAATTGCCAGAGAAGCTGTTATTTCTCAGCACTGCCTTCACCAGAGCTGCTCCAAGCGGCTGATGCTACGACTTACGACAAAGGCACAGCAAAACCTTCGCTAGCCTCAAGGCTCTGATCCTCCGAGCTACTGATTCTGCTGCCAACAACCGACAGCAACACGAGTCTGACCTGTCTGGCAGCTAAAAGGCTGGCAAACCCAAACGTACGTAACTCCTGGCTAACTCATAAGAAAGTATGTCCCTCCAAGCTGGCACGACAGCTCATCAGCATGTACGAAGCTCCAGACTGGCTTGGCACCAGCTGCCTCTTGCCGTGGAGGGAATATTTGCTATAGGATGCACAGGTAGGATGGGACTGAAGTGGCTGCAAGGGCAAAAGGGACCACAGGCGAGCAGGGCTCGCGATGTGCAGAGGGCATCCAGACGGAACCGGGAACGCTGCACCAAAGGAAGAACAAACGTGGATGACGGAAACGTAAAGAGGTGTTAGGGGCACCGCAGTGAGCAGGACGATGCAGCCCGATACAAGAAAACCCCTGACGGCCTATCCTTTGTCTGCGCTGACCTGTCGGCCCTTCTTGAAGAAGCCTCAGCCCGAACGGGCCAGCGAGGAAAGCAGGCTCCTCCTCAGCGCACGTGCTCGGGGGAGCGCGCTGCCATGGGAGCCTGGCTCGGCGCTACGCAGCAGGCATGGCAAGCTGCTACTAGCATCCCACCCAGGAGCTGCGTGCGCCCAACCATAATTGTGTCAGATGTTATTTACAACGGGGGAGGAGGTGCGAACAGGGCTTCCCAAGAGATTTACTCCAGCCCCAAGTGAAGTTTTACCAGGACCATCGCAGCAAATAAAAGGCAGCCTTTTCCACCCCTCTCCTCCCCGTGCTGGAGGTGGGCATGTCTTTGGCAGCAAATGCAAACAGACAGCCTGGAACATGCCTCCTCTGGTGTGAACCTCGGTGAGCGCTTCAAGCCTGGAGTAAAAGTTAATGAGAGAAAGCGCCTGCAGACAGGCACATTCGGAGAAAGCAGCCTTTGATGGGGCAGGAACAGCAAAGTGCGGAGCTTCCGTTTCAACACATTCACTCGTTTGCTGCTCTTCTTTTTACAGCTTCCTGAGGGACCAGAGCGCCAGTGTGTCAGTTTGCAAAGCAAATGCCAAAACGTAAAGCGAAACCCATGCCCCCCCACCCCGACTCCAGGGAGGCAGCAAATCCCAGGGTCCTCATCGGATGCCTGGAGGCCTGAGCTGCCTCCTCGCCTCCTGCTCCAGCCCCTGGCCCCCTCCGGCGCCTGCTCAGTCCCTCCAGCCTCCCCAGCCGAAGCCAGTGGCACCCCCAGCACCAGGACACCCCTCCGCGAGGGGCACAGCCCAGCCGCTGTGCCTACGGCAAAGCTTACCTAACACTTTCCATTATAAGACCCTGGTTTAAGCTCCTAACAACTTTGCCAAACTTTAACCATTTAGGCTGCAGTCCTTCGTGCCAAAAGCTTTCTTCGAGCTAAATTTATTGGGAAAATTTCATCTACAAAGGTTCAGCCATTTGCCAGAATGAGGTTAGGGAAAATATATTGTTCTTCGCAAGTTAAAAATTCTTTGACCATTTCAGCGAAATCCCTAGCACCTTCACACTCCGGAGCGGGAGCCAGAAGTCTGGCAGGGGACGGTGGCGCGGTCTGGGCGTGCCTTCTGCCCACTCCGTCCACCCCTGCTTTGCCGAGGTGGGGGCCCGTGGCAATCTGAGTGCTCACCATCAGACAGCTCTCACGCGCCGCCGCAACCAAAGCCGCAGCTGGTTCATCTGCGCGGACGAGGGAGGAGGAAACCAAACCAGGCAAGACGTCGGAGAGGGAAAGGCGGGTCGGAAAGGGGGCGAAGGCAGCACAGCTCGGTGCCAGCGCAGAGCGCGGCTGCAGCCCGTTCGCCAGGGCCCCTCGCGCTTTGCTGGCACCGTCAGCGGCTGCGCGGCCCCGCGCCTGGTGCGCACGGAGGGTAGCAGCCCCGCGCCGGCGTTCCCGCTGTGGCAGAGGCTCGTGCGGTGAATCTAGATTCACGTGCCAGCTGAGGAGCCCAGACGCGGTCAGTCGGGGTCCACAGGGGAGCTCGCTTTTCTGAAAACGTTGGGAATTACGCATATAAAACCATTACACGGATGAGCACTCCAAGGTCAGGAGCACCAGTGTGAGAGTCGTCTATGCAGCTTCGAGTTAACTCCACCATGCAACAGAAGGCAGTCCTAATGACACATCACTTTTTCCCTCCTCAAGCTGCCATTTTCAGTTGACACAGAAGGTGAACGGCCAGTAGAGACCCTCCTGCAGAACCGCTTTCTGATGTGCTGAAATGTGCACGTGTTCAGCAAGGCTGAGGGCTGCAGGACTCGGTGATGTTTTGGGGATTAAGATGGCTTAGCGCTACACTGGAGAACTGGATTCTGTCTTTGCCTTGGTCCTGAACTTCCAGGGTGATCCAGAAGTCACCTTAACAGTCTCAACGCGCGCGGTCAGTGTTTGCGTGTCCCTCGCTTGCTGGCTGGCCACGGGGACGCAGCGGGGATGGAATCTGCAGACGCTGGGCAGCGCTGCTTTGAATGGGAACAAACGCAGCTCCCGAGGGACTGTGGGTTTAGGAGAACTCTCTCACCTGCACCTCAAGGTGAGCAGTCGAGAAACTAGAAAACCCGTTATTTCCCTCAAGCTCCGTGCCCCGTCTGTCCGCATCAGCGATGCCACGCGCAAAGGCATCCGAACCCGAGATGCTTTAAGACAGAAGCCAGTGAGTTTATGCCATCCAATCGTGTGGACCTGAAGCTTTAGCTCTTCCTACGCTCCGTGTGGCACCGAGCGTGATGATAACACTTAATCAGCGACTTCTCTGGAAAACTCCCATGTGAAGGGAAAGGAATTTTACACGCAAAAGGGCAACAGGAAAATCGAGGCCAGGACCTCTTTGCCACGTCATCATCTCGTCTATCACAGGAGGCCTTATCTGCATTACACCACACCCCAAGCGCGTGGGAAGCGCTGCCGAGCGCGGGCTTCGAGGCTCGCTCTGTTTGGAACCAAACCCTCACGATGGTCCTCGCGAGGATACGGCCAAATTCACGCCCCTGACCTCTCGGGGTGGATGGGGGCCGCCGTCGTCTGCGGAAATTCGGAATAAAAATCAGCTCTGAGCGGTGCCACGCAAAGGGAGGTTCTCAGGTGTCAAGTGAGCAATTCCCTGCTGGAAGGGCTGAGACCACAGGCACAAACCCACAGCACGCAGAGAAACCATTCCAGGAACTTTAACATCCGAGCCCCCATATTAGAAAATATGATCTCAGTGCTCCAACAACTTACATGTCCCAAAACCCCGTGCAGACTGCAGCAGGCGCACACTCACACCGGCTACGGAGCCCCCCCGCCACAGGACTCAGTAACTAAAAAGCCTTAACCTTCTACATTCATTAACAAGCGTAAGACATAACGGTTTTATGCCAAATTCCTCTTTTCCCCTGTGATTTCAGATAGGATTGGCACGGCCGCGAGGTTCCCCGCAGCTACCGTTGCCGCACCATCCGCAGCAGGGCCGTCTGCAGGGAAAAGCTGCACCCGAGGGTGGGGGGCTCAGCCCCGGGGTGCCCCAGCACCCCTTCCAATTGCCGCTACGTCTCCTGCTGGGAGGGCGCGAGGGAGCCGCGGGCTCCCATACGGCCAGCGCCGCTACGTTTCCTGCAGAGATTTGAAAACCTGTTGCAGTTCCAAAGCGAGCTTCGATTTCACTGTGACCAGCAGCTCAGAGACTCATAGTTACTATACAGCCGAATAAAATATTTTTTCATAAATTTAACGCCAGCATGTCTGTGTTTGGAAACTTTGAAAATCCATGTTGTATGGTTTACTGCACTGGAAAAGGTGCCAACAGAGTTTCAAAGGAAGGGAAGTGTATAACTGTTTCCTTTCAAATGCATTTTCCAATGGGATCCATTGAGGGAAAAGGCTGGAACTAACTAAAACATTATTAAAAACTGTTATGAAAAGAGACAGAGAGATGGAAAAAGATAGACAAAAACTCCAATACACAGCTGAAAGGGAGGGAGGGAGACAGGCAGCAAGAAAGGGGATACGGGCAGAAAGACACTTTGGGTGGGGAAAATGGGGCGAGACGGGGAGTTTTAACTGGCAGTCACCCTTCGTGGTTTCATATTGTTGCAGATCAATTGATCAGGATTTCAAGTGCTGCTGGCCCGGTGGCACGAGGCGAACCACAGAGTTGGCTGCAACCGCAGCCCTTGCGAACTGCTGACCTTCAGTTTTAAAACCAAAAATATTCTTTGGGAAACAGTTACACCAGGTTCCAGCCGGGGCTGCCAAGCAAAAAACAAGCACTACTAACCTAAAGCAACACTCCCCCCCCCACCACATCCCTTACACCAAAGCAACAACCAGGACTAGTAACCTGAAGTAACTCCCTGGTCTGATTCAACCAGCAGTAACCGAGCGTGACATGTGTGCAGGGGCTTGGCTCATCCTCACTCCCTGAGTGGAGCGGTTAATGCTCCAATCGCTGACACCAGCCGTCGCGATGAGCGCGCAGGACGCAGGCATCGGCCGTCAGGCCGCTCCCGCGCCGACGGGCTGGCCACCTTCAAGCTGTTCTAATGAAGTCTATAAATACCAAAGCGATCGGGTCTGTATAGCGCGGTCACAGCCCGGGTCCAAAACCACCGCTGCAGCTCCAGGCAGAGCCCTGGGTTTGCCGCCCTGCGAGCGAAGGGGGAACCAAAAGGGGCTGAAAACGTACGTTTTGTCAAATACTTCAGTGCCCTGGACATCAGGAGGCTGCCGGGGGTTGGGGCCCGACCGGGGACGGAGCCGGATCTCTGCTGCTCTGCCAGGCTTCAAAGAGCCAGGCTGGGGGTGGGCAGAGCTCGGCGCGCGCCTGCAGAGCTCCGGGCCTGTGGTTCTGCGGGGTGTAGTAACCGTGGGCTGTAGCACACATGTCGAGGGATGAGGGGAAAAAAATAAACAGACAGACAAAAGAATGAGGATGCTCTGCCAATTCCAATTGTGCAGCTTTTATTTTAAACGCTTATCAAGCTGAGAAAGAGCAGAGTTCTTGGAAAACAAGGTTTCCTTTCTTCCCATGCCAGTGTCAAACACCCTCAAGGACGGGTACAGCACAGGCGCTCGCTGCCGGCCGCCCTCTCCCCAGCAGCCGCCGACCCGTCCCGTCCCACCCGCCTCGGGAAGGGTTTGCAAGTAACAGCCCTGGAGTTTCTGGTAAAAAGATCTCTGTGATGATTTTTTTTTTCCTTTTTTTTTTTTTTTTATTAATCTCCAATCTGGCTGGGTTCAAATTATGGCCAATTACCCACCAACACTTCTCGCTAATAAAATAAATTTTTACGGGCCCTAATTACTGCTTTCGCTGAACTGCTCTACAGGAAGCTGAAAGGCTGCGGCTCTCCAGACGGCAGCAGACAGTAAAGCGAGGCACCCGCGAGTAAAGCGGCGAGTGACTCAGAGGAGACAAGCCGCCGGAGGGGCGGGCGGAGGGGGAGCGCTCGCGCCTGGCTGGAGCGTGAGACGCATCAGTTCATAAAACGCTGCGTGCCGTGCGCATGGCGCTGCGGGGCCGGCCGTCAGGTCCCCCGTCACTCGCAGCACCCGCTACCTGTGACGCAAGGCTGCTCCCGGGGCCCGGAGCGACGGCCGCAGCGCTCCGACGGGTATCTGCGGATGCGAACCGGCGACCAAATTATATTTGGAAACAGGCTGCATCAATGGCGCGTGGCGGAGAGACGGAGGCGCCTCCCATCGCGGCTCCGGGGACTGGTCCTCGGAGCCGGGGTCCCCCCGCGTTGGCTGCGGGGGACTGGGGGGGAGGCGGCTCCTCCGCCCAGCTCCCCCCTTCGGTTCTCTCCGTTACAAACTCAGTTAATTGAAGGAGACAGAAATAGCAAAAAGGTAGAAAACTCCTCTGAAAATGTGAAGTATCCAGCCTGCTCCCAGCTACACGCACGCTCCCGCTCGCCAGCACAGCGCGGCCCCGAAGGGCTCCCCGAGCATGAAAAATGAGCAGGAACCCACCGGCGACCGCAACCCGCGGCCAGGCCCTCCCGGCCCGCGAGCTCGCCCGCGACCCCCCGCTCCGCACGGCGGCCGGGAGAGCGGAGCCGCTGCTCTCGGCCCGGCGCGCGCCGGCGGCCGGGAACACCCTCCGCGGCCAAACCGGCGGCCCGCGGCGCGCTGCCGGCCCGCGCGAGCCCGGGCTGCTGGAACCTTTCAAAGCGGGGCTGCCACGCAGGTATCCAGGCTCAGCTGGGGAAAATGCAGCTCTGCGAGACCGATTTGTGTTTTTTTTCCCTTTCTTAACCAGGATTACTTTAATTTTCGAGGCCTAATGGAGTCCGGCTGCAAGGGGGAGGCAACGCTGCAGCAGTACAAAGGCAGAGCTTTACACACTGGTGCAAACTTGTACGACATTCAGCGCGCGCACACACACACAAAGCCCTATAAAAAGGATGCACTGCAGCGGGATATTTTTAGTCTTGACAATACGGCACTAAAAATACGACTTTGCTAATACATCACTAGAGAAATATTCCCAGTGTCCATTCAGGAACGGTTTAAAACATTTATTTTTGTTTCCTTTTGCAATGGTCAGAGAGGAGGGAGAAAATAGAAACTCATTGATAAGAGGAAACGAGAGAGACATGAAAAATTGAAAACTACCTAAAAGCTCATGGAGAGGTTTATTTTATTAGTTCTTAATAAATATCTTGCAGATTTCCTCAGGAAATACACCAGATCACATGTAAAATAGTTTGGTACTGATGTCAACTGTGTCAGCATATGAAATCTATTAGGGTGAAGCCACAGCAGGGTGATCAGCGTGCTGAAAAACTGCACGGCACCGAGGCGAGGGGGGGCGGGGGGAATCTCACGGCCCTTCCAAATTCTTCGAGAGGTAAAAAAGTCAGCCAAGACGCAGAGAGAGAGAAAAAAAGATCCCACATCCTGCTTCGCGCTGCCAGCAATGTGAAGTGCCCAGAGATTAATTCTATGTCTGGCCTGGAAATGTGACTTTAAAGCATTGGAGGGAGCGGGGAGGAGGAGGAGGAGAAAGGAACGAGAAGGCCAGGCGAACCGGGACTGGCACCATGCCACCGACCCCCCCCACCCCCTCCCGCCTCCCCTTCCCAAGCCGTGTTTCAACGTCGACAGCAGTAAACCCCAACAGACGGCAGCTCCCGGGGCTGCCAGGGCCTCGCACCAGCTGGGGCGCGTCTCCCGCTCCCCGCGCAGATGGGCCCGAGAGCATCACTTCCGCTTCGACTGCTTTTAAAGGCGCACGAGCCCATGTGGCGGCGTTTTGCCGCTCCCCGCCACGGCCCCGCGCGCGGTTGGGGCCCCCCGGGCGGGACGAGCCCCGCTCCCAGCGGCAGGCATGAGGTCTTGTCAGACCTTGGCTCCCCGGGCCCCGCTCTGAAGGGTTTATGCTGTTCCCAACCCGCCTTTGGCAGCCAGCGCCTCCTCCTCCATCTCCGTGCCATTACCCGGAGAGCAGGCGCTGCTTACGCAAGACTCCCCTGCTCCGCTCCTGGGCGCGGCGGAGAAGCACCGGGAGTTCACCGAGGCAGGGTCAGGGGACCGCGTGCTCCCGGGTGGGATGGGAGAAGGGGGAGAGCAGAAACGAACGCCAGAGGCGAAGCTGTCCCTACAGGGCATCTGCCTCCCACCCCACGGCAACGCGCTCCTGTCTGCCTCTCGTCCCGCCCCGCAGGATGGGGGTCCCGAGGGCACACGCTGGAGACCTGCGTCAACCTCAGGGACAGGCAGATCGCTCGTGTCCTCTCCGTGGCACCTACAAGCCAGCCCTATGGTCACGTTAACCGCAGCCAGCACAAACCACATCAACCAGCGCTAAAAGTAACCCTTCAGGCAGAGAAGGGCCACGTACCTTCAGCGCCATCACCCAGCCAGGGTTAAACTGCCCCGGTCCATACTGGCTGCAAAGCTGGGCTCAGCATCACATTAGGCAGGGTGACTCCTGAAGGTGAGGCTCAACAAGTCCTCCTGCCCATCGACTCGCACGGGCAGAGCCAGCACCACACTCCAAGACCCCGCTGCGCGGTTCCTGGCAGACCCTAACCAGGGAAAATAAAAGTTCTCCATAGGTAAACCCACCTCCTAGCTGCAGATGCACTTGAGAGTAGAAACACAGCCTCGGCTACGCTGCCATTCCTGATCTCGACATTAAAGCAAGACGAGACCCCAACAAGCCCCCAAGGGTGCGTGTTCCCGCTGAAGCCCCCCCAGCACCCAATTCCCCCACGGGGCCGCAGCCTGCGAGCAGACAGAGGCAGGACGGAGCTGGCGGGGGACGAGCCCACGGGCAGCCCCCGGGGGAGGAAGGTACCCTCACCGAGCTGGCAGGCTGCGCCCGAACCTGCGCAGGGCATGGGGCAGGCAGCCCTCCCTGCCTACACCTGGCAGGCTATAAAACAGCCCCGCAAGCTCAATCAAGAGTTTTACAACTTCACAAAGCACCATAATTAGCCTAATTATACAATGTTCTCTCAGAGAATTAAACAGAAATACAGTAATTGACTTGGTGCTGCTTAGAAGCAGGAGGAAATCAAAGGCGCAATGCACATTAAAGAGTCAGAAACATCTCTTTAAAAGCGAGAGGATTTCCTGGCACAGTACAAACATCTAAAGCTTCACCAAAGCCGCTGCACCTGGTGCGGCCCCGCTCCGGCTCCCTGGCACCCCTCTTTCTCCACTGCCAAAGCAGGGGTGAGGCAGAGCCCCGGGAGAGCTGCCTCAGGCACCTCCTTTCTCATTTTACAGCAGGACGGACGGACACCGCGTGCCAGTGCTCCATTTCCTGCCTTTCGTTTTATACAGCGACGCTTGCTTCTTTGTCGAAAGAGTGGTTTTGTTTCAGCGTTCGCAGAGCTGGCCCGTGCCTTGGTGGCACCGCAGCATGAAAGCCCCTCCAGCCTGACCTCGCCTGTCACCGGCTCTGTCCTGACTTGCTGCTCGGGCTGCCAAAGCTTGGCTGTAAAGACGACTCGAGCTTTGTGATTACAAATCACTTCCCCTCTGTCTGTTGCCCTGAAATCAGATCTCGGTGTCACCCTGCGTTTGGTGGAACAGCGTCAAGGGTGGACATAAGGATGTGCTGTGTGACAGGCAGACCGGGCAGAAGCCCCCAGCGAGCTCATCCGACACTACTCGATGGGGACTTTGCCACATTTTGGCTGAAGGGCAGGACTGGAGAGTCTGACACACCAGCAAACGCTGGGTTTTGCTGGAAGCCTTTCCCTTCCCTGCCACAAAGCCCTGCTCGATCTTTTGCCTCCAAAGCCGATGTCTAGATTTCAGAAACCTGAACTGCAAGTGGAAATTCCCTGCAGCGTGTTGATTATTGCATCTCCTGCTGGCACTTGTGGCAAGGGGAAAAAAAAAGTCACATGGCTTTCTGGACACACGTTTCGCTGAGGAGTCTTGCATCAGAGGGCAGAAGCCAGCAGCCAGGAAAATAACTCCAATTGCGGTAAATAAATCCCCAAATATATGACAATCTGCCTTTTAAACAGGAAACAGAGGGGAATAAGCAAAGGAAGACTTTGGTCTAAACATTGCTGCCACCAGCCTCAAGAGCCCAAGCGCGAGACTCCGAAGACGTGTCTGGGCCAGAAGTTTTCTACCTGAACTTTGCTGATGTGTCTCAAGTCCGAGACAGCTTCCTTCCCTGAAAGGAAAGGCGCCGACTGTTCCCAGCAGCTGTGCCAACCTCCAACGCTCCCAACCGCTCAGAGGAGAGACTCTAGAGGGTCAGCTGCCACCTCCGGACACGTACGTGTCCCTCAGGAGGCTCAGCGTGAGCACGCGGCTCAGCACAGGAAGCCGTGTGGCTCCCGAGATGAGCAATGCAGGTATCGCCCCCCCCGCGCCACTTCAGCCCTTGGTGCTGCTCACACGGCCGAGGTCCGGGCTGAGCCTGGACTCTGCGAGCAGCAGACGTCGCTTGACAACGGGTTAAGGATAAAAGCCCTTTGCCAGGCGGTGACATCTCGGCACCTGCTTGCTCCAGAGAGCCTCCGTGCAGGCCAGGCAGCACGGGGAAGGATGGACACCAGTCCCAGCCAGCCTCCCTCTGCGTTTCCTCTCCTGATCACAACTCGAACCCAAAGCAAATAAGTGCAGCAATGCAAATGGCGGAGAAGGAGGAATTTAACGTCCAGTTCCTCCAAACGTAAGGCCTTGGGAAGCGTTACATCTTGACAGTACCTCACTAAAGACAGCACTACCCAGCCTCACAGGGAAAGGCACACACGCTGGTGATCTCAGCGCAGACGCTCCAGTCCACCCCTGCTACAACGGGAGCCCCAGCACCCCTGAGAAACCCAGTTAGGAAAGCGCTCAACTCCATCCTCCTTGCATCAAGTGGGCTGCGTTTGCGTTACAAAACCGAGCCCCCAGGGACCCCAGGCTCTGCTCCCAAGAGCGCACACAACTGCAGATGCTCAGCCTCCCCGAGACACCGCCCTGAAGCAGGACATCTTCATTGATCTCCCAGTTGTTGTGCCCAAAGTTGCCATGGCCCACGGAGCCACCTGCCTGGGCTCTGGTGAAGCACGTATTTACTGCGCAAGGAGGGGAATTAGGAGAAAAGGACTCAGTTCTGCAACCCAGGCAGGGGAAGATCAAGTTGCTGCTTCTCCTATCTACAGCCTGAGGTTTATTTAGCTTTGTTGTGTGCCTAATTTTAAAACTCCACCAAACCAAGGCAGCCATCAACAGCACTGCTTTATTTTTAATCTCCTCAAATGCACCGGACTCCCTCGTGTTTGACTCCCAGCACCTTTTGTCTGCTCCAATGTGCAAGATGTGGTTAGCCCCTCATGAGAAGCCATTGAGATGTGGCTGCAGCAGAAGAGCAGTACCTGCTTCCGCTGTGTCTTTTTCTGATGCTGCAGTTAGCTCTTTGAGCAAAGCTGGGTATGAGCGTCAGAAACCAAACAAGAACCGTGGAGATGGCCAGAGCTGAGGTTCTGCTGAGGGCAGACACCACCAGCCTCTGCAACGTCTCTGGGGATATTTTAAGGTTTCATGCTTTAGCTTGCAAGCCAGAGCAGCTGTGGTCAGCAAAGTGAAACAGGCTCCGTCCAGCACAAACTTGCGCGCAGTGGCAGGACGGCAGCGGGGCAAGCTGCTGGTTACAAAAGCACAAGCTGAATTCAGGGGGTCCTTTGGGTTTGATGCGTCCTCTCCAGCCAGGCTGGGGTGCTGCACACACGTGCAAAAGGGAGAGTCCTGTACCTTCTTAGACATCGCAGTTGATTCGCACCAACCTGTAGATCCTTTGTTGCGTCTATCAAGAAGAGCTGGGCAAGATCAACATCTCAGAAGCTGGCCTAGGTCTTCAAGGAGCAAGGAGGACCATGCGCACTAGCAAACCCTTGCAAAGGCTGTAGTTAATGGACGATCACTGCCCAAGAGCTGCTCTCTGCGAGCCAGGCAGAGTGTCTCTACACCCAGCAGGCCTATGCAGGGCTGACCTACTCCTCACCGCTCTGAGGGCACCGGCGTGGCAGCGCAAAGGGACAGATGCTGCTCTGAACCTGCGGCGGGGAGCGGGGCATGAGCCCTCCCTTTCTGCACGAGCCTTCGAGGTCTCTCAGCCAACGCTATCTCATGCAGAAAACCCGACCATGTTCTACTCGCAGAGACAGACCCAGGAGGGCGGCAAACCAAAGCCCAGCCTGACCCTGCCACACTGGCTGCCCCCTCAAACCCTCCTCACGTCCCACGCGAGCTTTGGCAGTGGGACTGCCGCTCACGTAGCAGGTCCTCCTCCTCCTCCTCTCCCACAGGCCTTGGCAGAGCAGACACCCTCCAGGCCAGTCACCCGGCCCTGCCATAACTTTCCTCTTGCGGAAACACAAGCCACTTTCCCAGTCCTTAGCTAAAGCCACACGCTTGGCCAGAACCTCTCCGTGCCTCTGTGCCCCGACTCTGCTCAGCCCCCGGGGATGCAACCTCATTCCCTACATGTGCTGAGGATGCACATATGGCAGCCCCCTCCCCTCTCCACTTCCACCTAAGCCCGACCTCCTAACAACCTCCACACAGCGCAGCGCGACCGGCCCGCGAGTGCCAGAAGGCATCCAGGTGTTGCAGCCTGATGCTTCACACCCGCAGCCAGGCAAATTTGCTGGGATTTCCGGGAAGTGTCTCTAGGGTGCCCCGTGCTGCTGCACCCCCACTTTGGTGCGCGCTTGTTTGGAATGCGGGGCCGTCGCGGGGGGAGAGGGGAAGTTATTCTGGTGGTGGCCTATGAATAACATCCAGTGATTTATAGGAAGTATAATCCAATAATACAGTAAAATAAAACAGTGTGTCTGAGATGGGTTTGATTCCAGGAATTATAAAACAAATTATTAAAGAGAGAGAGAGAGAGAGAAAGAAAAAAAGCCTCAGAGAGGCCAGATCGGAGTAAATTGGGCACAGATGGGCTGGGAGGGGGTTTCTCTCTCTCCCCTCACCGAGATGCCCCTGCCGCAAGCACGGCTTCAATTAGTCTTTTCAGAAACCAGAGTTTTATTTCCCCAAATTACAGAATTAAAAAAAAATTAAAATTCTTCGAGTGTTTGCGGTTGGGATAAAGGGATCCAAGCTCCTCTCTAAGCTGGTTGCGCAGATGGCTACCAAACTGTTAAATGGGCCACCCCACAAAGGTCCCGCCCCAGCTGCAGCCCAGGATGGCCCAAAATGTTGGTAGTCACCTACGTCCCGTGAGGAAAAGCCCCAGCAACGGCCTCTCTCTGCTGTTAGACTGCCTACCTCTCTCTGCCTCCCTCCCCGGGGTGGGTCCTCCTTGCCCCGTGGGTTTGAGGTCTACAGGAAGCTTTCTCACACCTTGAATGCTCCTGACGGGAGGCGGCCAGGAGGTCAGAGGGGCCTTGGTGGCTGCACGCCTCCGTAGACAATGGGGAGAGCGGCTCACTCGGAGGAACACGCCGTTTGATGCCGAACAGCGGGGGAAGCACTTCATGTGGGAATTCTTTGGCTTCTTCTGTCAGAGAAAACAACCGACCCAATCCATCTCCCAGGGATGCCCTGCTGCACAGGCAGCCGAGACCAGCTCCGGCGCGGCTGGTGCTGCCCCTGGGGGACAGCGCAGCTCAGCTGCCTGCGCCAGGGGCACGCCGGGGGGCTCCCGCCCGCGCCGGGGGGCTCCCACCCACGCCGGGGGCATGCTGGGGGGCTCCCACCCGTGCCGGGGGCATGCCGGCGGGCTCCTGCCTGCACCGGGGGGCTCCCACCCACGCTCACCCAAGCCCTGCCTTGGGCACATGGTGCAGGCTCTGGCTAGCCGGGGGCCGCAGGAGTGACCTGCGTGGGAGGAGGCTGTGAAATGCCACGTGCCACTCACAGCTGGCTGGCTCTGAAACCAGTTGAAACACCCCACCGCACCCCAAAAAGTCAGCCTGTCAGAAGAGCACGTGGTGGCCTCGCTCAGGTTGATTTATGACAGAGTGGCAGCTGCTAGGAGCCAGAGGTGCACCGGGGGACACATCACAACTGCCAGACAGGGGACCCACGCCAGGGCAAGGACACCCCGGAGGGACCGCAGCCAACCCACGCCACGGCAAAAGAAAACATGTAGAAAGCAAATAGCAGCAGATACAAACTGTTACGGACGAGTCCCCAATCTCCTGTGCTACCTGTTGCCTCGCTGAAGGAATTGGGACAGACCGAGCATAATCTGCAGCAAAAACGGGGGAAGCTGCGACCGAGATGGGGTAGGATAGGTGTTTGGTGTAGGCCTGAGGAGGAGGTATTATAAAAGCGTTTGATTGAGTTTCCTTTTTCTCAATACCTGAATCTGTGATTAAAAGTTTGTGTTCACGGGCATTAAGTTGTATAAAAATTCCCCACGTCAAAAACCGTTTTGCTGGCAACGCCGCCCCACAACTGCTAGCACCACTGGATCCCAGCACAAGGGATTCATTAGACACCAGACATGGGGCAAACAGACAAGTTTACAAGTTTCTCAGGAGTAGCTGGGGCTCCAGAGATCTGGAAATAAATAGCGGGGCAGGGAGGGAGCAGCTATCCCCAGGGAGAACTACCCCTGGACAGCAGGGAAGACAGCCTCTCAGACAGACCTCCCTCCCCGGCCCCAAGCCCGCAGATCTCCTCCCGCTACCGAGAGCTCGCGGCTGACGGTCAGACAGGCCCATGCGATGGGAAGGACACAGACACGCTCTGATCCCAGATTTGCAGAAGGATTTCAGTAGGAGGAGATCTCTGGAGGTCGTTCGGTCCAACGGCAAAGTTAGATCCAGCTCTACAGGGCTGACGCAGCCAAGCTCTGACTACGTCGAGCCCGGCTCGCCAGTAACGCTTCCTGGCACTTGGGATGCAGGCAGGGTGGGACTGCTCCCTGCGCCCTCCCGGCCTCCCACAGGCCCGCGGAGGCGGGTCGGCCCCCTCGCACCCTCTCCCGCCGCTGCCCATGCTACTGCAACCCAGGGAGGTGACTCATGTGCTGGGAAATGGAAACCCGCACCTTCCCGACAGCCGTTTCTGCCGTACGCTCCAGCCAGTCCTCTGCCCGCAGCAGCCCACATGCTGGGGAAGGAGCCAACACGCTCGCTGCGTGCTGGGCACTTCGTAATAACTCAGCAAACATTCTTGCTTGCCTTTTAAACTCCAGACCCTTTGCCTTTTTCTTTTTTTCCCCCTTCCTTCTGCACCCAGCTCTTCTCAATATCACAGTGTCGGCACCGAGCCCAACCTGGGCTGTGCCAGCGCTCAGCACACCGCTGCTCGGAGACCACCAGGGCATTTGTGCTGACAACGGGATTTGCTTTGCCAACAATATTCTCAGCTATAATTTTAGGGTCACCAGAGCAAGGAGCCCTCAGGGAAATCCCTGAAGGGCGCTAGGCGTCAGATGGCAGCCGCAGTGCCATCCGACCTGCAGGCGTTTCACGAACACCACCACCTGCTCTGCACACCGCCTGCTGTCCCCCAGCAGCAACGGCTTCGCTTTCTCCAGAGACCTGAAAGCTGGGAGCAGCTGGCAGCTACCCACACAGGAGGCAGAAAACTCCGAGAATACTTATTTTTCACGAGATAAAAAGTGCTCCCTTTCTGTCACTCACACACATCCACAACTCGGCTGCGGATGGAAGAGCAGAGTCCAGTGGTCTGAGAGCTGGGATCGCTTCCAGCTCTGCCACAGGGGCTCACCGTACAACCCAGATAAATCTCTTCCTCTCTTTACCACCAGCTCCCGTCTGCGGCACAGACACCACTATTAATATACCTACCGGGCGGGCGGCACAGAGGCATTTGCTCATAATCATAAAGTACTTTGCAGCTGAAAGATAAACACACCATCGCCGGTTGGCACCTAGCAGGCGGGAGGGCAAGGCTGCCTCGCCAGCAGGACTGACAGCTCCCCCAGGGCTTCCCCCAGGAGAGGAGGGTGCCTGTGAGCCCGGCTGGGCAGGAGGACGGCGCACGGGAGCTGCTTCCCGGCTCTCCGGCCGACGCCAGTGCGCTCCATCAGCTGACCTCGGCCACTAACCACCAGCCTGACAAGTGGCCAACTGGCTCACGAGGGAAATATCTTCCAGCAGCAGCTCTCGGGCTCAGCCTGACTGCCCACATGGTGGCTTTGAAATCCATCAGCTGGAGGCCTCCATCTTTGGGATCTAAATCCCAAGCCTTCGGCACGTGAAACGTTGCTTCCTCCCACCCAGGGAGCACAGCCCCATCCCTGCTCCCAAACACACAGCTCAGGCAGAAATGGGTACCTGTCGCCGTGCGCGTCGGGGGGTCAGAGGGAAAGACACGTCCCCTGGAAGCACCATTTCAAACTCGGACAGATTCTGGCTTGGTGGCAGCTCTGCTGACCAACCCATTAAACCCAACGAGGGCAGAGACCACATACAGCCTCCTGGGTGGATGGAGGAGGGGAAGGGAGGAGGATGAGTAATGCTAGATCCCTAGGTGTCTTAACATGGGGAAAAGCCTTCAGAGAGCCGCTGAAGGCTCCCATCGCATAGCCCAGCTGCCCGCACGGACACAAGCGGTCACAGGCAATGCCGCTCCCCCAACAGCCGAGGCCCTCCGAGATCCTCCCAGCCCTTCTGGTGCCAGCGTGGGCACTGAGCACGGCCCAAGCTAATCGCTGGGAAGGCAGAGCCCTAAAGCAGTGCCTTCCTTCTGTGCTTGATGACTCAGGCTCCGGGGAGATGTGACGCCGCCTCACTCCTCAGATACCTCAGCCAGCTCCAGCCAAGGTCCCTTTGCTGTCCCTACACACACCGACACCCCCAGGCATCCAACCACCGCTCCGCTTCCCCATCCGTCTTCAGCTGGTGAGTCCCCCCGCCCCTCCTCCATGAGCAACTCGGCCATACAGAGAGCGGCTGATCCCCAGCCCAGTTCCCCTAAAGCAGCACGTGGTACCTTTGGGCTGGGAGTTGTACACTGCAAACATGTTGATTGCCACAAGCTGGAGCATGCGGGTGCTTCCGATGGGAGGGGGGCTGTGCTGCAGCAGGACCTGGAACTCCCTCAGGACCTCCTCGGCCACCGCAGGGAAAGTCTCCATCCTGCAGACAGAGAGAGAGTCTGTAGAGCGCAGGCTATGCCCTGGGGAGCAGGGCGGTCAGTCGGCACAGCTCACTCAGTGTCACGTCTCCGGGGGAAGGGAGACCCCCTGGGGTGCCGTCTCCTGGCGTGGGGGATGAAGGTGCAGGCTGCGACCGAGGCAGCTGAAGCCTTCCTTAGAGAGGGTAGCGAGGGATCGCTCTGTGACCGACAGGCAGCATTCCTTTGGCAGGAAAACACGGCCTTTATGAGTCATTTCTGACCAACCATTTTTTTCTACTGACTTCTACCAATCTGGGAGGGGTGCCAAGAGGCCAGCAGCTCACTTGGACCAGGAGCAGCCCATGGGACTCCCAAGAAACCCAGGCAGCAGCAAACTGCACACACTGGTGCCACATTGCGGATGTGGCAATTCCAGTGCGTTGAATGCTGGCCAGAGCGTGCTTCCTCCAGAAGAATGGTGCCTGTCCCTGGGCTCTGCACGGCGGGATCGGATCCCATGGCACTGAGCCCCGTCCCCCAGGCTACACACTCCCCCGCGCCGTGATTGAGCCCCTAAACTTCATCACTTAGAGCCTCACAGGACAGGGACTTGCAGACTAACGACTGGCCTCGTCTAGCTGCTGGAAACGTCAAAGCTGGAGCTGGTCCCTGCAGCACACAGCGCTGCTGTCGCTCATCAGGCCGCAGCAGCCAGCAGCTGCAGTGCCACGGCCGGGGACGGGGTGCGCTTTCAACACCGCTCACAAGCGCCCACAGAAATCTGACACATTTATCCTACTCTTCATCTGGCATCGCTAAGGGAATTAGCTGAGCTTACTTATCAGAGCTGTAGGGTCCTCAGCAACCACCCAACTGAAGTGAGGTCAAAAACTGAACTGATTGCAACAAAGAGCACGGTCAAGTCACAAAAATGACTGAGACATGGTTGCCCACAACAGCCCTCCCAAAGAGGGTCCTCTCCTGGTATCCCATGAAGACAACTTTATAACCAAGAAGCTGCCAAAAACCTTGGAAACTACTGGGGAGGGGAAGGTCCTCCCGTCCCATTGTCTCTTCTGGTGAGCCTGCCCTGTTACTTCTTGCTCCTACACTAGAAAAAGCCACAGCCAGGCCCAGCAGGAATGAGTAACTGTCTCGCAGCAAGTGTCTGCTCCAGTTATCGGTGACATCGTACTCGTGTGCCCGCATGGGAGGGAGCGAGGGAGCCAAAATCCGCGGTGGGTGAGGCATCTGGAGCCGGGGCAGGCAACCTCAGCGGCCTCCATAGCAATTTCCTCTATCTTCCCCTGAGAGATTCAGATCTTGTGATATCAGCATGCTACAGGCTGGATTAGCAAGCCACTTCTGGTAACCCACATGGGCAATTCTGCTGGGCTTCCCCAACAGACTTTCAGGACAGTAATAGGCTCTATTTTTAAAGACAGAAATGGCTTTCTTCTTAACCATATTTCACGGATGCCTTTCAACAACCGGTTCTGCCTAGCAGCAGGGGCACCCTCTCCCCGGGCACTGTTTGCTGGAGCAGTTCAGCCTCTGTTACCTTCCCACAAACACGGGCTGTAACAAACAGGCCCCTTGTCCTTTGTAGATGTGCAGAACGGAGCAGCTCCGCCAGTACAAAAGCACTGCTCCCCCTGGAAGAGGCAACTTCCCTGGATTTGGGGCACAGCCAGGGAATTAGAGCAAACTGATTGCTTCTAAAGACTTCCTAATTTTGAGAAATCTCAGACCACATCCAGCATATCCAGCAACATCCTCCTAGGGCAGACAGGACACTGGGGATGGAGGAGCCGTTTGCAGGATGGGTTGTTAGCGAGGAGATGACGATTATTGCCATGGAATAACAAGAAGGAGCGAGGGCTTCCTCAGCCCCGCCAGCTGCGCTTTGATACCACAGCACATCTGGAACGGCGTGCAGTAACCCCACTGAGCTCAGAACCAGCAGGTCAGGAGCAGGGCGGAAGCTTTTAATAAATTGCTTACCTGTGGTTTTAGGAGCAAAAGACTCCAATTAGGGCAACATCATCTTTTCCATACTTTTAATGGATAAATCACTGAGGATCCTGCCCAAAGAGGACTCAGCTATTCTTCACCTTTTACCTATTTTAAGCGCGGAAGCTGTTTAGCAGGGCTGGACAATTTTCTCTTCCTGTGCCATAGTATTACTTTCTAGTTCCCTTCTAAGTACTTCAGGGGATATTCTACCACTAAACATACTCAGGTTTTCTAAATGACTGTCCTGGGAAGCAACCGCCTCAAACGCTGCCTCTGAATTTCACAAACGTCTCAGGAGCCAAATGTGCAAGCAATCTCTGCAACATCCCCATTAATCCCCTTGCTGGCACGCGTTCAACCGGAGCTCAGCCGCGAGCACGGCCCCACGGAGCAGAGGACCAGCAGCTCCCCGGATGCGCTGCCCTCCAGCACAGCTGCAGTTACCAAACCCTTCGTGGGCTCTTGCAGCTTTCCTCCCCTTTTCCTGCAGGCGGGAGGACATCCAGTTCTGCCTCCTCGCTGCAGGCCAGCTTGCTGCCCGCTAGCAGACCATCAGTGCCTTGTGACTCGGGGAGAGATCAACACAGCACCGGCAGCGAGCGGACTGCTCTCCCCCTTAGACAACCGGGTCTCCAACAGATTGGCCCAGCACAGCTCCTACTTCCCACCGCTGCATGAAGGGTCCGAAGTCAAGCACGTGCCACTCCTGACTAGCCACCCCAGAGAGCGTGTTGGATGGAGCAAGCACTGAGGCTTCGGGCTGCATGGCAGGGGCAGTGCCGTGTCCCGCACTGCTGGGCTTCCCCGGTCCAGAAGGGAAGGGGTCAGGCCCAGACAGAGGCAGGGAACTGTACGTCTGAGTCAAAAAAACAACAGTAGGGACAAGATGCCACTTCGCATCAACACCTACCTTTACCCTAAGCGGCCTGGAAAAGGTCTCTCAGCCCTGTAACTTGTAGCCATTATTTCCACGAGAGACTGAAGGAGCCAACGGATCTCACAAGACAACATCTGCTTAGGAGGCACTGGCAGGTTCAAGCAGACATCACTGTTGCCAGAGACCACCCGAACCCACGCGAGGTCTCACTACACCAGCGGCCCCCAAACAGCTGCCCCATCACCCGAGAGCAAGGGCCACTCCGAACCCGGAGCGGGGACAGCTCGTGGGAAGCCCACCAGCTGCGCGGCTGAGCTCTGCTCTCTGGGTCATGAGGATGTCCCCCAGGCTGGGATCTCGGCCCAGGCCTGCATCAGGCTTGCTTTGCTTCAAGAGTGGCTGTTCAGTGACTTGAAACCAGTTTCTGACAGACATTGCCAAGGGCACTTTGTATAAACCCATTCCCAGAGACAGGGCAGCTCCCACCTACGAGGCTTGCACTGAAAAGACAGCGAGGAGACGAAGGGCAAAGCTTGTCTTGACATGCTCCGGACGGCAGCTTTCAGCCACCGCACGGCTCTGCCTCGATGGCTTTGTGCTCCTCGCAGGCAGCAGCCCTGAGAGCCCCCCAGAGCCAACTCTCTGATGGCTATGAGTGGGGTGAATGTGGGGGGGGGCAAAGCCAGAAATTAAGGGGGACGGAGCATAATTTACGTGATGGGAGAGAGGTGTGTGTATCAGCCGGTTGAGCTCAGTCTCTGCTAGAGGGTCCCAGTGCACTGGCAGGACTGGGCCTTGAGGTGGGGGAAGAAAAAAAGCCCAAACAATAACCAGTGTGGATCGGAGGGCGGGTAAGGAGAATAAGAACCAGGAGGCTAGGCCTGCAAGAATTCACACCCTGTGCCCTCAGCTCCAAACACAGCTTAGTTGCTAACAATATTAAATTCCAAAAAGACTTGTAATGTAGGAAAATAAAATAAACATCCTGCACACTTACCCAATCCTGGTAAACAGCTTCCCATGGGCATGGAGAAAACTGAGGATGAACCTTTTGTTCAGCTGCATGGGAAAAAAAAAAAAAAAAAAAAGAGAGAGAGGAGAAAACAATTAAACTCTCTCCGATTTCCTGTGAATTAAGAATGTCCCCAATGACAGAAGAACCTGGCCTGGATGCTGGGGGTGGCACTGGAGATGGGAACCAAATGGACATGCCCAAACTCTTACAAACATCATGCACACAGGCACAGGCAAGTGCCAAACAGCTGGAGCCGGCGCGGGGAGCGGCGGTGGAGACACAGCACCCTCTGCCGGGTCCTGGGCTGCTCGCAGGGCCGCCCGCCCGGCGGGCACCCGCGCCCCCGGGGCAGCTCCGGCCGCAGGGCCCCTCCTTCGCAGCCCACCACAGCCTTGGGGAGCCGGCCAAGGGGGTCCCCCAAAGGCAGCCTTTCCCGCTAGTGCTTCTCACCGATGGAAGGAAAACAACCAACGATCAGAAGTAACTCGTTTGGTGCTCCGCGACTGAGCGGTGCCTGGCCAGCGCGGAGGGGGAGCGGGACGGCCTCACCGATGCTCTTCTGCAGAGAGGCCAACACGGCGAGCTCAGCAGCAAAGCCAGGAGCACTTGTGTGTGCCCTGCCCGGAGCAGCTCTGAGAACCAAGGGGGCACTGGGGTGATGCCGCACCCCTTTGTTTAACTCCAGCCTTAAGCAGTTACAGAGAGGGAGCCGGTGTTCAGACGTATAAGAAAAGCCCCGAAAGGCTGCAGCAGCGATGATGCTATGGAGCTACCAGAGCAACAGGGAGCGAAGGGGACAGAGGGAGAGCCAGCCGTAGCACATGGCACGAAGGCAGCTTCCTGCCCGGCTTAGCTCCAGCAACACCAAAACCTGACTTGAATAGTTACTACAGCTCTAAGCCACCTCTGCTAGCTCAGCAGAGCTCTGGGCTTTCCCAGTCCTTATCTAAACGGCTTGAAGGTGGCTGTGTATGGGTAAGCCAGTCACTTTGCCCGGCCCTGGAGGTGGCTCTGTCATGCCAGGAGTGGAGTGGCCTTGCTCTTACCCTCTCCACGGCAAGAGGCTTCCCTCTCGCACCCGCATGCCTGCACAGCAAGAAAAGCCAGGCTCCGAGCGCCGCGCGAGGAGATGCTGACCAGGAGAGACCCAGCCTGAGCACCGCCGCTCCGCTCCCGTTCATGCAAGATTTTTGTATCTTGAGCCCCTTTGTAACGATCAGCGACTCCACTTCCATTTACGGGGAGATCAGACGCGGTGGGGGAGGCCGAGGTGACCCGGCAGGGCTGTGGCAATGGCCGGCCAGGCGCAGGCGAGAGGGTGCAAGACGGCCACTGGCCGGTGCCTGCAGGCAGCGTCGAGCTCCCCGCCAGGCCCAGCTGCAGGGGATGGTTATCGCGGGCAGTCCTAGCTCTGGCACCACTTCCCACCTCATTTGCTGATCCCCTCGGCTCACGCCATGACTTATGCCAGCTGCTCTGCGAGGTGCAATTGCTCGGTTAGGTGTAATTAACCCGGGCTGCGTTCCCGGAGGACCCATGCAGGAGAATGATGCCCTGCTGCAGAGTCGCTCCTGGGCCATGTGCGAGTTTAAACATAAAACCTGTCTCATAAAACAAGCCAGACCAATTAAACTGGCCCCCGCAGCAAGGGGTTCTTGCTTACTTGCTATTTTACTGCTGCCCTAAAGAGCCCTTTCCACTGGAACTCAACTTTATTTGCCACCATTTTATTAACTCTGCAGATGAAGCCCAGAAGAGACTGGGGAATACTGGGACAGCACAGCAAAGCCCTTACTCACTCTGCCAGTGAAGCATGGATACTCCACCATCCTCCTTAGGACACCAAGCTCAGAGCTTGACACCATTAACACGTACTTTTCTTCCAGGCAACAGTGTGTGGAGGTAAAGGCCAGTTTGTGACCAGCTCCATGGCTCCAGCTGCGATCACACACCCCGACAGAGACACCGCCTAACAAGTCTGAGCCCCTAGCTCAGGCGCAAGAGCCTTGGTGGGCTGGTGGGCAGCGCTCAGCCCCCGTGCTGCTGCTGCCTGCAGGAGCTGGAGGAGGAGGTCCATGCTCTGTGCTCTCTGATGGGGATATGATAAAGAGCAGGAGCTCCTGACCTGACCCCTCTCTACTGGAAAGCCTGTCACATCGCTGATGGGCAGGCTGCACGTGGCAGAAAGAAGAAATTGGGGCAGAAGTTTTTCTCCAGGGCCCACATTCACCCACAGCCCCAGGAGTGCTCACCCTGCAATCCCTGCAACGCTTTACTGGCAGCGGGGGAGTACCAAAGCTCCCCACTTTGAATGGAAAGTGACGCTCGCGCCCAGCGGGGACGTGCCACAGAGACGGCTGGCTCTGCGACGGCTCGCCAGGACACCGGCTTCACCCCCACCTTCTCGGAGCAAGAGTCACTCGGCCTTTTCAAGGCCCAAGGACTAACAAGTCACAATCCACAGGAGCCAGTGCTGAACTAGGACATAGATCTGTGCATATATGTATGCAGAGTTATAATTTTTTTAAAGGAAGCAGGATACCTGCCTCTAGGAAAGAAGAGTGTTTCATACGTCTTGCCAACTTAATCACAAACCCAGCAAGCCCAGGCAGAGACCTGTGTGCCCCAGCACTGTGGCACCTCAAGCAGGCACCTCTCATGCTTCTTTCATTACTTTTTCTCTCACAGCCTCAAGGTTTTGATGAGCTCATCACTTAACTTTGGACCTTTCATCTCCGAGTTCACACTAAGGCCACGGGCTGCTTTGACTGGGCTTTTCTCTGAATGACTCTCTCTAGTGACTCACCTGTCCCTCAGCCTCTGGGAGCCCTCCCTGCTCCTCCTGCCAAATGCCGCTTCTCACGGCAAGAGGGAAACAGCGACTTCCACCGAGCGGCCCAGCTCCAGGGCAGGGAGGAGGAAGTCCTGTCACCTGCTGTTCTGCATTCACACAGCAGAAAGGAACACTTCCCCAAAGCCCTGCTAGTGTGCTCGCTACCCTGACGCCTTCATCTCACCGACTGGGCAGTCCAAAGGCGGCCCCCTCCAAAGGTTTCCTGAAAACCTCTGCCGATGCCAGGGCTCCCCATGCACTTGTGTTGCTGCCCATTGCAGGCAGCTTTGCTCCTTGGGACGGGGAACCAAACCTGGCTGGTTCTGGTTGGTCACTTGGGAAGAGCCCACCAAGTAAGGCTTATACAACAAAACTATGTCCAAAGAATGGGTTTTGGCCCTTCCAGTTGAAAAGCGGGCATCACAGATATGGAAGTTATGAGCATATAGTGAAGGCATTAGTTATAAAAACAAACCAGCTGTCAAGAAGAAGAAGGGGTCCCTGCACACAGTAGTGCCTGAAGCTGAAAACAGCTGTTTCGGCTGTCATGAGTCAGCATGTGCAGACAGACTAAATCCACCTGGGAAGAGGCAACCTCACCAGAGGAAGCAGCCCAGTGCTGCTTGGGGAGCATTCACACACCACACCGCCAACCAAACTGGATTTGTTACCATGGAAGAAATCAACAGTGACTAACAACTCGCGGAGCAGCTAAGTGCAGAGATAGCAACGGTCCTGGAACAGCCAGCTCAAATCACCGAGAGGCCACGGGGAGTACGTCCTGACAACACACAGAACAGAGGCGGTCAGACAGCTTCAGGAAAGGTTTGTCATGTCTTGAGCCAGAAAAGAAGAAAGCAAGGCCCAACCTCAAGAGGCCGCGCACTGACCAAAAACGGTTGAAAATGGTGCCTCCCCCCCAGCACAGAAACACTGGAAACACCACCGGGGTGCCGCAGGACAAGGGGCGCCACGAACCGGGCTGGGAAGCAGAGCTGCCGCGCTCGAACCCAGCGTGGATCCATTTGGCTCACTGCAAGGAGCGCACAGAGCTTTGGCACCTGAGCATCAGTCCCAGCTGTGAAGGAGGCACCAAATAAGGGAAGGATTCTGGAGCAGTGACTCCTGGGGAAAAAGTGTTTCAAGTTAAAAATTGTTACTTCAGGTTTGGAAGTAAATTTCAGGATCTGGTCTTTATCAAGCGAGGCAAACTTTCTTCAACATCAGCAAAGCATCTGTGGAGCAGAAAGCGGTGTCAGAGTCAAAATAGGCTGCAAAAGACAAGTCCATTAATCACGAGACCAGATGCAAAACTGCCTGGAAGAAATGCGCCGTCTCCACCGGAGTGGAAGGGACTGGAGCACAGCGGGACGTTCTCCTGAGTCTAGGGGTCCCCTCAGTGACAAGGGGTAGGGATACAGACCACAGAGCCACACAGCTCCGCTCCAAAACACGTACCACACTCATCCAAAATATTTTCAGGGTTTCTTGGGCAGCCAGGCTTTTCCAGGCACAGCTTCCTTGCTGAGAACTCTGAAATAACATCCAGGCACCCACACCATGCCATACTCTCACCCCCGGCTCAAGGGCTAGATATACCACTGTAACTATTACGATTATTCCTCTCTTCGGCAGGCAGCTCCCTCAGAGCTCTTCACCACCCAGCACAACAGCAGCAGCGAGCCCGCCTTCTCCCCTGGAGGCAGCCTTACAAATACAAGCCTGAGCCTTTATCCCACGCCATCCCAAACTGGCAAGGCACAGCTCTGGCTGGTGTTTTCCACGGCGGGATCTCGCTGAGATAACACTGAGCACTGATACAGAGCTTCCTGAAGAGCCCACGATGCTGCAGTGGGCTCGTCCGGCAACACACCACGGGGAGGTTTTTACTGTTACAGGTGCAATCGCAACTAAGTGCTGGTGGAAAGCGTTTTGTGCAGATGGCTACCTACACAGAGGAGACGAGACAAAAGGGCTATTAAGATTGTCTGGCATTTTTGCAGTATTTACAAGGTACCCACAGAGCTGTGGGCAAATTCCAGCTGGGCTAATTACCATAATCATTCCTCTTCATATACCACCTGCAACCACAAATGGATACCGAGCTCGCCTTGGCTCCTTCTTGCCACGTGTTCTAGCGCAGGCTTCTGGTTAGCAGTCGCAACATCCTGCCCCGAACCAGATTAATTTCTGTAGCATTAGATGCAACTCCAGTGAGGATCCTGACACTTATCACCAGGCGCTGCACAGATGTAAAATCCAATTTGCTATGACATGGAAGAAAGAGGGAACCCTGACGTATTGTGGACTTGAGACACCTAAAACTCATTTCGAGGTAAAGAGACCTTGAGACACTCCTGCAGCTTCCTGATCTTTTGGACTGCAGCAGCCACAGGACACATCTCACGGCTGTAAGGGTTGCAAGTCAGCAACCCAGCAAGAGAAAAAGAGGCATTTAGGAAGCGCCCCCCAGCAAAACCAAGGAGCTTTTGTTTCTTCCCTTCTTCACCGCAGGGAGCAGGTGAGACGAGCAACATAAGCAAGAAAATTGTGCATTTTAGCAATGTGAAAATCAAGCAGTGGTGACTTCGCTGGCTCCGAAACAAACATCTGACCTATAAATAAATTTAGCATTATTTAATAATGAATTTACTAGTAGAACTTTCAATTTAAGGAAAACAGGTCAGGTAGAATATTTATATGCATGTTACTTCCTTTCCAACCAAACTTGTATCTAAGTTTGGTTTCTATGAATTAGTAATACATAACATTGGTTGAAAAAAAATATTACTATTAAATAGATTAAAAACTGAATAAGCAGCCTCTTAAAAATCAGCGGTCTGGAGGGGCCCTCACTCAACTGGATGGGGCGAGGTTGGTAGAGACTCACTAGCAACGTTTTTTATCAACAAACTGAAAGCAAATTCTGCTGTCAAACTGCCTGTGCGTGACACGAAGGCAAACGGAGCCGTAAGTGACGGCGGCTACAGTGCATTCACACAGTGTTATTATAATTGCTTCAAAGTCTGGGGTTTTCCAGCATCAAATGTCAGGGGATCTTGTAAAATTAAGTCTCCAGGAGACCGTGCCCGAGTCAGCTTCTCCAGAAAGGCTCTAGGGACTACAGCGGCTAAGCTCCCAGCGCGACGCCCGGTGAAAAGGGTTAACGTGTCCCTTAGATGTACGAGCAGAGAGCAGGCCCTGGACAGCACATTTACATCTACACACGGCACTGGCGAGGCCGACACCGAAGTAACTGCATCCAGCTCTAGTGCCCTTATTTTTAAAAGGATGCTGAAAAATTGGAAAGGGTCCAAAAACAGCCATAAAAGTGACTCAAAGGCCAGAAATTATGTCTTGCAGTGAAGAACTTAAACAGCTCAATGTGTTTAGCGAATCAAAAAAGACCAGGAGGCGATTCGATTGCAGGGTGTGAAGCGCCTCCGAGGTACTTAAGGGCTCTTTGCAGGCGCAGAATAGCAAAGCGCAAGAACAAGCTGGAAACAAGGTACAAGGGTTTCAGAACCGGCGCAAATATCACTGGAATGAACTCCCCAGGAAAAGGGTGGATTTTCAAGACTGGATGTCTTTCTGGAAGTTTTGCTGTAGCCAAACACAAGTTATTTGGCTTCATAGAGGAGTAGCAGGGTGAAATTTAAGGACCTGTGATATACAGGAGATCAGACTAGATGATCTAATGGTCCCTGCTGGCCATAAACTCTATGAATCTATGCAAACATGCCAGGGAGTCCTCAGCTGAGATATCAAGTTAACTTTCAACACAAAACTTTTCACAAATTGGCTCTGGTGTTGCAGGTCGTTTAGGATACAAGCTCAGCTCTTGAAGGCTGCATCTGGTTAAGCACTGAAAGCGCGATGACCCAGGCAGAGCTGTTCTTTGTCCAGCAGGTAAGGGGGAGGCCACGTGCTGTGCACTGAAGCAGCCCCAGCCAGCAGAAAGCAGCTTGTACTCAAACCCACACTGTCTGCCAGGAGTAAACAGCATCCCCTTCCTGCGATAGAAAACTGACACCGAGAAATGTGTGATGAGCTCTGGTCACAAGAGATCTCCTGTTAGCTCAGGGTGTTGTCAGCCTTCTTCACTACTCCAGAGTAGATTATTTGTGGGGTTAAAGCACGAAGGAGGGAGATAATGAGAAATTAAGAAGGGTGAAGACTGAAGAGGGCTAACCCTGAAAGGCTTAGGATGGAGTTAGGCCAACAGAGAAGACATTTGGACAACAGGCTGAGCAGAGGCAGCGCCTTCCAGAAGGATGACAGCACTATCGCACGCAACCTTCGTGCTCCTGCTCTCCCAGCCACGCTCACCGGCAGGGGCAACGGGAGCCACTCGCAGCCAGCCTGTGCCCCAGGCTCCCACAACCTGGAGGTAGTCGTCCACCCTCCTGCATTCCCAGAGTACTTCTGGAGCCTTCGCTTCTACCCGGGCAGTAAAACACAGGGCACGAAGGCATTCTCCACTTTGCCTCATGCACTTTGAATCACGCAGCAATGAAATCTGCTGGGGAGGAAGAGTAGAGCCAAGGACAGAGGAAATGACACAGATTCCAGCAGGTTCCACTCCCTGATCCTCCGGAAGGAAGTTTCTTTCCTAATACCCACCTCCACAGTGGATACGAAGCCTGTGTGGAAACAGCTTATTCAACGCTGAAGAGAAATAATCATTCCCCATGGCAGAATTAAGAGGTTTGGCTGTGGAATATGAGGTGCCCATCCCAAAAAGCGTACAACAGACAGCAGAAAAAGTTGGCCTGGGCCAACTTCAGACAAAGATCAAGGTTAGACTAACAACAAAAAAAAAATCTCAAGAGAAATCACCATCTACAGCCTTCACTCCGCTCTGGGAAATTTCCCAAGCCCACTATTAGGCATTTTACTTCCTTTACCAGTACTGCCAGTTCTGGCAGTATTCTTGTCTGAAGTGCAACACCCCCCCCCCCCCCCAACACCACCCTGCAGTGCCTGGATCATCAAATCCGCTGCCACGAGAAAGGACTAATGTGCAGCAGCAGGAGGGGGTTTGGTTACACACAAATCCCTGGCTGATCAGCACCAGCAGGAGAGGAAATGAGGAAAGAGTGACTGACAGGGAAAGGCGGTTTCTGGATGATTGTACTTGGTTTTAGAGTATGAGAAGCTTGTTGGAACTTAAAGTCTCGCCCCCCTCACCGCAGCCTCTCTGAGCACTGGGATAGAGCAGAGCCCCTCACACAGGCATAAGTCATTGATGTCCTTGTAGCGCTCCCACCTCTGATCCACCACGATACTTCTACACACATTAGCACCAGATGCCTGTTACCGGAAAGAGAACATGTCGGTGTCTCTCCCATTTAAGTAACATTAGTCCCTGCCTTGTGCTTCACAGTTAAATAAAACCACCAACATGGTCTAAAAAGAAAAGAAAAAAAAAAATCAGCACCAACTTCTGGAAACTCTTACCAATAGCTTAGCCTTCACTTTCTGGGTCGTGGCAAAAGGTCAAGTTGCACTGGAAAGCAACATGTGGGTTCTACACGGCATGCGTGCACAGGCTAAATCGGTAACCAGGCTCTCGAGCTCTGCCGAGCTCTGGGAGCTTCAGCGAAGCAGCACTGAGCATCCACGGAAGATCACGAGTCTGGACAAGGCGCAGCAGCGTTTCTGGTTGGATCGCTAATGCAAGGACTGCAGCTGAGAAGGCTTTTAGCAGTATTTTTAAGTAAAAAAACAGAGTTTATTAAAAAAATTAAGTGCAGGGAGGGTGCACAACTGGCAGGCAAAAAAAGGCAGTGCTAAGCCGCATGGCTGAATGTCACGTCTCAAACCCAGAGAGGCTAGGAGTGTGGTTTTAGTGTTTAACCAGTTTCAACTGCAGCCTGGCACTCTTTTACTTCCCCCTCAGAGAACTCTTCTCACTGCTAGGGGAAAGAAACCAACCTTACCACGCGAAACAGAACAGCTAGAGTAAAAATAAAGCCCCAAGGTGGTTTGGTGACCGAGGTCATATTAGGAGGCGGAGGGGTTGCAGGCTGGGGAAAGCACTCAGAAATACTCATGCTGCCAACCAAGAAAGAGATTACAGAAGGGGAGGTAGGGCAGAGAATTAACACGAGTCCAGCAGTAGAGAGGCTGAGAAGCCTCTTTCACACGCCACCAGCTCCCCCATGCTCAAAACAGTTTGTAAACCGTTTCCTAAACACAAAGGAAAAAAAACCCAGACCTAGTCCTGACCTCCACAAATGAGTAACCAAAGCCAACAGCTTCCTGCAATCTTGCGGGGGTGAGGAAAGGAGGCTGCCTGGGAGAGACAGAGGGAACTCCAGGTTTCTCCCTCTCAAGTCCCGCTCTGGGCACAAAAAGTCAGGATGCAACATCTCATGCTGCTTTTTCACATGGACGGTGGGTAATGAAGAGACCTAGGGAGTGGCAGGCGTTAGCTGGTTGCTAGTGCCTAAGCGTTCCCACCCCAGAGAGCTTCTCCGCTTTTTCTGCACCGCAGGAGGGGCTCAGCAGAGGCTCGCAGCACTGCAGAGGTGTGGATCAAATACAAGGCAACGCAGCAACAAGCAGCAGGCTGGAGGGAAAGCGCTGCCTTCCCTTGACAGCACGGGCAGACCGTAACGCAGCACGCCACAGACGGGATCACTCACGTCAAATACTAGAGAGCACCTAACCCTACAGGAGACAAACTTCCTGACTGATCACAGGCTGCCCTCCCGTGACAAGGTGACGATGGCAGCCTGACCCAAGGCCTTGCTGCAAGACCCTACCGCTACCGGCTTGCGCACCGAAACAAACCGAGGGGACACTCCCTTGGGTGCCCCCTCCCTTTGGGGACACACCTACGCCACCGCTCTGGTGCGGCTCGGATGTTTAACAGGCGTGAGAAATGGCTTCAGTAGACAAGTCTGCTGGGCATCTCTGGTCTAGTGGTTTCCAGTCCCTCCACTCACTGCACAGGCATATAGTGTTGAGTTTAAAAAAAAAAACAACAAACCTCTAAAAGCATGCAAGAGTCAGCAAAGGCTTCCAGGGCGCCGCATGCAGCCCACAGGGTTACCCTTCTGGGGAGTCACGGCCCCGCAGCGGGGGGAAGGCAGGCATGCCAGCGCTTTCACACTGCCCAGCTAAACCAGAGGCACAGCCCCACCTGCCTGGACTTACTTTGCAGACCAGAGGCTCCCAATAAAGGCCCATTCTGAGCACTCTGCCCACCTGACACCGTGGAGGCAGCAAATGAGGGAGGCCTGTACTTCAGCCAGCAGGGAGTATTCATAAGAGCCTGCATGGAAAAGATCAACTTTTCACTGTCCTGAGAAAAACCACGCAGCCACGCTGGCAGTGCGGAGGAACGCTCCCACCAGCCTGGCAGCAGACTCGGAGGCAGATGCTCCAGAAACAAGGACTTCCCCAAGCAGCCTCTTGCCCATGCATCTGTACGAAAGGACAACCACCATTATAGCCATGCACCATTTCCACTTTTGCCTGTCGCTGATTTCTAGTCACACGCGATGGAAGAGAGTTATAAGGTGAGAAAACAGCTGAGAGCGAAGGGAGCCGCTCTCAGTGAACAGGGGCGCCTCTGTGGTGTATTTGCACGAGCAAAGTTGGGCCACACTCGCAGACACACCACAACAGCCTTTTAACAAACCAGATGCTCTGAGGGACCACAGGTAGCGACATTACGGCAACCCCAACTCTGAACACGGGTCATTACCACTCCCATGGGTGACTGGTCCAAGCAAAGGATAGGCTGATGGAGCAAAATGGCCAAGAAACCCCCACCAAAACCAACACAAGGTTTTATCCCACTGCTCCCTAGAAGGGCCCTTCTCCAGCTGCAGACCCCAAGTGACAGCTCCCCCGGGCGAAAAACTGCACCTACTGAAACCAGCCAGGAGAAGGAGCCAGCTCAGTCACCCTGGCAGCGGCTGCCCAAGAGGAACAAGCGCAAGAGTGGAAAAAACGAACACCGCCGAGTTAAAACGGATGTGAAACATGCAGGAGCTGAGTAGGACAGTGACCCTCTTCACACAAGGCCTCTGTTGAGGCAGCATCTCGGGCAGCCCCGAGGACTCCAATCCTGAATGCACAGGCATTCCCGAAAGTGCCTTCTCCAGCCTTGGACCACGACTGGGCTGCAGAAGTATAAGTAGATGCAGCACCATGGTGCGCAGGCGAGGCTGGCAAAGTCAAATAAAACTAAGCAGGCGAGAAGGATTGAGAAAGACAGGAGGTGAGAATCCTTAGAGATGTCTCATCTCAGAAAGAAGCAAACCAGAGCAATTTGTGAAGATAGCCCCAACCAGGCTCTGCTGGATGAGTCCCCAGTTCCCTGAATCCTGACCTAGAGGGGAAAAAAGGACAGCCCTCACAACCTCAGCTGCTTTGAGAAGAGAGTGCCCTCACCCAGTTGCAGAGGGCCATTTCCCTGCGTGCGTGGCACTCATCTGATTTTCTAGGATTTGGGAGATGGAAGGAGGAGAAGGGGACCAAAGAGAGAGTAGCACTACTCATCTGAAAGAAAATACAAACCCGCACACAAAGACATGCACTGCTTACAGCTCCGACATCGTTGCTCCGTCCCCTGGTCCTTGCACCCAGTACCAGCACAGGGTGACACCTGAATGTGTAACAAGCTTCCAGAGAAGAGCACAGTAGGCAATAAAGAAACACAAAAGTAAGAAACCCTCTGTCTTCAGCCTACTGAGAGAACTTTGCCCTCTTTTTTTTGGTAGACCTCCCGGTGGTATTTACTGCTCACTTGTGGAAACCCTGATGCACTGCCCATACTCCCTGCTGCTGAGAAAAAAGCCTGTGTAAAGAAAAGGAGGTTAAAACCTGCTCTGAACTTCAGAGCTAATGATTCCACCACAGTTTCTCTGCTGTTGCAAAGGGGTTGTTGCTCCGCAGGCACCGAGCACCAGGCAAAGGCAACACCTCTGTCCCTAATCGGCAGACTGAGAGGGAACGGAAAGGTTCCTGCAGCCGACACACAGGGCTGCGACAGCAGATCCTGACTCTGGCCTTGGCTTTCCTAAGAGCTTTTTGGGTGGCCCTACCAAACTTTTCATGGCTCTACAAGACTGACCTCTCACAAAGAGGCTAGGAAACTTAATTCTTTAATGATGCTGAAGTATTCAGACATCTGGAGAGAAGTATTATTCAATTACTGTTGTGCCAAGGGAAAACCTCTCCTCCCTAATCTTAGCTGCAGCTATGGAGTAATCTCTATTAGTGCATGCATGCTGCATGATAACACAAGGAAGTATCTACTGCAGAGCGCAGGCAGCAGGCAATAGCAACTGTGGGAACCTTAACTCAGCATTTCCTGACAGAGGTGATTAAAATCTCAAACTCAGTGTAATATTAACACTTTCTCAGGAGACTGACAGCACGTTTGCCCTGTTTACTTTACCCATTCACGGGCTGCGCAGTAGGCTGCATACAGTACTATCACATTTAAGATCAATACCGACCCACAGCAAACGAAAGCAGTGGCAGAGAAGAAATGGCAGAGACTCGGCTCTTCAGCTCGCTTTGCCCTATCCAGCTGGGTTGTTTTTTTTTTAAAAAAAGCAATACAGCTGCTCATTGGTTCAGCCTCTCTTTTTTTTGCATTTCTTACTGGAATCCCACACAAAGTGACCCGATATTGCCAGACTCTGGGTCAGCCTGGACTCTCCTGCCACTGCACACCTAGAAACGTGCAACGCATAAGAGACCAGAGAACAGCTATTCACAGAACGAAACCACAAGAGGCTGCAGGGATAATGGTCAAAGCCCTAAGCACAAAACAGCCAGGCTGCAAACCAAATACTTCTTCAGCTCACTTTGAAACCGTCCCATGCCCTCCCCACCAGCACTGCCAAATCCAGTTTCTGCGGAAGGGGCCAAACAGAGGTGCATGCCCCTCGGCGCGGACAGACGGCATGCTCTTCCAGTTTTGCATCTTCCTAGAAAACATGATGCAGCAAACTGTGAAAGAAGCATCTATGCCAAGCCTCTAACTAAACACACAGTGCCAAGGCAAACTGCCAGCACTGCACGCCACCTCTTCTTGTCACAGCCACGGCTGCAGCGTGAGCTGGCCTTCTGCAGGCTTGCCATCACGCTTTACTAACTCCATTCAGTCGGCTCCTAACCCGGAAATAAAGTAATGATGTTTGTGTCTTTGTACAGGGCTGTAGAAGGAAAAATAAGGTCGTCACTGAGAAGAGCCACGCAGGCATGTGCTGAGCAGAGCCTCTGCTCGCTGACGGGGACAGCGTGCACATCAGCAGCTCCTGGAAGAGTAATCCTTCAGCATCTCCCTGCCAAGCACGCCACAGCACAGGACTGGCACCCGACCGCCTGCACCATGAAAAATGCAACAACTGAGGACAGAAAACATCCCAAATCAATTTCTTGTCACCTGTGGAACAGCCAGTATCTCTACAGTAAAAACATCTCCCTTTGGCTCGGGCTGGGTTTGAAGCAACAGCCTCCGTTCAAAAGGCAGGAGGAGCCTCTCTCCCACGTTTCTGCTCAGTACACGCCCAGAGCTCTTAGGATCTACACTCGCGATGTTATAGCTGCTTCTGGAGGCAGAACACTTTCCAATTCTACCCTGTAAAATTCCCTTCTCCGGCCCAGAAACAGCTGCCATAAAGACTGATGCCTGAGGAGCTACCTGCAGAGCACAGCTGTCAGTACAAACAAAAGACCACGGCTTGCCTCAGCCTTTTCAAGGGCTAAAGCTGGCAAGGAAGGGACCAAGGAGCCGACAACACAGTTCAGCCTCATTTCCCCAAAAGGACACGTAAGCACTGGCACACATCGCCTGGGAGAAGAGCTGTTCCCTTCCGCCCGGCTGGGGGATGTGGGGCAGAGGTGCTGCCAGGACGAGGGCTGCAGCCTGCCCTGGCGCAGGCAGGGCCCTTCCGAGGCCAAACAGTGCCACACAGTGGCAACACACCGACCGCTCCGGAGAAGGAGCCGCAAACCACCCAGAGACGCGGTGAGGCGGAGGGTAAGGGGGCTGTAGCTTCACGGAGCCCAGAGCTTCCCGAAGAGCTGCTATTTCCAGCCCATAGCTTGACAGCACGGTTTTTTTGCCAGCAACACAGACTAAAGGTTTCCTTTTCACCTGGTTATTTTAAATCCAGCTTGGTTTGGTGACACGGCCACAGCACAGCCCCGTAAGCACCTGTGCCAACACAGGCGGAGCGCTGCCACCGCAGCAGGCACAGGCAGCCCCAGCACACATATCTCGGCTGCCAAACCCAGCGGTGCCCAAACCTGTGCCCTCAGCTCCCCCCGCCTTTTGCCACTGTGTTTCTGATCGTGCGGCCTCTCAGTATTAGTGGGGAAAGCTTTCCACGAGCAAACACTTCAAACAGATGAAGGCATCAAGACGAATGGTAGCAATCAGACGCACAATCTGTACGGGCACTGCCAGCAACCTGCGCTTCAGAGGGCGCAGCCCCCCACCGAACAGACCAAGGGCAAGCTCTAGCAAACAGTGCTGCGCTATAACCGACGGGCCATCGCTGCCCCCCGCCTCACTAGCGGTTACACTACTTCACATGGGAGCACTGCAAAAGAGAAGCTCCCAGTGCCTCAAAACCACTCGCAGCATCTTATGTCAAAGCATCTTCATCAATGATTTATGGAGAGGCTAAAGCTTGGCGCATTCCTTTCAATGATGCTGAGGAAGCAAAGGTCTCCAGAAGAGAAGCTGAGGAGAGGGAAAACAACCAAGGGCAGTAACGTCTTAAAAATGCTGCAGCTCTGTGCCAGAGCTTATCTTTCAAAGCTCCAAGACTTCACCCCAGTTCCATCCAGCTGAAGTCACAAACTAGTTATGAAAGTGCAATCGTACCCGAGAAGCTCTGGGCCCCGCAGTATGCGGAGAAGGTCTTCCCAGTTCTGCTAAACTCACATCCTTAACAGCCATTTTAGGACAGGCAGCCCAGAGCTCCCTGGCAAGTTCTCTTGCAAGCCGCATGTGCCAAAGCAGTGCAAGGATTCCTAGAGGATGAGCTCCCAACCACCACTGCCTTCGCCTGCATTCCTATGCCTGACAAACAGAGCTCACTCGGGCTCCTTTGCAAGGTACAGAGCTCAGACAGACTCATGAGGGATCCCACTAGTCAATTACATTTTTATCCTTGCAAAAGGCAGGCTCCAGCCTAGCCTCTCAGCAGAGCAAGTAATGCAAATATGACACTTACACGGGAAATTAGAACCACAGTTTTCACGTTCCCCGTGCAAACCTCCGATCATCTGGCACTGGGACAAGTGACCCACTTCCAGAACAAGCCTCAGAGCTTACGGGGTCACTGTTAACCCCGATCTTCAGCATCTGACCTCATTTCCCACCGGCAACCTCACCCAAGTTAGAGCCCTCCGCAGAGGCATTTTGCAGCATCTTCTGTTTGTGCCTCGCCTGTTCCGTATCAGCCACACCAGGACATGCTGCCAAGAAACGGATGGTAACAACATGCCTTAAACACGAGAGGCACGAGGTCACCAGCTCCTCAGCCTGACCCAGGCACAGCTCCCATAGGGAAAGCCAAAACACTGGAAAATTTAGCAACAGGAAAGCAAAACAGATCCAGTGTCATTCCACTGCATTCCAAACACATGACACCAAAGCCAACTGCTGCCTCCTGCAGTACTCACGTCGCTGGGGCTGAGGTTCCCAAGACCGTTGTCCTGCTCAGAATCCCTGCCGGACTCGTGGCCCTGGGAGGAGCGGGGGTGGGAAGGATGGATCCAGATCTCCAGCCGCGTGGCATCATCCCCAACTTGTCGCAACGTCGACTTCTTGCTCTTCCCCCGGCGGCTGGGGCTCAGATCCAACACCTGATGTTTCCTCTGCTCCATCTGCTCCGCCTGGGGAGGCAGGACAGATTCAGATCACCCAGGCATCAAAGTGCAGGAAAAGTAGAGAATTTCATTTATATGGAGAAATTAGCCCTTCCCCTGCTTCAGAACCACAGTAGCTCATTGACGGGTCCAGAGGTTGGTTTCTGACGCTACAGGACAGTGCAGCTGAGAGGTTTCAACTCCAGCTGCCCCGGGACAAGAGCAGCTCTGTCCAGTCCTAGCAGTGTGTGACAGCCAACGTGTCACACACGTGTCTTTGACTTAGGGTGACCCTCTGGGGCACAAAAGGACTGCAGCCTCTCTTGTCCACCCCTGCGGGGCACCTCTGGGGTAAGGTGATGACCATGCTACATGCCAAGGCCATGCTGCAAACCACCACAACCTACAGCCGTCGTTGAGCTTGGCTGTTTCGCAACCCAGGAACAAGAGATTCAGCTGCCCAAGCAACCCCAAAAGGAGTCTGAGCAGAGGCAGAAAGGACCCCGCATTGTGAAGACTGGGTCTCTCATCTGACTCCCAGCATGGGATTTCTTAGAAGTAGCTAAGTAGCGACTCCAAGCCCAAAAGCCACCATCACCCTCCTCTCTGGATCCCAGCTCTCCAGCACAGAAGAGCCAGCACAGGCAGCTGCACCGGCCCCCAGCCCAGCTCCAAGACTCACCTTGCGTTTTGTCTCTTCGAACAGACTCATGAGGCTCTCCTTGGCTGTGAGGATGGGGTTGCTAGCAGCCAGGCTGCGCATGTAATAGTAGACAGCATCCAGCTTTCTCCTCTGCAAAAACACAACCGGAGTCAGAGGTGCCCCTCATTCTGGGGCATTCCGAGCCAAGCTCCCACATATTTTGCCTTCCCTGTCCCTCAATACACATGCCTTCTCCCTCTACAGCACCTGGGACAGACACACATGCCAACAAATGGTATGCACAAGCAGGACCTTGAACTCTCCATCCAGATTCACGGCTACCTACGACCACCAGCACAAAGCACAAGCCCTTTGGCAGGGTTAGGGAGTGCAGGTGGCACTGCAGCCTGCAGACCCACTTGCTTTAGCCCCAAGGCTGCTACAGAAACCAGCAACCCCGAGGCTCACACAAAGCAGTCTCTCAGCAGACACTGCAGTAGAGGACAACAGTTGAAATACTGAATTCCTGACAGTTCAGGAAATAACCCTTTTCAACATTACCATGAATATGGAAATGACTCCACAGGAGTTTCACAAAGAGCAGAGGCCCAGGAGGACTGGAGGCTTTGCCAGACTCCTGCGGGATGCCCCCCTCATCTCAGCCTGCGCCGGGCTAATCCCCTCACGCTCGAGCTACCTCTCAGCGTCTTTTCTCCCACAGGCTGGCCACAGGGAATACCACGAGAAGGCACCCCCGAAGTCTTCATGCTACCAAGACACACAGCCGTTTAGGGTTTCACCCACACGCTGCTGGCCTTACTAACCACCACACAGGGCGGGACACTTCGCTGCTCCAAGCCCCACACCGGGAGTCAGAAAGGTCATTCCCAGCCATGACAGAAATGTGCTTCTGCACCCCGCCGGTCTGAACTGCTCTGCTTTAAACCAGCATCTTTCAGTGATGCAAACAGGCAGGTCCCTGCCACCAGCTATGTCCCAGCCTGATGCTTCCATTATCTATTGTCACATCTCCCTTGAAGTAGGTTTTCCTGCACAGCTGGAGTAGCCAGTAAAACTGAAACCTAAGGAAGTCACGCGTGGATGTCGCTTAGACCAGCACCCACAGGTTCAGTGAAGACACAGCAAACTGAAACAGCATCCTCATGACAGCATGGCCTTGAGCACAAAAACCGCATGCAAAACTTTAAACACAACCCAATTTTAAAACATTTGGACTCTCGACAGCCCACAGAACAGTCCCCAAAATGCCAACAGCCTAAGGGAGTAGCATATATCTAATAAAGCTGCCTGAGGCCACACCAGCTGGAACCTACACAGCGCATCCTGCCATCAGCTTTCTTTTTTTTTTTTTTTTTTAGGAAACACCTGGAAGCACTGCCCTCAACAATTCCTTTCTCCACCAGACGGAATCGCACAGCCATCCCAGAGGCTTTCCCTATGCCTGCTACATCCTTGCACGATGAACATCTTACCGTGTAGATGGCCAGGAGCGCCAGCTGGTTGTACGGGCGGCCGTTTTTGGGAGCAATTTGCTGAGCCTTCAGGTACCAGCTGAGGAAGGGAAGAACCAGAGAGAAAGAGTTACTGAAAGGACGTCGCGTTGCCTTCCTTGCTGTGCAGGGCACAGAATTCCCCTCGCAGCAGCGCTGGCAGTCCCGCAGGGTACAGGCCCTTTGCACAAGTGCCCTCTGCCTGCGAGAGCGTGCACAGGCAGTGAGCCTGTACCCAGCCGGGAAGGCGCGCCGGACGAGAGAGGGGCAGATACAGCTGCAGAAGGAAATGTTCTTGGCTCAGCCTGAAGAGGAGCATTTAGCCAGACCCAGCAAGCACTGTGCCCCGTGCCGCCTCAGGCACAGACAAGAGGCTGCTCAGGGAACATTCCTCTCTCGGTCCCCTTTTCAGCTCCGTGGCAGCTGGGACCAATCCCTCCATGTTCCTTAGCTCGTTGCCCGTATTTTCAAGATATTTAATCATCCTAAGAGAGGAGGCATCTGTTCAGTGGCAGTCCATTCTCCTCTCTATTTTCTCTCAACTGTATTATCCACTCTCCAACTTATATCATGCTGCATGGATCCATCAACACTGTTCAGACACATCATCAATCCACCACGGTCCCTCCAGCCCCCCTGAGATATCAGCACACACCGTGATGTCCACAGGCCCCAAAACGGGCAGCTTTCCCTGCCCCGTTCTCCAAACCCCCACAGATTTCAGGGCTCCATTCCCCATGCTGGGCTCACTTGCTCCCCCACCAGTCTTTGCTCCAGAAAAAAAGATCACAAAAAGGACTGTATCCCATGCAAAAAAAAGTGACAGGAAGCAACAAGTGCCAGTAACTCCTGATGGGGTCAGAACATATGGACACATATGGGAAGCTCTCCTAGCTCAAAAGCTACCAGAAAACACAACAGCCAGTCTGCCAGCCTCAACAGCATTAACCCCCGTCACAGGATCAGCACAGGACAACTTCCACACTAGGTGGCTGGAGGAAGACTGGATCTGCTGGTTTGCTTTCTGGGAGAGCAAAGCAGCCTAGGCTACATCTTCCAGCTTCACAGGACTGCGATACAAGAAGCAGGCATGACAAGACTCCTTTGGCTAGAAGCAAGTTTAAGCATGAAATGAGATACATCCCTTGTAGCTAGAGGAAGAGCTGTGCTCAGCACTGCAGAGAACACCACAATACCTGCGTGCCTTTCCGTAGTTTGCGGTGTCATTTGCTTGTTCTCTGTATCGGCAAATGTCCCCTTGACAAATCATACACCTCTGAGCACTGATCAGCGCGTACTTCACCTGGAAAGAAGCATTCAGTACATCACATGGGACCTGCACAGCCCTGGTTCCCCCGCAGAGCTGGTGAGCGCACAGGAACTGCAGGGCTAAGAGAAGGTCGCCGACACACTGAAGGTCTCACAAAAGGGCAGCAGAATGAAATGACAAGGCTCCACGGCACTGGTTCAGCATTTGTAGGGGCAAGCCAATCCCTTAAACACCTCCTCTCTCAGAACAACCTCCTGTCTCTCTCTAGAAGAGAGCTGTTCAGTCCGTGACCAACTTGGGGGAGGACAGCTGTTAGACAAACACATCTCTGGGAATGGAGCTGGACTAAAATACCCCTTCCCAGCTGTCCCTCGCACCTGCACTCACCGCTCAGGGCAACACACTGTCAAGTGTTGGGGGGGCAGCGCAACATTAAGCTTTCCTTGGTCATTATTCTGGATTCCATGGCCAGAAATAAGATGTGTTCGGTATCTAAGGCAAAGCCAGGGTACCTTTGGGCACTGCTTTCCCTTTATCAGCCCAGGTCACTGAGCTGCTACAAAACACAGTTGTTCTTTGCAAAGGAAGCTAAGAAATGTTAATGCACCGGAGTTGGTTCAACAAGTTCTCCAACAGCTGAGAAAGATTCCCTGCAAACATACCGACATCTGTTCAGAGTACAGCTGCCTACGTCTTGGCAAGGGCAGCACATTGAGCTCAGTGTGTTGCATATGACTGACAGGATGAGAAGTCTGCAGGAGGAAGCCAACCTACCATTTTCCTCAGAGGCTTACTGCGGATGGCCATCCCGTCCATATAGTCCTCTAGCTTGAACTGGTATGACACCTGCAGCTTCTGGAGAAGGCCGTCAAAAAAAGAAGTGCCCTGCAAAACACACATGTACTTGGATGTTACAATATTTCTGATGATGAGCACAAAATCACCACACCATCCCTGCCACGTGCAAGAAAGAAGGTCCCTCTCCCTGAGGTCTGGGCTGTTTCTCTTCAGAAAACAAGGGGGTTGGGGGATCTCCAGCCTCAGAGGTTTTCAAGACTGAGCTAGACAAAAATCAAGACTGACCTGACCCAGTGTTTGAGGAGCCCTGCTTTGAGCAGGAGGTTGGACTAAAGCCCTCCAGCAGTCCCTTCCCACCAAACTCATTCTACAAAACACATCCTCTCGGATCTGTCAGCCTACCTCCTACACAGAACGAACTGAGCTGCACAGTTCAACAGAATGACTTTTAAGCAAATTTGATAAAGATGGCACAAACACCTCCAGGGACGCTTCTGTTTATTTCCACTTCAGGGCATTAGTTTCATTTCAGCTTAAATCAATTTCTAATTAAGAGAAAAGAAGAAAGAACACCAAAAGAAGCCTAGTTTAAATTATAACAAATGTCCACTGGGACCCACACCTGCCACACTAAACCAAAACCCGCCTGAGCAATCTCCTTGCACAAGGGTGGCCTAAGGCACGCAGAGATACAAACAGGATCAAGAAGGCTAGCTGCCCGGTTACACCAGCCCAGTCTAAACACCAGCCAATCCCACCCAAAGGTTTAGCGGCGCCTGGGGATGTTTCTCTCTTCTTACCTCATCCAGAAGCTGGAGCAGTTTGTTCCGAATTTCTTGGGCGTTTTCCCCCTGAGGGTCTTTGAGGAGCTGCCGGAATTTCTCAATCACCTGGTAGAACGCGTTCTTCCACAGCAGCTGGTCCACGTTCTGGGTATCGGAGAACTCGATATCCATCAGGATGCACCGCTCGTACAGCTGCAGCATCTCCACCCTACAGTGAAACACAGCCAGGGGTGAACACAACAGCAACTGCCCAGCCCAGGCCTGAGCTGCCAGGGAACACGTGCTGAGCCACCTGCTGCTTTTCATCTGGCTCACATGCTACGGCAAATCAATGCTTCCACACGTCCCAGAGGGAGACGGGAGCCGTTCCTGCTCCAAGAGGGCCAATGTGAAAGGACCGTCTCCCTGGTACGTACGCATCAGAACAGATCGGGGCCTGGCAAAGAGCGAGGAGCTCCGCTACAGCTCTGCCACTGGGAACAGCAAGGCACAAGTGTCTCCTGGTACTAACACAGAGAAAGTGTGCACTGCCCGGCTCTGCTCCTTCTGAGCACAAAGTCTCGCTACTAAGGGCCAGAGTCAGAAGAGGTCTTGCCATCAGCACGATCCCCACCTCCCTTCCATCCAATCAAAACTCACAGCAGAAACAGAGATGCTGCTTCCTCAAAAATCAATGAGGGCTGGGAACATCACACCTGAAGGAAATAAAGCCTCAGAGTCCCAGAAATCACATTCCCCTTGCCAACTACCGACAGCCTTGCCGGGATGCTGGAGCAGAATTCCTCCCCTGAATTTAATTTAAGAGTTACAGGCTAGAAAGAACTCCGCAATATGTGGGGCAAGTTTACAGTAAAGAGGATCCTCAGCTGTCACTGCCTTGGCTGCCTTATCCTTTGGAAGGCTTTGAGCCCTACAGAAAACAATACAACAGTGTAGATGGTAAAGACCGGAGCGAAGCCAGGTGGCAACACCTGGAAGAGCCTGACAGTAAGAGAAGGATGCTGGCAGGTTCCTGTGCAAAGCGCAGAGCACGGTGCTGCTGCCCTACCCCACGCAGTTCCCAAACCCTGCGCACACACGCCTGGACAGCACAAACACCGACTGGGAGAATGAGACGTTTCTGCAGAGGAACGTCTGATAAGCACCACTTGCATCCGGGAGCCCCAACACGGCTCCACAGACAGGCTGGCAGCGTGTGCTCGGGCACAGGCAGGACACACACCGAGGCAGACGGACACACACCGAGGCAGACGGACACACACCGAGGCAGACGGACACTGCTGGTAGGGACAGGACCAACCATGCCCACGCTCCCAGGGCAGGGTGGGCTTCACACAGGCCGCAGCAGCACCACGCAGTCTTTCCTCTCCTTCCAGGCAACAGCTCTGACACCTTGAGGAACACCGGAAACCTCCAGCGCTGCTTCAAGCATAGACATATCCCACCCTGTGGGCTACAGCACAGATCCCCAAAACACAGAACAGGCCCTGAAATGAGCTCACCTGCTCCATGTGCTGCCAATCAGCTCTGAAAATAAGTCTCCGGAGAAGCCCCGGAGACACAGAGGTCACAAGTAAACGTGAAAGATGGCTGTAGCACATTTCTACCTGGCATGTTAACCACCCTCCAGAGCACCAGCATCACTTCCCTCTCGCTAGCTGGCATCACCAGGCTACTCCCACTGGACTGCCACATGTCACAGGGTTGAGCCGTGTCAAGAGCAAAACTACTTGCCGCTTGAAAGGGGCTGTCGCTGTTACACAGCATCAGGAACCCGCGTAACGCTTCGCAAGCACAAGCCGACAGCCGCCGCCCCTGAAGCCCACAATGCAAATCATACAGCAGATAACTAAGACAGGTAAGAAAGCAGAAGTCCGCCAGCAAATACTGAAAGCACATGAGAGCACTGGAACTGAGAGACCAGCTCCAGCAAGAGCAAGAACCACCCAACAGCTGCAGCGGGCGCTCGTCCTGCTCCCTCGCGTCCCTGCAACGCAGGCAAGGCATTCCACAACCACAAGAAGCCGTGGATTAGCTGCCAGCTCAGGCAAATGGTATCTTTGCCCACAGTTTCCTTCTGATACCCACACACCACTAGCATGTGCCACACAGTCCCAACGCACCAAAAGCTAGCGAGCCACTGCCCCATCTCCCAGTCTTTGAGACATCGACGTCTCCAGTCTACCAGATCCCCAAGGGGCACCGTCCTCTGGATAACAGTTCTGGTAGCAGTTCACCCTGGAAACGACTTGGTCGCACACCCCTCTACAGCACAGCCACAAACCTCAGCTGGGCCATCTTTTCCAGCCCCTCTGGGCTGATGCGGTCCCTGGAAAGCAGATTGCTGAGCTGCTGCTCCTGGTTCCCAGCCTCACGGAGGAGTTTGCTGAGCTCCTGCTGCTGCATGTTCCGCATCTGCTGCTCCATCTCGGGGCTCAGAGGAGTCGGGGGGAGTGGGCCACACATGTACTGCCCCGCCTGGCCAGGGTACCCAGGGTAATAGGCTCCTGGGTACACGCCGTTGCTTGGACCCATAGGAAACTGCAGGGAGTACCCGCCGTAAGGATACTGGGGGCCTTGACCAGAGGCCCGAGGGTAATAGTAGGGATTGTCAGAGTTTTGGAACTTATAGTAGGATGTCTGGGCCTGGCGGGCTTCGCCCCAGGAGGTGGGGCTCACTTCATCGTCCGTGTCTAGGAAGTGAAGCTGAGCAGTCTGGCTCTTCAGGGCGGGTTTTTGGTCTGGGTTGTTCGGGTCCCACAGCCTGCGAGCCGTGCCGCCTCGGCCCCTGCTTCGGGGGCCTTTACTCCCAGCACCGCCAAGCAGGAGCCTGGGCCCAGGGTGACTAGGTTCAGGGGAGCCCGCGGTGCTGGCAGAGAGGTCCGTGTTGGCAGGCAGGAATAGAATCCCACGGCCCCTCCCTTGGGGCTCTCTACTCTGGCTCCTTGCCTCTGAAGCCTCTGAGTCATTGCAACTAACAAATGCCTTCAGGGGCTTTTTTTTGTCTGTATCTGCCAAACTAATATCCCTGTTCATAGTCTTGCTGTCAAACGTGACTCGAAAAGTTCCCTTGACTTCCCTGCCATTGCTGCTCCACTCGCTCTCACTCCTAGAAGCTCGATTCTGCTCCGAACGCTTTTTCTTGTCCGAATTCCTGCTGGAGACATATGCTTCTGCCTCATCAATTCTGTCATCGTCCAAGGAGTCAGTGGAGGATGCAGAGAGCTGCCTCCTAGGACGCACTCTTTCTCTGGCACGCTCCTGCCGCCTCTCCACCCCATCCACAAGCAGGGCTCCATCTACGCTGTTGTTGCTTCCAGCTGAGCTTGTGCTGCAGGTGCGGTATCGGCTCCGTCGCTTGTCAGAGCGGGAATACCGTTTGGTAGAGGCCAGCTTCCCCTGCATCACCTCGTCGCTCGTTCTCCTTATCCTGTCGCTTCGCTCCATTCGTCTTCCTTTTTCTCCCCTTGAGGCTTTCACTCCTTCCCCCGCCTGGCTCCCCTCCCCATCCTCCTTGCTCGATTTGGTTTTCCTGTTGTTGTCTTTTCCAGTACCTTTCTCAGCCTCTTCGTCTCCCTCGACTTTCAGCTGCTCCATCTTACTGGTGGCTTCCTCGGTAGCTGACCGCAGGGCCGGGTCTTTAGCGGCTGAATGCAGGCGTTTCCCAGGCTGGTAGATCTGCAGGTCTGGCTTCTTGGTTCTCCTGGTGGTCTTGGGACACCACTCATCTGGAGCAGGCTGCTTGGACAAGTTCTCCCGGCTCTGAAGACCACCTTTAGTCTCTACATCTTCTTTTTCCTGTGAAGGGCCATTCTGCTTGGGGCCGTCGCCTTTGTCAAAATCCTCCACAACTGGAGCCTCTCCTCCTGAAGGGCCCTTGTCGCTGGCACTCTCCTCCTCCTCAGCTCTGCTCCTCTCCTTCTCCGAGGACTCGTGTTTTGGCGGCACGATTTTGCTCCTCAGTCGGGAGAGGCCAGGCTTGTAAATCTCCAGGTCTGGGCGCCTATTGTCTTTGCGATGCCTCGGCTCCTTCGCTTCCTTCGTGTTTTCTGAGGAAAAATAGAGAGAATAAAGTTATTCCCACCACAAACCAGCCAAGGACGAAAAAACGTCATGGCAAATACTCAAAGGGAAATATTAAGTAAAGGCAAAGAACCAGACGCCCTCAGGACACGTCCAAGAGAACACATCTGAAACTCTCTATCAAGGTTTACAGGAAATCACAGTGCAAGAGTAGGAAATGAGAAAGCAAACAACAATGACCAAATCCTTGGCCCGATTCAGTTACAAAACGCATCCTGCAACAGTTTCGCTTCAAAGAGCCAGCAAGCTGCGAACGCGACAGAGAAGGCGCGACGCGAGACTTGAACGCTCGTACGCAAGCACCGGACAAAGAGTTTCAGCGTTACAGGTTCCAGCAGCAGCTGCCTGCTCCAGCAGCCCCCTGCCCTGCCAGCAGACCGTGTCAGAGGCGCGTTACCCCCCTCCCCGCAGCTCAGCAGCGTCTCTCTCCGCTCCGTAACTGTATTTGCACAAAGACTCGTCAGAGAACGCAGCCTGGGCACGGGGCGATTAAACGTTTCGCCAAAGCCGGGCTGTTACGGGCTGCATTCCCTCAGCTTTCGCCTCCGGGCACGGCTCGCACCAGCTCGTACCGCCGCGCCTCGGCCCCGCGAAACCCGCCGCTCCCGGGGCTCGGCCCCGGCGGGGACCGGCCTGACCCCGGCCCGGCGCCGCCGCAGCCCCCCGGCGGCCCCGCCCGCAGCGCATCGGCCTTTCCCGGCTCTCGCACCGGCGACAACCGTGCCCGGGGCGCCGGGGGCCGGCCCCAGCCCCCCACCGGGCCGAGGGGGCCCAGCCCGCCGCCGGGGCAGGTGCCGCCGAGGGGAGGCGGGGGAAGGCCCGAGCGGCGGCTCCCGCCTCCCGCCGCCGCCGCCTCGCCTCACCTCGTCCGCCGCCGGCCGCGGCGCGGGCCTGCGCCGCCACCATGTCCCGCAGCTCGGCGGCCGAGACGCGGACGCGCTCCAGCCCCTCCGCCATCTTCCCTCCGCCGGGGGCGGGACGGACGGACGGACCGACCGACGGCGGCCGCGCAGGGCCAAAATAGAGAAGAGAGCGGCGCGGCGCGCATGCGCGCTGACCCCGGGGGCGGCGGGCTGCGCAGCGCCGAGCACATGGCCGGGCCGGGCCGGGCCGCCCGACGCTCTCCCCGTGCGGGCGCTTCCAGAGGGCCGGCTCCATCCAGGTGTGCGGGGACAGCGCCACGGCACGGCCCCCGGCCACCCCCGGGCGAAGGTTGCTTCTTGTGCCGGAAAAAAACACTTTCCACCAGTGCCCGCCAGCCCTCGAAACAGACGTGGCCCCTGCCACCCCTCACGGGGGCTGCGCCGCTCCCCTGGGTGCCGGGGAGGCTGCGAGGAAGGAAATTCCCAGCCCACCAGCTCCCAGCCAGTGGCACTGAGGAGGCTGTGCTCTTTCCAGCTCCACGGCAGCCTGAGCGCGGTCAGGAGCAAGCGCGATGGAAGGGGGCTGCCCCAGACCTACGCAACACACGGCAGGTGGAAGGGTAACACATACACCGACCTCCACCCCAGCTCAGGGAGCACCCAGGCAGCAGGTGCAGGGCCAGAGCTGAACGAAGAGCAGGGCGTCCCTCTCCTGAATAGGAGCTAGTATAGGCAAGGCAAGGCCCAGGCTGCTCCTGCCACGCTAACTGGCTGCTTGTGGCTTTTTGGCTGTTGGATTTGTCTCCTCTTTGGTCACACAGCGATTCCTGCCTTCATCACGAGGGCCTGAACAGCTGTGGGCTGTAAGCAAGCCGCCATCCACACCTACACCACCGCACGGGTGCCGTGCAAGCGTAGCAGCAAGGTAAGGCACGGGGGAGACCAGCCAGGGACATGGCCCAGCCAGACCGAGAGGCAGCCATCTACACTCTTTCCCTTAGTCCAGAGACAAGGCAGCAGCTCATGTAGCCGCAGAGACAGGAGGAGCCCCGGTGCCCCCCAAGCGGGAGCCAGCGGCGATGGCGGGGCAAGGCCCTGTCGGCCTGGAGGTGCTGGAGCAGGTGAGGGAAACGCACAGCCCAGACCTGGCCGAGGGCTCTGCTCCTCGCAGGCAGGGGTGCAGCAAGAGGGAGCGCTCACGCTGCCTTTCTGCACAGGAGCTCGAGGGAAACGCAGCGGTTTTTCCCGGTGGAGGAATGATTGCAGGAGGAGCAGTTGTCACTGAGGTAGACAACAGTTCTCTGGGAAGCAGTGGCTGCATCTCCCTGGGGGAAGGGCAGGGCAGAGCAGGGCTCCCAAAGAGTGGCAGCAGCTGCAAAAATCACTGTGGAAGTCTCTGCGCGCCCGGGGTCTGCACAGCAGCAGTACAACACACTTGTCCCCCAGCGTGCACAGCGAGAGCTGACAGGCGCACGCTGGTTTAAAACAAGCGGCTCCTCCCGCTCTCCGCAGATGTGAAAGTGTAGGCTGCTGAGCCGCGCAGCGTGGAGGGCTGTCACCGGCCCAAGGTACTGCGGGAACTGACCCCCGCCGTCACCATCGCAGATGCAGTTAAAACCAGCATCGGACCAAAAGGCACGGCCCATCATCAGGGATTTGGTTGATGACGTCGTGACAGTCTCAGAGGAAGAAATCAAGGTAAAGGCTCCCAGCTCCCTTCTCACGGTAGCTGCCAGCAGGCAGCTGCCTCCATCCACTCTCACCCCTCCGCTCTCCCAGGGCAGCGCGAGCCCCTGCACACCACCACAGCTGTGCGACACCCACACTGTCTGCAGCTGGAAGGGGCCGGCGGAAGCTCCGCTCTCCCTTCCCAGAGCGCTGCAGAGATGTGCACGCGCAGTGCCCTCCGCAGCCCTGGAGCAGCCCGTACTCGCTGCTGGGATGACAGCTGCTGCCCTGTCCCAACAGCGAGCCACACGGCTAGTGTGGGAAAGGATGAAGCTGCTGATTGAGCCAACAGCGGGTGCTCTCCAGCAGTTCCAGACAGTCCCCCGGGACATGGAGAACGTTTGCATCGTGCTGTGCAGGGGAAACGTGGACCTGAGCTCCCTGACCTGGCTCACAGACCTCCCTGGGAAAGCGGAACGAGAACAGAGCAGTGTCTCGAGGAACGGAAACCTCACTCTGAATTTATACAGTCCGGTTTGTGCACTACTAGAAAAACAGATGAACAACCCCAACCATTTGGTTGTGGGGGGGATAAGGGAAGCTGGTGTTGGTCTCTAGAGCACGGAGTCGCTTGGTTCCAAAGCAAAGGGTCACTGCTGGGAAGGGGGGCCTGGAAGCAAAGCACTGCCTGTTCCCCCCTGCTCCCCAGCTCTGGGACAGACCTCCAGCAAGCTGCGCTCACTCCCCCCCTGCTACCTCATCTTTCTCTCTCAGCATCAACAATAACTTCCAGCAAACTCCTGTCCTCAAAACAGCAAAATCCCTGGACCCACCGCTGTGGCAGGGCAGGAGGAAAGGACAACAACCCCAGTGGGCCACGGGGTTCACAGGAGGAGGGGTGCACACAGCCTCCCCTTTGGCCTCCACAGCCGGCCAACACCAAGACAGAGGCACTTAGATGCTTTTAAAAACATTTCCATTAAAATAAATAGCTGTAGCTGGTACCTGAGCAGCAGCTGGTGAGACAGCCACCCCTGTACAGACCCCAGCAGTAACACGTCCAAGCCATGAGTGCTGTCCTCGCCATGCACAAGCTCAGAACAGCATCCAGGGCACTAAGGCACAAACTGCATCGGCCACGTGGGACACTTATTCCATTTCCACCTCCTGCACGGGCGGCGCACTCTCGCTCCTCACCCATGGCACGGGCTCCGGAACGTGGGGGTCATAAGTCCATTTAGGAAAAACGCGCTTGTAGAGGTTCAGCAGCACGGTGTCCTGGGACTTTAGCTGTCCATCGAAGTGGCACTTCATGTGACCATGGGTCCCTAGGCAGAGAGCAGAAGAGCCATTAGCCATTTCTCTGGCGCAGGAGGACCACGTCCTGCCCAGCATCACCGAGATAAATACAGAACCAAACCTACCTAACGGCTCCTTGATGTGTCCTCTACGACCCCACTTTGTCCTCAGCTCCACTGGCTTAAACCACATCACATCCTCTGGAGATCAGAACGCGAAAGGCAGGTAAGAAGCAGGGTTTGCTGCACCAGCACGACTGCTCCCGCAGGGGCAGACGTCGTGCTTCCGCATCCCCTCCTCCCACAGGGGCAGGCCGCACCTCGGTTAAAGAACATGTATCGCACGACAGCCATCTTGGTAAAGATCTTGAACGGATGGCCACTGAGCACCAGCCGCTTGATGACGATTCTGTCTGGGTCCACCGAAAGCAGAGAGCCCGTGGCGATGAGGTCATGCATTCCTGCAAGGCAGAGTCACTAACGCACCAGGGCGGCGCTGCAGAAGGTGCCTCTGGCACCTCCTCCCTCACCACAACTCCCTTCCCCAAATGGTTCCAGGCCCAGAGCAACCCCACAGCAGGGACAGACAAAGGCACCAGCAATATTGGGGATGGAAATGCGTTAATCTTCTTAAACAGCACGAAAGGGACAGCTTTTTCAAGTCATACTTTCTGGATAGGTGCACTTGTAAGCGGGGGAGGGGAACCTGCTAATGTTTCTTTCCCAGACACCACCTCCTCAGCATTTATCAACTTACCGTTACTTCTCTGTTTAAAAAGCAGCACTGAGGCAGGAGGGAAAGTGATGGGAGCGTAAACAGTCACCACCAGGGCAGCATCCGGGCGCAGGAATCGCTCCAGCTTGTGCTTATCAGCTAGGACAGAACAGTGATGATCACGTTCAGGCCCACAGCAGTCCCCAGAGCTCTGGGAAACCCCATCGAGCCCACTCTTTCCTGGCAAACAGGCTCTGCAATTTAGGAAAACCAGCCACGCACACCCCTGCTCTGCTGGCACTGAGTATCTGGGGATGACAGTGATCCTCTGAGCTAGCAGCTCACTGCATAGAACCAGCCACCACCTTGCCTGGACCAGTAAGCCTTGCCCAAGCCCTTCCACTCTCCACTTAGTGCCTCCCCTGGAAGCCTCAGAGCCCAAGAGTGAGTCTTCACAAGAGTCCTTCAGCCAGGTTCAGACACCACGGCTAAGACATCACAGGCTTCCAGCCCTAGAAAGCCCAGCCCCACCTCCTGGCATACCCATGCCCCCCTGATGGGTCCCTCACAAACCTGAGGTGTGCTGGGAGAACAGGGGGGATGCTCGGAAGCGCCTGAACCCACAGTGAAAGATCAGCTCCTCCTTTGCCCTCACTGGCTCACTGTTGCTCGGATGCCGACGCACCAGGAAATTCAACACGGACATCTGCAGGAGAGGCAGAACTGTGAGGGGCTGACAGCAGGGCTGGCAAACGATGGTGGCCAGAGCAGAAAGTTACAGGACGTTGCAGCAGGGATGAATGGCTTCCCAAAGGACCGCTGGTCACCAATGCAGACCCCTCAGCCGGGCTCAGACACCCGAGCCTAAACACCCCTGGCAGCTTCAGCCTGCTCTGACTGAAGGGAAGGCCCTACTTTGAAATGTGACCAATGCAGGGAGTTTTCAACCCAAACCCTCTGCAGCCAGAACCTCCAAACCATGCAAACCTGAGGGAACTGGACAAGGAGGTGCACACCTACAAGACAGCAGCAGGGTTGTGCTTAGTCACCTTCTGTTCGTGGGGAAGCAGTGAGAACAGGACTAGTGGCCTCCCTTCTTTGAAGCTCTCCATCACTGAGACAGGGACATTGCAGACATAAAGCGTGACATACCAGCCAACCTGCCAAGAGAGGACCAGTTGTGAGTACTTCTCTCAGTAGAGGACTCAGCCACCTCCCTGCCAAGTTCTTCCTACCAGGAGCAAGGGAACACAGTAGGGGAAGAGATCAGCAAAAGAAAAGGGAGTTACCGAAGCTCCTTCAGTCTCCTCTTTCTCTATTTGCCGGAAGAGGTGCTTTCTGGTTCGGGAAAAGTCCTGGAACTGGAAAATCCTGGCATAATCCCTTGGGAGATTCTCTTTAGGGTCCCATGGAGAAGTCCGGAAGCTCTTCAGCCCCCTGTACTTCTGGAACCTAAGGGACAGATAACAGGGAAGACAAACTACTTCACAAATCAAGGTGCCTGGCCAGCACCTTCTGTGGTCCTCAGGGACTCACACCTTTGGAGAGGGCAAAGGGAGCTGAGCAAATGCTAGCTTTGAGAAAAGATCTCAGTGCAGGGAGAGCTAGAAACAACAGCCAAGTCCCCAAACAACCTATCCTTGCATCAGGGCTCTGCCATCCTCCTCTCTTGCCCAGGGAAGGACCCAGCTCTCCCTGCTGCAGGGAGCTGCCCAGGCCCACCCACTGCCCACAGCTAGTGCCTCCCCTGGAAGCCTCAGAGCCCAAGAGTGAGTCTTCACAAGAGTCCTTCAGCCAGGTTCAGACACCACGGCTAAGACATCACAGGCTTCCTGCCCTATCTCTCCAAACTAGACAGAAGGGCGCCTCCGGTCCCTCTCCTAGCAAAGCATCCTGTTTCTTACCGGACTCTGGCAGGTACGTCACGTGGTGTGTCCACCTCATCCGGAAACATTTCATCCATTCTCTCCTGTTTGTATCTCTCCAGCATCTGTTCATCTTCCTCCACCTTCTCGTCATACTGCTCGTCCCGCAAGCACTCAGAAACGGTCATGGTCTCACATTCCTCCTCTGCAGGTTCCTCTTCCTCCGCGCTGCTGTCCCCCTCCTGACAGGAGAGCACAGAGCCCGTGAGCACACGCACTGTATGTCCATGCGGCACTGCAAACCCCGCGCCTACTCGCACCGTTTGAATTACACCCCAAGCTACACCACAGTCCCTCCTTTCGGTATCTAAGAGGCCGAAGAAACATGATACACATGAGAGATTTAACAGTGGAAATCCAGGCAAGTCCTGACTCTGCATTGCGCCCTTGCATGGAGCACAGCAGCAGGACAGGATTGTCCTAGGATACGCAATAATGCCATAGAGATCACACGCAGTATCAGCTCTCAGAGGTACCTGGGAAACTGCCTCTTCCATCATATCATCATCGATATCATCATCTTCCTCATCGTCATCATCATCATCTTCCTGATTGCCCTCTTCATCATCCACAATCCAGGCAGCCTGGTACTTGGATGTGCCTTTGGGGACCTTCACCACCCTCCTGTTTGCCTTCAGGGAAGCTGCAGGATTCCCGCCAACAGTTAATACAGGAACAATTCTCCTTTCCCTCAGCCACATTTACACCGGGACAGCCAAGATCAGCTCTAGACCAGAATCGCTGTTTCCCAGCATGGAATTTGTCAGGGCCCAGAAAAGGCAGCTAAAATGTAACCCCGCTAACTGCCCAGCAAACCACGCAGCGTGGTAGCCAGGTGATGGGACTGGGAATGGAAGTCCCGGGCTCCCAGCTAGAGTGTTTCTTCACAACCACCCTCAGCCATCCTGGTGACGGAGGATTTCTAACAACCCTCTTAACAGGGACAAGGAAAAGATACAGAAGTATTGCTGCTACTCACCTTCTGCTTCTTGCAGTTCTTCTTCAGTAGGCCACGTCTGCTCCCCTTCCATAGGATCAGGAACCACTTCTGACTGCAAAGACTCCTGCTTGTTCAGATCTGCCTTCATGAGGACCTTAACATCTTCCTCCATCTCATCGGTACCATTTACAGAGTCATCCTGAAGGGCAAGAGCAAAGTTCCCAGCTGTGGATACACCCAACTAAAACTAGTGGTCAGTCTGAAGCTAAACTCCCTTCAATATCACACTCATTGTGTTGTAACATAACATTTGTTAGGAGCCATGTGCAAGGAATCTCAGCTCAGAGGCAGAAGACAGCCCTGCTAGCTCTTGATAAACCTCCCTTTCCCCCCCTTAAATGCATACACCCAGTTGTATTTTCCTGGTGAAAGTTTAGAAACATTGTGCTAACAGGACTGGCAAAGCCCTGACCTCCCACACACCTGTATCTCCATGTCCTGACTCCTCTTCTGCCCTTTAACCACTCGGGGGTTCAAAGAGAGGGGGTCAGGGGGGGCATCCACCTGGCTCATCTGGAAGTCTCCGTGCCCCACAATATGCACCAGGCTGTTCACATTGAGGGTCTGTCCCCGGACAAAGCCAGACACCTTCAAGGTCCCAACCAGGTCGCTCTCCTGACTGGGCACAAACTCAGCGGCATAGGCAAGCAGGTGAGCCCGCCTGTCCCGGAAAGCGAGATGCCGCTGCTTTTGGGTGGCGAGATGCCTCAGCAGCAGCGAGGACTCCTGCTCCGTGTTCAGGGGGAAGAGCTTCGCCTCGGGAAAGCGCTTCTCAATGGCTTTGGCAAGTTTCTTCCTGGCATCTATCCGCTTCTTAGGTGGCAAATCAGTGCCCCCTGGGACAGCAAGAGCTAAGGAGCAGCACACAGACAGAGCTCAGGATCAGATCATAGCTCTTCTTAAGCCCTGTTACCAAGCACTGATAAACACTCAGATATCAGCAACCCAAATAACCAAACAGATTCACACCAAAAGGTGCAAAGGCAGCTTCACATGCTCAGAAAAAACATGCGGGACAGAAAACCTGGCTTCAGAGATAAGACTTTGAGACTAAATGAGTGCATGGAGATAAGGGCCGAGGAGCTGAACTTAGCAAGCAAGCATCTGAATCCCTTCACTCTGCACACCGAGATAACCATTACGATACCAACATCGCCACGCACCCAGAGGCCTACACCTAGAACTCCCCTTTTGTCTCCAGCACTCCCCCTCCGGGGTAGTAACACAACAAGGCAGCACGAGAATGGCGTTCACCCAACCAATCCATCCTCAGAAACAGAGCGTATGAACATACAGAGTTTTTACTGTAAATTCATTAAATTAAGTTTACTTTATTTTAGTTTATTTACTAACTTTTTTTACTGTAAGTCAAAGTAATTACTACAATACTAAATCCCCATCAAGCGCCCCCTTGACCTATACCCCATTAGAAGCCCTTAATGCTCCTCACTTGCTCACCGTAACTGGGGAGCCCCTGTGCGAAGAGGCAGGAGAGGCAGTGCTCCCCCGCGCTGTCCCAGCCATCTGCAGAATCCAGGATGAAGAGGAGGGAGTCGGCAACCTTTGCTAGGTCTAAGACAGCATGAAGGTCCCCTGCGCACAAAACGCCTCCGTTACCGGGGCTGCCAGGGGTACAGAGCCAAGACCCAGGCCACCAACAGCGCCTCCTCACCTGCCTGCGCTGTCACAAAGCGCCAGCGCTGCTTCAGTCGGGGGCAGAGGAGCGCAAAGCCGCCAGCTCTCCCCTCATCCACGCGGACAACAGCAGAGTCCTGGCTCTGCAGCAAGTGGAGGGTGTTGTGGGATGCAGCCCTGCTGTGCAGCGGCACCAGAACCACGAGGTGTGGGGGCCCGTCCCTGCTGCCCAAGCTCCGTTTCTCCGCCAACACCTGCGGGCACAACTGCAGGGCATAAGCGCCGGTCCCCGTCAAGCTCCCGTCCCCGCTCAGATTGACCCCGGATCCCCGCGCAGCTCAACCCGAGCCCGCCCGGCCCAGCACCGCTGCGCTCGCCCGAGGCTGAATGTACCCAGGCACCCGTTCCTCTCCCCGGCCCAGCTCCTGATCCCCCCGCAGAGGCCCGAACCGGCCCGGCCCCCATAAACCCGCACTGGTCCCGCTCCCGCTGTCCCCGCGCAAACACCCGAACTGACCCATTTCCCGCTCCCCCAACAACCGGCCGCCCCCCCCCCCCCCCCGGCCCTCACCGCCTCCTTGCGCTGCCGGCGGAGCTGCAGCGCCTGGTGCCGCCGGTCCACCCTGCTGAGGTCGCGGAGCCGCCGGCGGGGCTGGGCCTTCACGGGAACGCGGCCTAATGGGGAAAAGAACGGTGAGGCGGGCCCGCGGCGCGCAGACCCGGCGGGGAACGCGGCCGGACCCGCTCCGCCTCACCTCCAGCGCGGCGCTGCGACGACCCGCTGTGCTTCCCGCCCTTGTGCGCCTTGTTCTGCTGCTTCAGCGGCCCGGGCCGGTGGGCGCCCGCCGCCGCCATGCTGCCTCCTCGCTGCCTCCTCACCGCTTCCGGTTGCGTCACTTCCGGCGCCGCGGGGCAGGCCGGGAGGGCGCCGCGCACGGGTTAAGATGGCGGCGGGAGCGCCCCGGGGCCGGTGCAGGGAGGTTGGTGCCCGTCAGCGAATGAGAGGCAGGAGGTACAGCCGTGTGCCTTCAGCGCTTTATTGATTAGTTCTTTGTACAGGTATTTACACAAGAGGAAAGAAGCCCGCCCGCGGCTCTGGGAAGGCTCCTGCGGGAGGAGGCAGCCATGCCGATCCCCGGGCCCCTCCGCATCGCGCCCGGCCTCTGCCCTCCGCAAAGACCACCAGAACCCTTCCTATGCTCCCCGTGCCATCGTTACCCAGGCAGCACGTCCATCCTGGGCCCAGCCGTACCCTGGCCCGCTGGCCCATCACACCACGGGCACCTCGCAGCTGCAAAAGCCGCTCTGCCAGCGCCGGCAGAGCCCCTGGCCCAGGGCCACGCCGCCCCTTAGGAACAGAACTCTGCTTGTTGCTGGAAGCATTAGGTCCACAGCATCCCAGAAACACGGGGCGGTGAGCAATAGTGTTAAACATTTACAGTGGTGTTGCAATCGCCAGTAAAGCTGAAAGTAGTCTGTAACCCCAGGGCGGGGCAGGGCAGCTGCTACTCCGATCCAACCGAGCAAGTGCATGGGAGGGAAAAAGCAGGTTCCTACAGGTCCCTGCTTCCTTTCAATGCGAGGTGTCATCCCCCCCTTCTGCAAATAAATCAGTGTGACAGTGGCAACATGGGGTTGTCAGCTGTGGGCTCTTTATGGATCATTTTCTACCCCAAAAAGCAGGCTGGCTGTCTAAACCTTTCAACTCTAAAAGCAGTGTAGACAGCATGCCCTACCTGATGGAAGGAAGACTGGTGACAGATAAACACTGTTGAAGCAGCAGTAATTAAGTCTCTCTATCAGGTATCCACTGGCTGCAGGACAGCGTGCGAGCCTCTCCCACTCATTTCCAAAGGCTGTTTGTCCATCAGCCAAGGTGCCCCACAGCACTGCCTTGCAGAGCCAAACACAAAGAGGCTGCTCAGAGATGACCCGGGGAAAGAGGGGATAACTAGGATTCTTCTGAATCAAGAAAAACAACAGTCCTCGGAGTTATACCTCACCATACAAGCAAGACCAGGGAAAAGAGAAAGGTTTGAAGCCACCTGCCTAGGGATCCCATCACAAAGCCAGCTACCTCTGCCCCTGCAAGTCAACCACAAGCCTGGCCTCAGAAACCCAGGAATGGCCAGAAGGGACCCACCATGGAGGCTGATGTCTCTCCAGATCCCTCCAATCCTCAGAACTGTTGAGAGCTGCTCTAGTTTGTACAAGATCTAATGCCTGGTTTGCACTGTGGACTGGGCCCTTCACACACGAAAGCAAAATTCCCACAAATCCATACATCAAGCTCACAGGTGTTTCGCTGGCCTCCGCAAAGGTTCCGCAGGGCCCTCCGCACAGACCACCAAAAATCACAACCCACCGAGCCGAGCAAACAGCAGAAAACCAAGCACCACCTCACTGCAGCTGACAGCACAGCAGGTTAAAATAAGCTCTTCTGCCAAAGCAGAAAATACTAAGGAAATATGGTTACAGCTGCAGCGTGAGCGGGGAATTATCTTGCACAGCTGGGCTGCACGTCCCTGCAGCGAGGCGAGCCCCCTTCAGCTCTCCTGTATGACCACAACACACAACCCGGTGCTCTGCGCACACACAACACCGCGGCAGCCTGCTCAGCACCACTTGCCAACCCGCCTTCCCCGCTCTGCGCACTCTCCTCCAACCAAACAGGCTTCGTGTTGCCCCAGCACACCGCCCCGACAGGCTGTGCAATGAGGAGCGGAGCTCACAGGCGGCTCTGCCGTGCGCTGGCTAAATCCCAGGAAGCAGCTGCACTGCAGGAAGGCTGAGCTCAGGTTCCTGATCTCTAAAAACATCCTCACTGCTGCCTTCTGAAGCAGCAAGAAGTCTGGGCTGACGCCACTTTGCACATGGGCGAGGGAGGAGCAACAAGCTGGGGCAGGCTGATGCAAAGCCTAGGCCTTGGTTTACAAAGGAAGACTGGTTGCAACTGGAAGGGCCAGTTTATTAGAGAAACCTCACATTGCAGAGAATTCACAACACATTGGAAAGGGTCCAGGCCTGCTGCAGGGGCCAGTCTTCTGACGCAGCACGGATCTATATCCCCCAGCTCCAACCCAGCAGGCGCCACAAAGGGAAGGGTTAACTGTAACACAGCTTATGTTTACAAGCAGCCTGAGAGAGCCAGTATTAGAGTTCAAAAAAGCCTCCCCGTTAGACAACAGTTAAAACAAAAATGGTTTAAAATGTTTAAAAGCTCCATGTTCTTGGCTGCAGCATAATGGGGAGGCGAAGGTCTACAACACACACAGGTCTCTGTGGGTCTCAGCACTCGGTCTGCTCTACCAGTGAAGGCCGGAGGGGGGGGTCTTCTCATCTTTGTTGCTTTCCAGGGAAAAGGGTGGGATTCGGACATCAAAGTGGGAGCCATCAGGCCTCTCAAATCGAAAAGTACCCCTGCAAAATAATGGCAGAGATCACGCTGAGGCCAGGGACAAACACAGCTAGGAATCATCAGCAAGAAGGTAAGACATGAGCTCTTCCGTGTCCTGCGCTGGGACTCTGGGGCTGCATTTGCAAGGCCGGTCCAGCAGCAAGTACCTTGGTCCAGCAGCAAGGACAGCTGCCTGCCAAGATGATTCATTTACTGGAAGACTCCTGGGCAGTTTACCTCACATCTCTAATTTACATTTCCTGAATAAAGATGTCATGGTGGGAGCCTCCAGGAGATAAGCAGCCTCCACGCATCTGCGGCAGTGTTTACCTAACTCCCACCCACAGAGACAGAACCGGCTGAGCTATTTTTACAAACAGATCACACGTAAATTCAGATGCATATTTCTTGGCAGAAGCTCCACTGGGTAAGAAGCCTGCGACAACATGAAATCCCATCGCAGATGTAGTTTGCTTTGCATTTCAGAACCGAGTCTGCCTATCCTTGTACAAACAATGTGCTTACTGCCCTGACCTGCAGACAACTGTACTGCAGAACATGACACGGACAAGAGGATCACGGAGATAAACTAACAGGTTCTCATGACGGAGAAGACACAATCAAACACAAGAAGTCACGCTGAGCAGCTTCTGAGCTGCAGAACCTTTGTCTCTTTCTCTTCAGGATGCATGCAGAGAGGGAAAACTACTAAACAAGCTGGTTTTACTCCCCAGGGCATGCAGTCAGGCAATTCAGTATGCTTAACATGGCAAACAAGGGTGTATCCTGTAGGCAAAGAGCTGCTCTCCTCTCTTGCTTTTCCCAGCTCAAAGGCAGTTCCAAGGCAGCTTAACTCTGAAACAGGTTTACTTAAAAGCTGCAAGCCAGAAAGACCTGTCATACAGAAGGCAAGCGGTGGCCGTGCACTTCTTGTCCACACAGAGATGACACTAAACCCGCTAACCCAGCTGAAAAACAAAACAGGGAAACTGCTTTAACCCTGTGGGACAGGAAAAGAACAACTCAGCTGAGCACTCTCCTACCTGCGCTTACAGAAGAGGGGACTTGAGGCCTTCAGTCTAACTAGTGTTCATCTGGCCTAAACTGGGAATAACCCCACATGCCAATTCCTTGCAGACACAGAACTAAACCCAGCTTCACTCAGGGACAGAACCAAAGCCCAGTCATCTCCAAAGAGAGGGGACACCCGTGCACACACCCGTGTTGCCTAGGGAAACACCAGCACGAAGCCTTGCCTCTTGCACCAAGGGCTGAAAGGGACAGAGACTGAGTATGGCAGAAGATTACAGAGAATTGCTTCATGTCTTTTCAAATCCAGTCTAGCACAGACCAGAGGAGGAGGATAAATTAGCCTGGAAGCTCTCCTAGTGCTTGGGATCAACAGATCTTCTTATCCCTAACTGGGATACTGCTGTAGAGAAGGTCATAAAAATTTTAACTATGAAATACATCCAGTCCAGTCCGCTTCCACCCACCTTTCAGCCATAACTCCAGACTGCAAACTACATCCCAGCCCAGCACTGTGGGGCCCTATATCTAAACCACTACAGCAGTAATAAGTGCTTCTTACCACATGTGACCGCTGGATGCCTGCAGGGAGACGTGACTGCTGTACTGAAATGCCGGCTGTTCTTTGGATAAAACTGGCTCCTGAGAAGGCAAGAAGAGACCACTCTGCATCAGCAACGGATCTTAACATTTCTCCACAGAGAGGAGTCAACAGGAAATTTATACAGTGAGAAAAACAGATCTGCACCTGAGCATCGTTACCAATTACACAGCAAACATCTCGCCCAGTGAGTAGTGCCAGAACCACACATTATTCCAGTTTTCCCACTACCAGTCATTTAGGATCATTCCCGAATACTCAGTGTGAAGTTTTGGTTCATGCATGCTAACAACAGATGAAAAGCTCATGTGATTTTTTTTTTCCATTGCCAGTTTCCTATTCCATCTATTCCTCCTGCCCACTACGCGATTCACTGGCAAATCAATCCAAGCAAGAGGACTCCAGCAAAGGGCTGCGCTTCCCAAAAGAAGCTACACGATACCTACCCTTCCTACAACACCGCGGCCCCTGACGGTTTCCAAGGTGCCAGACAAGCTAAATATCCTCCAGTGCCGCTCTCGGAGTTGTACCACTTCGCTGTCAAGGTTCTCCAAGCGAATGCAGTAGCGCCACTGGAGAGAAGAAAGACTGTCATCAAGAACTGGAATCGGCTGCAAACAGTTGATAACCCATAGCCGATACTGGGAAACAGTTGCCAGGCAAGGGCTACTCTCCCTCAGAGCTCATCACACAGCAGTGATGCCACAGCAAATAAACTCCTTCCCTTTAGCTGCTTCGTGAAACAAAAGGCACTTACCCAGTAGACATGGGAATTCTGGGCTTCCTGTCAAGAGAAACAAAAGACTTTAGCAGCTGCCCTTCAACGCTTGGTGCCAAAACCTCTCAGCTGTCAGCGCAGCACAAGCACAGGGGCTCTCACACCGTGCCAGATGGACGCAGGCAACTCACATGGGCACAAAGACAGCTGCTCTCCGAAGCAGTCCATCAGCTACCGCCTGGCATGGGCTCTGCTCTAGACATGTAATCATGGGGTGGGAGATTTGCAAGGGTCCCGTGACTATGGAGGGTTGATCTCCATGTTAATTACGCACTTTCTACAGATATAGAAACACCCGTTTCCTTGCCTTCGGGCACCTGTTTTTCTGACAAGGTTGGGACAAACATCCATTGGGCTGCACAGAAGCTGCAGTCTCACATCAAAACATCCACCTGCCACAGCGCAGGCTCCCCGGCAGCTCTGCTCGTCTGGACTTGGAAATCCAACTGCTGCGGTAATTCCCAGCCCTCCCACTCAGAAGTCTGTTGGAGCCTCATTATTTTGGATGGTCCACATGAAGTTCTTACTCTACAAAGAGCACATGCTTATCAGCTAAATCCAGAAGGCTTTAGCCAAACCCTCTAACCCGCATTAGAGTCAGGAAACGGGCAGACACCCACAGCACCTTTCCACCACACAGGACAACACACGTGTCTGTCACTCATTACAGGGCAGATGGCCTTGGTGCCACCCGTTAGGCACAGGCCCATCCATAACTGAGGCAGTAAAGGACCATTCCACAAGCCTTCCTAAAAATCTTCCTCAATATCTTGCTAACACTGTTCTGCAGAACAGTACGCTGTATTTCCCATCCTACAAATAACAAGCACAAGCTAAGTTGCAGGAGCTGGTCTCCAAAAATGTACGACAAAACAGTTACATGTTCATACCTCTGCTGAACATAAGGACAATGAAACTGCAACTGTGATTAAAAAGTCATTTCTCCAGTTAGCAGAAGGTACCTTCCGTCAGTAAACAGGTCTTAGACAGGCAAGTTACAACAGATCACAGAACTAAGGCGACTTGCACCACAGACCTACCCTCATGCCCATATAGAAAGGGATGACGGTGACGCGGATGTTCTCTGTGGTTTCTCGGTGCACATCGGAGAGCTCTAGCCAGGGATGGTTCTTCTCCTGCCACGCACACAGTGTATCCCTCGCTACAAACGGTGGAACTGTGGGAGGGGGAAAGATGACAGTTTACGAGGAGAGGGATACCACAAACCCAGTGCCTTCCCCGCAAAGCAACTCCTTTCACATAGCTACAAAAATTATTTAAAGGAGACTTTACTGTAACAAACCCCCAGCCAGACCAAGATTTTTGCACTGTATCCAAGATGAGGGGTTCTGGACACTTGTCATAGAATACCTCGAGTATCTGGCTCGGAAGGTTTCCCTCTGAAGTCAGAAATTACCTTTTGTTTGGTCATACATGAGAAACCTCTCAAAGAGCTCATGCTGGATGGGCACTTGATCAGTGGAGCTGTAGGGGAGGATATCTTCATGGCTTACATAGTCTAAACCTGAAAAAGAAACCCCAAAAGCCACTGAACTTCCCCAGCAAAGAGCAGCCCAGGAGTCTCCTGACAGAGAAATGGATCACACTACTGACGTTAAAAGGATTTTAGCAGCAGCAGCCAAAATAGCATGCACGAATGGAGGGAACAGGCCAGTAACAGCCCTCAGCAGCGTTATCCTGTGAGATTTCTCCATAGAACTATTTCTCTGTTCAAGACACACTGCCTGGGAAGCGGCTGCACTGTCACAGGAGGACTTTGGGCAGGAAATGCAGAGGACAAGAAGAGATCTAGCTGTCCTGCTAAGAAAGTAGAACAGCCCACGTGCAACAGGGTAGGCATAGGGGATCTGTGTCTCAAGAGCATAGAGCAGGTGTGCTTGTGTCTGATCGCAGTCTGCCCAGCTTCCACCTATCCAAAAGGGCTGCACATACTTTAGTACTTCTCGTTTCTAGCACAGCCCTAAACCACAGACAGATCCATGACAGCAATATCCTGTAGGAACTGCTGCTTCACTGGCAGAAGTCGACTAGTGGTGACTCTTCTGACCTCACCTCATGACAACCCACATCTCCACAGAGGTTACAGGTGCACTTTACTCACCTGGTATAGCGTAGAGGGCTCTGCTGTCATCGTGATTTGCCAGGAACGTCACTGCTTCTGTCTGTGATCTCTGGGACTGAGAAAAAGGGAGGTTTATGTCTTTCTGTGTGGATCATCGTGGGCCAGTTTTCAGCCACATTTCAGTTTCCTGTTGTGATTTCTGAAGTGTGTAACGTTTATTTTATTTAACCAATTCACCTCAGAATATCTCTCCCTTCTAATTCCTCTAGACTAATCATCCACTCAAGCAACTAAAGAGCATTTTCAGTGCTGCAACCAACATAATGACCTGCGTGCAACAGAACAGGAATGCCAATGGGATGGGGAAGTGAGGCTGGAAAGGGAAAATTTGATCCAGAAAACAGTCATTCCAGATAATCTTTCTCAGGGAAAATATGACTTAAAGAACAAATTTGTCCTTAAATTCTAAACAATCAAGTTAGCCATCATAGCCAGTTTCTTTCAGTGCCCGTCCATCTAAAGCACTCACAGAGGAGAAGATATTTGAGTTTCCATACCAAGATTACTGGTTACTTACTATATGAGGACAATCCCGGGCATCTATTAGCACCTGGTAGTAAGTATGCGTTTTGCCCTTGACCTCTTTGGAACCATGGCCTGCCGTGTTCTCGCTTCTACAAAGGAAAGCGAAGCACTGAGCTCAAGCACAGGGTGGCAGCAAACTGTTGTTACCAGGCACGCTCATAAACAATGATTTCTTTACAAATACATTTCAGAGCCTGTAATCATTCTATTCCACCCAAATTACACCCATGTCAGCCACCCATACAACAGACGAGCCGAGATGACAATCAACAGCATTTGCCACAGGCACACCAGCTCTGTTTGCAGACAGCTCGGACGTTCTTGCTGCTCAGTCCAGTCTCCTGCTTGGGGTGGGTCTTTCTGCTGCCCTGATTCTCTCCCTGCTCACTCCTCGGTCCTTCACTGCTCCAAACACACGCTTGCCCAGCACACCTCCAACACAGACCGGGGGGGAATGGATGGAAGAGGGGCGAGAAGTGAGCAGTGACTCAGTCCACATGAAAGATGAACTCCACCAAGTGGGTTGAAACTTGGGAGGCAGCTGACAAATCCAGCTCACTGGCAATCTACAGAAGCAGCAGCCTGCAGTTTTAATGCAGGAGCCTAGACTGAACGCAAAAAGCAACACAAGGGGGTTTTTATGACAAAGAATGCCAGGTGCATCGGGGTTTCTTTTTTTATTTCCTTCACTCACACACACTCTCATCCTTCATACTTCCATCCTGTCTCTAATTAACACAAAATTAATACTCATGCAATGACTTTCCCTTAAGCATCTCTCCCAGTTTACATTCATGCAAAACAGACCCATACCATTCCCCTACTTAAAAAGACTTCTCTACCCCAATGAGGAAGCTCACTACAAAATGTAAATGCAACAATACAACAACATATAAACCAGAACAAATCCTTACTTCTCTGTGGCAGGAGAAGCCACATCTCGATCGTAAAGCCTGGCTTGCCAGGGAAACAGGACTATTCCTCGATAGCCAAACACACTGTGAAGAAATAGCTGCAAGGAACAAATAATTGTATCTGAATACACAGCAAGCTTTAATCAACTTAGCTACCACAGAAAACGTGAAGCCAAAAGCCCTTTTCTGATAGTATTTAAAAAATAAAAATCTGTTGACAGAGGTAAAACTAGAAATATTTGTAGATTATGATGGGACAGGAATAGAGGGAGAATCACCACTGTGTGATCCGAGATCAGAAATAAAGAGGGAATGTAAGCAGTCTACGATGAGAGAAGAAACTCATGTCATCTCCATCCCATAAAGATCATTTACTAAACCAGTAATAAAGTAATGGAATGACGGAAATGCAGAAAGGAGACCAGCATGGGAGAGACTGCTCAGGAACACAGAAACAGACCTGTGAGTCATAAGCACAGAAATTACAAGTTTAGTTGTTATTTCTCAAATTCAGCGATAGTCTCTCTTGCTCGTAGAGAGAGAAGACCCTTAAATAACACCCACGGAGCAAATGCCATTGTAGGAACAGTTGTGTCATGCTGCAGATTCTTATCAACCTGCCACTGTCAGATGACTGACAAACTGCAGACACAGCAGAGACAAGGGAGCACCGAACTGTGAAACTCCTGGCTGCCTGCTACAATGCAGCAGCCTCCTTATGAGTCAATCACTCGGCTACCCCATCTCTGTGGCACAAGCCTACAGGGTCAGCTCTGCTCCCCAGAACCGCTTACCTGACCCGTCTCGTATTTGCCGTGCTGCTTCGGTGCCTCGAACACCCCCACGGTCTCCAGCACTTTGCCCTCCGGACGGTTCCTAGGAGCAGAGAGGTAGTTGGGTGGGTGTGTAGGGGCTGAATGAGCTCCCAGGTGAGGGGGCACGTGACAGCCAAGCCCCAGGCTCTGCTGGTCAGGCACAGCCCCCCACCTCGCACCTCTCCTAGGTACCACGTGTCCCCCTGAGAGCCCACCTGGCATAAGGCTGCCCGGCCAACCCCAACCCCTTTGCCAGTCTTCCCCTTCCCAACTGCCCCAGACACCCCGCTTCCCAGTCACCCCTTTAGCCCAATTCCCCCCCTTCCCAGCCTCAGCCACCCCGAGAGCCCCCTCCAGCTCCTCCCCAGTCTCCCCTCAATGACCTAGCAGCCCCCCAACCCTCCTAAGCACCCCCCAGACCTCCTGATCCCACCGGCCCACCCCAAACCCCCTCACAGACCCTGACCCCACCTCCCCACCCCAAACCCCCCTCACAGCCCCTGACCCCACCTCCCCACCCCCAAACACCCCTCACAGCCCCCCACGTTCCCCCCACCCCTGACAGCCCCTCACACCCCCCCACCCTCACCCCAATTCTCCCCCCGGCACCCCAGCACCGCTCCCGGGCCCAGGCCCAGCCCCTCCCCCTCACCACAGGCCTCACCGCGACGAGAGGTGCCGCCGCGGCGGCAGCAGCAGCGACGGCGGCGAGAGGGCCGCGGTTCCCCCCGCGCCCAGGGCCCGCAGCCCGCGGCCCGGGGCCGGTTCCCAAAGCGGCAGCCCACGGGCCCGGCACCGGCCGAGCGCCGCCGCCACGTACCGCCGCGCCGCGCAGCCCGACATCCCGCGGCCGGGCCGACCCCGCCGCCAGCCCACAATGCACCGCGCCTCCCTTTCCCGGCGGCCCCCGCGGGGCGGGGCGGGGCGGGGCGGGCGGCGCCGCTCTAGCCCGCCGCCACAGCCGCGCTCTGTGGCTCTCCGCGTCGCCCAGGCGACAAGATGGCGTCGGCGGTGCGGGCCGGGCGGCGGCTGCGGCGGGCGGCGGAGGGCGGCGAGCTGGCGGCGCTGCCCGCCGGGCTGCGGGCCGAGCTGCGGGCCGCGCTGGCCTCCGACGGTGCCCTGGTGCCCTTCGGCCTGCTGCGGAGGCTGCACGCCGCGCTACGGGAGACGGGTAGGCCGCGCCCCGCCCCGACCGCCGCGGGCCGCCGCCGGCCGCGCCGTCGCTCACCGCCCCGTCCCTCCCCCGCAGGGTCTCCGCTGTACCTACACGAGCTCCTGGAAGGCAGCGAGATCGACCTGCCCGAGGTGCCGGTGCCGCCGCGGGTAGGTGAGGGGCGGGCGGGGGGCGGGGGGCGGCGGCCGCCCCCGGCCCTCACAGGGGCTCTGCCCTTCCCCAGAACCCCGAGCTGGTGGCGCGGCTGGAGCGGATAAAGGCCAAGCTGGCCGACGAGGAGTACCGGCGGATGACCCGCAACATCACCGGCCAGGTGAGGGGCCTGCCGCACCGCCCGCCGTCAGGATTCGTCCCCCAAATTTACGGCTAATTGCCGTTAGCAACGCGACGGATGGCGAGGGGAATCTGCGGGGCGGAGGGACCTGCAAACGCACGGGGACGGCAGGTGCGGCGTGAGGGCAGAGCTGGCACCGGGATGGTGAAACAGAGGAAGGTCTGGCGTTTGGGAACGGCTCCCTGTGCCAAAGATCTCGGGTTTTGATCCGGGAGACCGAGCACCTCCGGTGAATGTTTTACTGGGAATATCTGTGCTGCCGTTGTCTGACCGGTTACGCTTTCATCATAGTTTTAAAATGAGATCATTCGTGTCAAGGTAAAAGCTGAAAAAACAGGGTAATATTTGGGTGCTCCCCCTTTCCAAGGAGGAGGGAGATATTTTGGCAGAGTGACCATTCAGACAAGCCAGCCTCCCTTCCTGCTCACACTCCTCGCGCTCCCGCCCTGCCCACCACCCCCTGGTATCCCTGTGCATCCAGGTCCCTTCAGGAATCCTCCGGCTGCGTTAACCCTTGTGGGAAGATCCGCTCTGCGCTCTGTCAAACTGAGAGCTGGGCAGTAGCGACAGCAATGCTCCTTTCAAGCAACGGAGAAGCGGAGGAGTGTTCCCATATCTGTGCACTTATCACGTTCTTCCCTGCCTCCCTCCGGTATCTGGTGTTTAAAATTGTCTAACCACGCCCCATTTGTCAAAGAGCGTGCGGAGTGTCGCAGTGTGGTGTTCTTGCTAGCTGTGTGATGAGGTGAGACCCTTCGGTGCCTCGTAAACACAAACCTGCAGCAGAGAACCTGCGTGCGAGGAAATGCTCATGCTCTGAGAAGTGCTTTGATTAGAAACGATCCCTTCTCAGGGTCCTGGACTCAGGCTGCAAACGTAAACCCAGCAAAACCCGGGCCCTGTGGAACTGCTCACCTGCAGCCTGCCCACCGCCACCACCCCGGCCACGCTCTGAACTTCTCACTCTTCAGGGCACGGCAGGGCCTTGGTGTTGCTTTTATTGTGCAGTTAACATTAAGGTGCAACCAATCGCATGTTGTTTTCATCCCTTCTTTTAGGAGATGAACGGGACATTGGCCGAATTTGGGAGGCAAGGTGAGTGGCTGCCCGTCCCGCTGACGCCGGGCAGCGCGTACCTACGGGTCAGTCACGGGAGCCGTTGCGTCGCTGCCTGCTGCCATCGCGCAGCCCTTCCTGCTCCGAGAAACTCACCGGAAGGTTTTAATGCACAAAAGCGTTCCTCGAGTAAAGGAGCAGCCTGTTGGTCGTGCTTAGAAATATTTCTGGAGGCATAAAGCACGTGAATCCTCGAGTATTCCTGTAGCCCAGCTGGGGCAGCCGCAGGCAGGCTTCGCCAGCAGCGTCACAGCTCGTCCCCAGCCCTAGTGTCCAAGCCTTGCCTAAAAGCAGTCGTCTTTTCCCCTTCTCTCCAGTTCGCTCCGTTAAAGCTGTTGTCATCACCATATTCAACTTCATTGTCACCGTGGTGGCCGCCTTCGCCTGCACATACCTGGGCAGCCAGTACATCTTCGCGGAGACGGCGGCGGTGAGTGACCCTGAGGCCTCGGAGCCCGCTCGCGGTGCACTCGGCGCGGCCGGGCAGGAGCGGCGGACGCGCTCCCCACCGCGGGCCGCAGCTCCAGGCACACGCGGAGTCACGTCTCTCTCCCTTTGTGTCCCCAGCGCGTCCTGTCGGCCGTAATCGTGGCCTCGGTGGTTGGCTTGGCCGAGCTGTACGTGATGGTGCGGACCCTCGAAGGCGACCTGGGGAAACTATGATTGCGCCGTCCCTGTGAACTGCGTCCTTCGTGCTGGAGGCTTTTGCCCTCCCCAGGAGTCATCAGTTTGGGGCAGGTTTATCTTCCACCATCTGTTTGTACCTGCTCCTGCTACTGGGAAGACTGCTGCGTTCCTCACGCCTCATCCTTTGCTTCCCGCTCCTTAACATTCCTGAAATGAATCATGGATTAAAAATCCCACAGCTGCAGAAGAGAAGAGGGAACGGCTGTGGGCTCACCACCATGGCACAGACCAGGGCACCAGCTCCCGCTGTTCCTGTTCTCCCGTGACGTTGCTGTCCTTTTATTCTGGAAATAAATAACAGTGCGTGTTTGCAACCTTCCTCCTGCCTGACGGGAGATGCCCGTTGCTGTGCGGAACGCTGATCTGACATGTAAAAGACCCCGCAGAGAGCTGTGAACCTTCCCTCTCCTCTTGCATCCTGCTTGCAGCTCCTGCCCAAACCTCCCCCGCCTGCCCCCGCTGCTCCTGCCTGCTCCCTCCCCTGCTTTCAGAGGGCGTTATTCCCTGTCGCCCGTATGGCAGCGCCCGACCCGGCTTGTGTTTGGGAGCAAGCACCTTCCCCCTCCAGGTCAGGGGGGCGACGGGTGTCGCACGCGGCCACATCGGGGCTGGTGCCTGGCTCAGCTTTGCCTGCAGCGCCTCGGCGTCCTCATGCAGGGGCTGCCGCATCTCCTGACGGTCCCGTGGCCGTCGCTGCCCCGGGGAGGAGCAGGAGCCGCAGCTGCCGGTGCCGTGGGGCCCCGGGGCAGCAAGGGGTGTGTAGCTCTCTGCTCCCCTGCCAAAGGGCGCCGGCTTCTGGGGGACAGGGAGGGGACGCACCTCAACGCAGAGCCCAGGGGCTTCTCGGGCACTGTGGAGCAGAGAGCGGAGGCAGCTCAGTGCCGCCACGGTGGGGAGGGGGTGCCAGAGCTGGCACGGCCGGGCCCTGCAGACCCGGACACCTGCCGGGCAGGCAGCCTGCCAGGGCCGGACACAGTGATTAATGCTCTGATGGCAGCTAAGCCCCTCTGCAAACAACGCTTTAATATCTGATACGGGGAGATCCGCCGGCACCTGCGAACGTGCCTGCGGATTAGGGGCGGCCGCGCCACAATCATCCGCAGATACGGCCTCAGATTAAGGTATTTTTTTTTTTCCAAAAGATTAGTCGGTATTAGGGGTCTGACGGGGAGCTGGCCCCGCCACGGCCGCACCGGCATTTAGAATATTGGATGACATCCTCAGGACCTTCAGGACCGGCAGTAATTCCACATCCTAATGAAATCGTGGTGCTAAGCTGGAGGGTCTCGGTGCTGGGGGGTCCCCGGTGCCAGGAGGTCCCCACCACAGCTATGGCTCGCCCAGGTTGGTGATGGCCGCGCTGTAGATGAGGTCAGAGATGGAGCCCAGCGAGGTGGGGAGGCCCCGAGCGGGGCTGCGGTCTCCTGGTGGAGGCAGCGCAGGGTCCAGGCCTGGGGCGGTGCAGTCGGGGGGTGCCGCGGGAGGACCCCGTTCCCCGGGTGATGCCAGCGGCGGCTGCAGCTCCGGTTTGGCACTGCGGATCCTGCGGGCGCGGCGGTTCTGGAACCAGACCTGGGCCAGTTTGGGGAGCGGGGGGGGGACACACCGTGAGATGCCTGCGGCGGCCCGGCCCCGCGGAGCGGGGGGGTCCCGGCCCCGGGAGCGGGGGATGGTGGGAGTCCCGCCGGCGCTCACCTGGATCTTGGCCTCGGGCAGCTGGGTGAGCTCGGCCAGGCGCTCCCGGGTGGCGATATCCGGGTAGGGCACGGCGGCGAAGGCCCGCTCCAGCTCCGACAGCTGCCCCCGGCTGAAGGTGGTCCGCCGCCGCTTGCGCGGCCCCCCCGGGCTGGGGCAGGGGCTGGGGCAGGGGCTGGGGCAGGGCCCCGCGGCCGGGCCCCCCACCGTCGCCGCCGCCCGCCCGCTGCCCGGCCCGCCCGCCCCGTCGGGGAAGCGGAGCCGCGGCTGGGGGGCGCGGGAGGTGCCCGGGGCCGCGCTCATCGTGCCCGGTTCCCCCGACCCCGCCGTCCCGGCTTTTATCCGCCCCCCCCGGACACCCCCCCCTCCCCCCGGCGGGCTGGGACCGCCCCGAGCGGGCGGCGCTGCCCCCCCGGACACCCCCCCCCCCCCCCCCCCCCGCTCTTCCCCGCCGCTCCCGGGGCCGGTCCCCGCTCCGCGCCCCCAACGGCAGCGCCCCGGCGTCCTCGGGGACGGGCTCCCCAGTGCCCCCGGGACCAGTAACCCCACCAGCTGCCCGTACTGGTCTCCCCCCGCCGCCGTCGGGGCCGGTGAAGACCCCGGGGCTTGGAGGGGGGTCGGAGGGTCGGTGTGTCGGAACCCCCCAGCAGGTGCAGGACCCCGGGGCCCCCTGCGCCCCCTCCCCGGCTCCCAGGGCCGAGGTCCCCCCGCCTGCCCCCCCGGCTCGCCGGCCGCTCTCCCGCGGGGCTGGCACCCGTCAATGTTTAACCGGAGCGGTGGTACCTGTTGCGCGGGGCGGCCCGCGCCGGCTGGCGGTGGCTCCCGCCGGGACCAGGCGGGTGCTGCGGGCACCCCGAGCGAGGGGTGCTGGGGTGGGGGGGGATGGAGCCGGAGGGGGAGCGGGGCTGGGAGCCCCGGCCGGGCGCTCGGCCCAAAACGGTCCCACGGGGCCAGGAGAGACCGTAAGTTGGCGGGGAGCCGGAGGGGACGGCGGGCACGCTGTCCTGCAGCAGGCAGGGCCTGGGCAGCGACCCCGGGCAGCCGGCGGGGGGCTGGTACCCCAGAAAGGCTGGGGGGGGGGGTGACGACAGGACGGTCCCTCTGTGGGGACATGGCGGGACATAGAACTCTGTCCCCTGGCAGGCCCCGGGGTTCAGCGGGGACGGGAGGACCGCGCGAGCCCGGCGCGGCCGTGGGCCCCTCTGCCCTGGCCCCTGGGGTCCCTGCGGGCACGTCCCCCGGCTGGGGAGCACCCACCACCCCACCGCCCTCTGTTCCCCAAAGGAGTCCCGGAGAGGAGCGGGAGGGCCCCGTGGCGGGCAGAGAGACGCGCCTGAGAGTGGTGCTGAGGTAAGGGGGGGGCGTGAAGGGCTCGGGGACTCGGGGGGCACCAGCACCACGCCTGCCCCGGGCAGGGGCACAGCAGGGCTCCCTGGGGTCCCTTTGTTTCCCCATCCCCTCCGGCCATTAGGGTGCGGCCACTGACCTGCAGGGAGGCGCGGCGAGGAGACCGGCCGGTTGTGCACAGCCTTGGCGACGGCACCGTCCACGTAAGTGCCACCTCCCTTCTGGGGTCCGGGGGGGGCTGTGGCACCCCCTGAGCCGCCGCCACCCCCGCGCCCAGGTGAGCGCGGCCAGGCACGATGCCACCTTCGGGTTCAGCGCCGTGTTCGACGCGGGAGCCTCGCAGGAGGCCGTGTTCGAGGGCAGCGGGATGAGGCAGCTGGTGGAGCTGGCGATAGACGGGTGAGTCCCGGCGAGCCCCCCGCGCACCCCAGGCCTCCGGCTCGGCCCGCACCCCCTGCGCTGCCCCCGTCCGGGCCTCGCCGGCGGGTCGGCGCTGCCAGGGCCGTGCCGGGAGGTGGCAGCCCTGTGCCACCACCTGGGGCCAAGCCTGAGGCTCAGCATCTTCCCCAGCTTCTCCTGCACCGTCTTTGCCTTCGGGCAGACCGGCTCAGGGAAGACCTACACCCTGATGGGACCCCCCACCCAGGTACAATGCCATCCCACCCCCCACCACCACCTGACCTGACCCTGACGGTGCGACGGGCTCTCCTCACCCGCTCGTGGGTGCTGGGATGGTGGGAGGAGGTGGGTGCCAAAGTGGCGTGACTGCTCGCCCTCCCGGCATCTCCGCAGAGCGAGACCCAGCCGGCGGCCCCAGGGATGCTGGGGCTGATGCAGAGGTCCTTCGCCTGCCTCCTGGAGCAGAGCCGGAGCCGCGGCTCTGACCTGGCTCTCAGTGCCTCCTACCTGGAGATCTATAACGAGCAGGTAAGCGCCTGCCTGGCTGCTCAGCCAGGCCCTGCTGGCACCCTATGCCTCCGCTCCCCCACTGCCTCCCCTCCGCCGTACTCCCAGGTCCGGGACCTGCTGAGCCCGGGACCACCGTGCTCCCTGCCCCTGCGGTGGAGCAAAACCCGTGGCTTCTACGTGGAGAACCAGCTCAGTGTGGACTTTGAGAGCCTGGAGGCCATCAGTGACCTGCTCCAGCAAGGTGCTGACCCACGGACGCAGGGCTAGGGGGATGCAGGGGCATGTCTGGGGGGTGCCAGAGCCAGTGTGGGAGGACTCAGCCCCACACAGAGCTGTCCTCAGGACTGGTGGGGCTCTGATGGCAGCCAAGAGGGGCAGCTCCCCGGCCTGCCACAGAATCCAGGCAGGCTTGTGGCTGGCAGGGGGTGGGCAGCGGGTGCTGTGCCGGGGCATGGGGCACTGTGCTCCCCTGCAGCTCCCGATCCCCCCCGGCAGGATCGCAGAGGCGACGGACCTCAGCGCACACCCTCAACAGGCACTCGAGCCGCAGCCACGCTCTTCTGACCATCCACGTCTGCAGCCGGGCTGTGAGCGCGTGTCCTGCCCTGGGCATATGGGGATGGCCTGCGGGGACTGGGGCTCTTCGGGGGGGTGCAGACAGCCCCAAGGTGGGGGGGTGTGTGTGTGTTGCATCCTCCTCCTCAAGGATTGTTTATGGGTCTGGGGCGAGAAGCCGGGAGCCAGATCCCAGACCCAGGGATTGGAACACTGCTGTGGGCCACAGGGAAGGGGTGAGGGGGGCCAGAGCATCACCCTTCCAATGTGTGTCCCCCAGCCCAGTGCCTGCCCCAGCAAGCAGGGCATGCTGTGCTTCGTGGACCTGGCCGGCAGTGAGCGGGTGAAGGAGACCGGCTCCAGCGGGGAGCTCTCCGTGGAGGCCAACAACATCAACCGCAGCCTCCTGGCACTGGGTAAGAGTTAGGGGACCCCTCCATGGGAGCACGAGCTGCCAGTCCCAGTCAGAGCCCTGTTACACCCTCTGTGGCTCATCCTCTGGTAGGACACTGCATCTCTCTGTTGGCCAAACCCCGAGGGAAGCGGATGCATATCCCCTACCGGGACAGCAAGCTCACCCGCCTGCTGGCCCGCTCCCTGGGCGGCTCAGGCATCACCCTCATGGTAGGTGCAGGGAGGAGGCTGGGCAGGGGCACAGGGAGCCACGGCGGGGGGTGCTGGGGTCTCACCCCGTGGAGGGGAAGGCTGGAGGGAGATGGGAGATGCCCCTGGGTGGCAGCTCACCTGCAGCTCTTGCTTGTTGTCAGGTCGCCTGCATCTCCCCATCCTCGCGCTGCCTCTCGGAGACACTGAGCACGCTGCACTACGCCAGCCGGGCCCGGAGGGTCACCACCAGGCCCCTGGTCAACAGGGTATAGCAGGCAGGGGCTGTGGGCAGGGTGCCCTGCCTGACTGCTGGGACCCCCCGCAAGCCACCCCCTTGTGCTCCCAGGTGTCCCGGGAAAAGCTGCTGCAAACCTTGGAGGAAGAAATCCATGCCCTGCAGCTGGAAAACCTCTCCCTGCGCCAGCAGCTGTGCCTGCCCAGGGTACCGATGAGGAGCACAGAGGTCCCAGGGACCCCGCCAAGGGTGGGGGCATGGCCGGGCTGGGGAGGCAGGTATGGCCCCACAGGGCTGTGTCGCTCCCCTCTTGAAGGGCAGCTCCCATCAGAGGGAGCCCCAGCCTGGCCCAGCCTCTACAGCCTCCTGCGGGACTTTGTGGTGGAGAATGAGCAGCTGAGGTACGGGGGGCACAGTCAGGACCCGTGAGCAGGGGCTCAGGGGGCAGGTGGGGCAGCCAGAGCCCCTGGCCAGGCAGCACCCGGTGTTAGCCAGCCTCTCCTAGGGACTCCCTGGGGCTGGGCAGGGCTCGGAAGTTCGCCAGAGGCTGCCAATGCCCTGCCCTGCTCCCTCACTGCTCCCCAGGCAGCCCTGGCTGTCCCCAGACCCCAGCGGTGACATCCCAGCTGGCCCATCCTGCAGAGCCACCTGCAGCTCCTGTCACGGCCAGCCACCACTCCAGAGTGCCCGCGCCCCCCGTGTGCCCCCTGGCCACCCCACCAGGCTCCGGCAGCCCGACGTGACACCCACCTCTGGCCCCCGGCTGCCGGTGAGCATGGGGGGCCCTTGGCTCCGCGGGTGTCCTCATGTGGGGCCGTGCCCACGGCAGGGTGAGGATGCACAAACCACCCACCCGCTGCTACCCCCTCTTGCAGAAGCTGCCTCCTGCCTCTGGCCGCCCCAGCTGCCCAGGGTGCCCCCAGTGCTGCCCCGGGCTGGCCGATGCCACCGTGCCCCAGGTACGGCCCTGGGGTTCTCACCAGAGGGGGGTGGCACAGCGTGGCACAGCAGCCTCACTGCTCTGCTCACCCCCAGGCGCTGCCAGGGCCCCCCGCACCGCAGCCGGTCCCCGCCGAGGGAAGCGCCGGCGTTCTGCCACCTGGCCAGGAGGACACGGCTCTGCCTGGCTCCCACCAGCTCCCCGGGCACCCCCAGCCACAGCAGGGGAAGCGGTGAGTGCCGGGGCTGGAGGCTGCCCCCCCCAGGCATCAGCTGCAGCTCAGCTGGGCTTTCAGGGGGGTGGCGGGGTGCCGGGTCAGGGTTTGTTCATGTGTCCTCACGGCAGGAGCCGGGGCAGGAGCACGAACTCATCTCAACGGCGCCCACTCCCCCGGGAGCTGCCAGGCCCCGAGCGCTGTCCCAGTCCCGAGGGAAGGGTCATCCCTTCGGCACCACCATGGCCGGGATTGCCGGAGCCGAGAGGTGAGCAGGGCAGCCGGGGGGACGCTGGTCATCGGATGAGAGTCCCTCGGGGTTGGGCACCCATCCTGAGCCCGGCCACTCATGCCTGGGGCTGTGGACCTGATGCCGGGACGCTGGAGACCTGACCCCGCTGGCTGCCGGCCAGCAGCTGCCGGCGCCGTCCCTCTCCTCCAGTGGGAAGAGGCACTGGACTGGCTGGCGGAGCAGATCTGAGCGGCTGCAGCCACAGCTGCGCCGAGGATGGGGCCAGCAGCGGGGACCTGGCACAGCCCACGCACAGCTATACCCGGGAGGACAAGCACAGCCCTCGGGGACACAGGGATCTCGGACTACGAGCACCGCACAGACCACAGGATGGATGGACAGACAGATGGACAGGGCTCTCCAGCCTGCACGGCACTCACAGTTTATTTCTGCCTAGCTAGGGGCCGTGCTGCCGGGCGGCTCGGGGCGGCCGCGCTCAGGTGCTCTCCTCCCCGGGCTGCGGACAGTCCAGCCAGTACTGGGCGATGGAGCGCGGGTAGCGGGGCTGCACCAGGTCCACGCGCTTGGTGCGCAGGTTGACGCGGTAGTACTTGTCTGGGGGGAAGGGGAGACGGCTGTCAGGACCGCCCACGGGGCAAAGCGGTGGGGAGCTGCCAGCCCTCACTGCCAACCCCGGGCACCTTCCCACGGCGTCCTGGAGCTCAGGGACATCGCAGAGCGAGAGGAGACCTTCCCCTGCCCCGGCAGCCCTGGGGGTCCCACTCCCGCATCTCTCCCAGATCCTGCCGCCCCAGACTCACCTCCTACAAAGAAGTAGACGCTCTGGAGAGCCTCGCACTGGGAGCCCGACAGCCAGTCGCCTTCGACACCCACAGAGTCTGAGTCATTTTGCAGCCAGCTCCAGAAACCCAAATTCAGTGACCTCTGGCTCTTGTACCTCTTGCGCTGGCGACGGGACTTCCTCCTCCGAGGCTGCTGGGAGGCCACGTAGATCCTGCCGGCCATGGCAGCGTCCAGCCGGCTGGGCACCCCCCGCCAGTCTTTGCTGATGTACCGCGGGCTGCTCGCCCCGCCTGCGTGGGGCAGAGGGTGAGTTGGAGGGGCAGCGACGGATGGGGGTGAGCTGAGCCCAGCCCCACAGACAGCCCCCCAGCACCTGCTCTGAGCCTCGGGGAGAGGCTCCAAAGGCTCCCAGCCTGGATGGGATGTATGATGGGGACATGGGCCAGGCAGAGCCAGGAGCAGCCCCTCACCCCCACCTCGGCTGGGATCAGCCCTGTGCTGCTGAGCCCCCCCTCTCCTCTCTATCTTTCATTTCTCTTGCCCAGGGCTGGGGTTTTCCTACAGCATCTCCAGCTCCAGCAGGAATAAAGAGTCCCCAGCTGTGCTGCTGTGGTGTGAGGTGGCTGCTGATGGGCTCGGTAGCGCGGGGCATAAGGGCTGCAGAGGGTGGGATCTGGGATGCTGTGGGAGATGCTGCCAGGGCCTGGGGGTTCCTGTGCACAGCCCTGGCTCCTGCCTGGCAGCAGCCCATCCAGCCTGCCCACACTCCCAGGCATACACCCACCTCCCTGGCTGCCTGCACCCCTCCTGCCCTGTCGGTGAGGGCTATGTTGGCACCCGCTGGCCCTTTCCCCTGGGGCTGGCCCAGCTCTTACTCATCCTGCCACCAAAGAGGATCTGGAAGACATCCTCCCAGCTGTCGCGGTTCATGAAGGCGTAGTGGTTGAACACGGTCGAGGGGGAGGACTTCTCGCAGTCAGCCTGCGTGGGCTGGTTGGCGAAGTCGTAGGACCAGTAGTACTTGTCTAGGAGAGGATGCGCAGGGCATTAGTGGGGGACATGCGTGCTGGGGGGAACAGCAGCTAGGAGGGTGTCCTGCCCATGGCCACTGGTGCCAGGCTCTGCCCAGGAGTGGGGGGCTGCACCCCTTACCCTTGAAGAAATAGACTCTCTCGTTGCCGTGGTAGCTGTGCGCAGGGAGGGCGAAGGCCGCGTCAATGCTGTTCGGGATGCCTTCAAAGCCCTCGGAGATGTCACGTGGGTACCCAGGGTCCAGGGCTCCGTCGTCAAAGCGCCAGTACTGGCTGCCCTGGAGGGGTGTGGGGCGGGGGAGTCAGGGGGCTGGGTACAGCATCCCCCAGGTGCGGATGGAGGGAGCGAGGGGATGCTGGGAAGCCCTGCGGTGAGGCTGTGGCTGCCTGGGGCCCCCGACAGCCACAGGGATTGGGGATATCTGGCAGCCACTGTGTGCGTGCGTGTGTGGAGGGTGCCAGGGTAGGGACAGGGTGGGTTGGGGAGCCATGCCGGGAGCACCCCCAGTCCCGCAGCCAGCCTCCTCCTGCCCACCTTGAACAGGTAAGTCTTGCCCTGGCAGTTGATGCGGGTGAAGGCTGCATCGATGGGGCCCTCGATGCCCCAGACATCGCTGATGAGCTTGGGGTAGCCGGGCCGCACACTCGTCTCATCCAGCTCGTAGAAGTACTTCCCTGGGGAGAGAGGGGAAGTGGGAGCGGCAGAAGGGACCGCAGCCACTGGCACGGGGTGAGGGCACGGCAGCATGTCCCATGCGCCTGGGAGAGGTCCCCGAGGTACCTCGGAAAGCATAAATGGAACCATTCTTCAGGTCAGTGAAGGCATCAAAAGGTTTCCTGCTGCACAGCTCCTCGGGCTCCTCTATGGGTTTCTGATTCCCAAACCCATCCAGTGTGGTGATGGGCACCTCCTCCACAGGTACCTCCTCCACAGGTACCTCCTCCACAGGCACCTCCGTCTGTGTCTCTTCGGAGCCAAACATGGTCTCCAGCGTGGACTGCACCGGCAGCAGGGTCGTGGGCAGCTCTGTGGGGGCTACCTCGGTGCCCCCCACCGTGCCCAAGTCAACGGTGAGGTTGTAGTCGAGGTAGTCGTCCTCTGGCAAGGCGAACACGTCTCCCCGGGTCACTGCGGGAGGGGGCAGGTTGGTCCCTGGGATGTCTCCCACAGGGTCTGGGTGTGGGAACCACTTGCTCCCAGGCAATACGGATTTGCACGGACCCCCGCGGCCCCACGCTGCAGGCGGCAGTCAGCCGGCTGCCAAAAACCCCTGGTGCTGCAGCACCCTGAGCACCAAATCCTGGCACTGACATCACCCTGCAGGCACGGGTGGGTGCAGAGCTGACCCAGCACAGACTCCTCCGAGCCCCCGCGGTGTTGGGCACCCGCGGCCACAGGGCTGGTACCTTTGGCTTTGCAGGCGGTGGCGTAGTCGCTGCAGCAGCTCTGGTAGTACATGCAGAGGGTGTCACACTGGCACTTGTGCTGCGCATCGAAGCCATCATCACAGCGGCCCTCGCAGGAGTCTGCAAGAGCCGACGGTCAGCACATGAGGAATAATGTGGGGTGGGCTACGGGGCCAGCACCTTCCCCCCAGCCCAGCCCCAGGGAGGGAAGCAACGTGGGCATAGCCAGATGGGGGGATCCCACCTCTCCATGGGTACCCCCATCCCCAGGGCTACAGCAGCACCTCGCCCTGCTCTAACCCAGGTCCCACTGGGATGGGAGCCACGGGCCAGGCTCCACGCTGGCAGTCCAGCTGTAGGATGGCCAGAGATTTGCCCAGGCACACCAATACCCGTGTGCTGCCTGCTTGCCTTCTCCCCATGCTGTGAGGCGTAGCCAGCGTGGCCAATGGCCACGGCCACCACCTGGTCCCCTCCTCACCCTGCCCCGGCTCCCCATCAGCTGCACTCGCTCCATCCCCACGCTGGCTGCAAGCGGGAGGCACCCGGCGCGGCGCTGCCCGGCTCCGGCTCACCTTCAGCAGCGCGGGCGGCGGCGAGCAGGGCCAGCACGACGGCAGGGAAGAGCAGCCTCATCCTGGGCGGCCGGGAGCGCAGCCCTCCTGCGACTGTGCGGGCTGGAGCGCGGCTGCGGCCGCGGCCCTGGCATGCACTGTTTGCTCAGCCTGCCCTGGCGGGAGAAAACAAACAGGACAAGGTCAGAGCAGGGGGGAAAGGGGCAGAGACACCCAGCATCCTCCGCAGCCCCCGCTGAGCTGGGGGCATTTGGGGAGGGACAGGGCAGCCCCGAGAGCCGCTGTCCGTGCCTTTGCTGCCAGCGCCTTCCTGGCCAGGGTGCGGGTGGTGCAGCGGTTCAGAGAGCAGGGGGGGCACAGCAGGCCGGAGCCAGGCGTTCTGAGGTCCTGGCACACTTATTTCATTGTGAACCTCACGGTGTCAAAGCGCCCAGCCTCCATCTCAAGAGGAGGCTGTTTCCCAGTCTGGTCTCAGCAAGACAAAAACCCTAACAAGAGGGGTCAAGGGAGCCGTGCTCAGAGGGCGAAGGGAAAAGCCCTGGGCTAGTGCTCGCCCAAGATGTCACCGTTTTGGAGGACTTGCTGTTGGGATTTCAGCCTTCACAGTGTCAGCAAGGCTGGGAGCAGAAGCGAGGAGTCTCAAGGCACGGTGGCTCGGGATGGGGCAGGTGCCACCTCTGTGCACGGGGAGCAGAGGCCAGAGGTGAGCGGCCAGGAGGGAGGGAGGGCAAGTGGGAGCCCTCTGCACTTTCACTGCAGTAGGCAAACAAGAGCCTGTGTATTTTGCTCCCATCATTCCCTTTCTGACCAATCTTTTCAGTTACTAATTAATGTTGACGCAGCTCTTTCAGCAGCTCCTGATAACTCTGGGGTGTTTATTTAATCAGGGGCAAGGAGCAAACACACACAAGACTACAGAGGTACTGTCTCCAGCTGCCTCCACTGCCGCAGCACTCCTGGGGTGGGAGCTCTGTCGGGTCTGTCCCAGCCCTGGGGCAGGGGTGGCACGGCTCTGGGCCTTAATAGGTGATGGAAGATTTGGGGGGAGAAGTAACAGAGCAGGGTGCCTGCTTCTCCAGGGGCCTCGCTCCTGCCAGCTCAGACACAGGCAGTTCCCAGCCTCAGCTGCTCCCACCCTTGCAGGAAAGAGCTTTGATTTGGTGTTGAGAAAGGCATTCCCACCTGGAAAGCCCTGGTGAGCCACGGGCAGCCACCAGCCATGGGCTGTTGGGGCAGGACTTCTCCTGCAGCCCTGTCACCCCTCTCCTTGCCCCCGGCCTCAGCTATGTTGGGGCTGGCATTGTCCCTGGGTGCAAGCACCAGCCCAGTGTTGCCCTAAAGCTTCATCCCATCCCTGTTGAATCAGCCCTGGGAGACCAGCGCCCTGAGAGGGCACAGGCTTATGGGGAGGCTGGGGGGAGAAAGGCTGGGCAGCATCTGAGCTGCTTTCGCTGATCGGCTGAGACAAAGCTCCCTCCTGCTGCTCCAGGCTTCCAACCACCAGCAACCACAGACCCACCAAGGCTCGGCGAGCTCTCCCCTGGCTGCTGTGCTCGAAGCATGGCATGAGGAGACTCCAGGAGAGAGGCTCATTTGGGTAACGGGGCCCTGGGCAGCCCTTGCAGCCGAGGGCTGAGCAGAGCCAGCAAGGAGAGCTCAGGCAATGGGGCTGATCCCCCAGGGCAAGGCTGGGAATCCCTGCTGTTCCCAGAGCCCAGGCTGCTGGTGCTGGAAACCCCTCTCAAAAAAGCAAAGCAACACTAAAACCAAAGCAAAGCTCAGCTCAGCTCTCTGGGCTTGTCAGGACAAGCCTAAGGGAATGGTTTGAATTCTGCCCCCCCCCGCAGGCAGCAGCCTCCTCCGAGGTGGCAAACCCCTCTGCTGCGCTGCGTTGCAACAGCGCGTATCATTACCCCTGCTTAATAATAATTTATCAGGAAAATCCTTACTGGTTCTGTGCTGAGCCTCTCCCGCAGTACTGTGCCGCTCAGGTCGCCTTGTTTACTGTCCTTTGCTGGGAGCTAATGTCCCTTTCCTCCGTCTGTCCCTGCGTAGTGGATTCAGAGAGGATTAAAAGCGACTCTGTCGCATCAAAACATCAACTTGAATTTAAGTCTCAGTCTGAGCTGGCAACAACCTGGTTTTGGAGCCAAGGATTTAAGCTGCTCCTCCCAACACGGGCGAGAAGTGCCCAAAGCATTTCTGCCCTGAGCACGTCTGGCCTGGAAAAAAAGAAAATAAAAGGGGCCCAGGCTGCCTCTGGTCTTTCTTTTATCATGCAAATCCTGAGCCCACCCGGAAGAGCTGCTCTGAATTTCCACCCGGCAAAGGGAGCTATTTACCACCCTGCACTGATACAAGCAGGTTCCAAACACAGTGCCAGGATGGCCACAACCTCCCCGTGACCAAGGCCACGGCCACTGTGGTGCCTGGCCCTTTACTTCCACGCCGTGTCCCCTTCACCGGTCGCAGAGGGTCCCAGAGAGACCCCTCTGCAAAAGCAGCGTGGGGGTCCCTGCCCGCCATGGAGGTGGCCACGGGCTCTGCAGCAGCTTGGGCAAGGGAGGAACACGGACCATGGGGGCAGCAGGACAAGCCCCACCTCAGGCTGGGGAAGGAGGGGTCTAGGGGGATGCCAGAGCATCTGCAGCGAGGAGGGGGATGCTGCTGCCCAGAGATGAGCCCCTCCTTACAGAGGCGGCGCCTGCGCGGGGTGACATCAGCCCCTGAGGACCTGAGATGCTTGAGCCTGGCTTTGGGAAGGCGGCTCCTGTCACGGTTTCCAGCCCTGCATCCCGGCAGGGCAAGGAGGGGAGAAGGAGCCGGCAGGCCAGCCCTGCAGCTGGACCCCGGGCCAGCTCCGTCCCCCCTCCTGTGCCCCCCCTCCGGCCACCTCGGGTCCCCCCAGGGAGCGCGGTGGCCCTGCCCGGGTTCTCCCGGGGGGCAGGTGACCGAGGATGCTGTGCTAGGAGATGCTGATGGTGCTCATCCTGCTCGTCTCCCTCTATAAACTGTGCCGGTTCTTCGCCATGTCGGGTGCGGAGAGGTTGGTGGTACCCGAGTGCGTGAGCCAGGCGGGCAGCTGGGCCGGCGGGAGCAGCTCCAGGGACCACCGCGAGGTTTCTCCCGGGGTGAACACCGATGTGCGGGCAGCCCTGGACCGGATCCTGCCCGCCCTGCACCGGGCCATCGCCGCTGCCAAGCAGGCAGCCAGCCCTGTGGAGCTGCGGAGGGCCATCGCTGAGGTCTTCCAGCTGGTGGAGGAAGCCTGGGGGATGCCCACGCTGGGGAGGGACGTGGCCAAAGTGCTGTGCGATGTGATCCGCCTGGAGGGAGGCCTGGACCTGCTGCTGAACCTGCTGTACACGGCAGAGCTGGAGACCAAGTGCCAGGCAGGAAAACTCCTGGAGCAGATCCTGGTGGCAGAAAACAGGTGAGTCTGAGAAGAGCCCCCTGCCCTTGGCAGGCAGAGCTCTCCCCACCGCAGGCTCACCCGCCGCCCCGAGCACAGCAGGGATTTCCTCTGCCCAGCCCACTCACACCCTCCAAATTTCCCTGCTCTGGGTGCTCCCGGTGCATCAAACCCCCTCGTGTCCATCCCACGTGTCCCCCCCACGCCCAGCATTTGCACACAGGAGTCCCTGGCTTGCTGATCACGCCCAGGCAACAGCATGACCTGCCTGCCCCATGGCTGGAGGGGGGAGGACCAGCCCCAGCTCATGGCACGCTGGTGAGGATCGGGGTATGCTCACAAGCCACCCTCAGCCTGGGGCCACCCAGACAAGAAACCCTTCTCAGCTGAGCTGGGTCGGTTTGGGTGTCCCAGAGCGTCTGACCCCAGGGATGAGAGACAGAACTCCCCTTTAACCATAACCGCAGCAGCAGCAGGAGGAGGAGGACAAAGCCGGTTCCCAGAGACTTTCTGCTGCTGCCCAGGGCTGGAGTGAGGCCGTAAGGAGGGGGCTGGCCGGTCAGCAGCCCTCAGAGTCCCCATCCCCTGGCCCCTAGCTCAGGGGCTGGAGATGCATGTGCTGCTCCCCAGGGCAGGTGAGAGGCATTGGGACGGCTCTGCCAAAGCATCGGCACAGGGGTGTGTGTGTGTATATGGGCACGTGTACAAGGGTGCGTGTGAACACATAGCCCCCAACACGTCTAAATGCCCAGCAGTGCAGATGCAGCACCCGCACGCAGCTCACCCTTCAAACACCACGAGTGCACTCCTGCAGGGTCCCCTGACGGGCGAACTCTCCGCTCCACCCCGTGTGTGGTTCGGCATGCCCCGGCAGCGTGCCGGTCGCAGAGAGGAGCCGTATACCTGCCGCGAGCTGCGTCAGGATCAGGCCTTTCTCTCCTGGGACTCTCTGCATGCAAACAGGCAGCTCTGCCAGCTCCGCTCTCCCTCGCTGCTGGTCCCAGCCAGCCCAAAGAGGGAAGCCCACCCCAAGTTTACAGTCTTGTTCCAGCTTCACGGGCGATGTGTCTTGCTGAAAGGTTGTGGCTCCGCAGCCTGGGCCTCGCTGCACACACTGGCAGGCAAAAAGAAGCAACAGCTAAATCAAGAAATCCATTAGAGTGGAATTAATCCCAGGAAACATCACTGGCATAGTCTGAATTCAGCACTTAGCTTCCTGGCAAGTGAAAGCAGCTGCCGGAGTCACCACTTCTGCTCCAGGAGCAGTTCACGGGCCAGGGTCCCGGAGCAGCCATGGGCCTCCAGCCCCTCACTCCCTGCAGCCTGACCCACCATCAGCCTCCGAGCAGGGAGGTGTAGGGTCCCCCCTGGGTCAAGCATCTGGCTTAGAGACCTCTCCCAGCATCCGTGTGCAGCAGCAGCAGTGCTTAGCCAGGAGCTGGACCAGTCCTGGCTCCATCCCACAGCTGCGGGCAGTAGGAGACCTGGCAGGATTGTGTTTGTCATCCAGCTCTGTGGCCGAGTCTGGGCTCAGAGCCAGTCCCAGCTGAGGGCTTTTTTTCCAGAGCTCTCCACAGCATTCGCTGCCAAACCCACTCCAAGGTCAGCATGAGCCGTGCAGGCCACAGGCTTCCCAGAAATGCTCTTCCCGCCTGCCAGCGTGGAGAGGCTGGCGTGCCTTCAACCCCCATCGCCAGGGGCCAAATGCACCGCTGCCCTCACAGGCAGGACGGCACGGGGCATCTGCCCCAGCACTTGTGCCTTGTGAGCAGAGCAGCTCCATCGTGGCACCAAAAGGGGCATTTCTAAGGCCACAGATGGAGCTGCCTCCTCATCCTGGGCAGGCTCATGGGGGGGGCAGGGGAGAGCCCATCATTTCCCCCTTCCTCACTCTACACTTTTAGGACCCAGCCGCATTCAGATGTCATTTTAAGACCATCCCCGCACGGAGCTCAAGGCCAGCCGTGGCTGAGCAGCAGCTGGTGGCCCTCGGCCACCTGCCCCTAAGCTCTTGCTGTCCTCTTCTAGGAGAGCGCAGGATTGCAGAAATGAACAGCTTTCCTCCACGCTGCCATCTCAGAACGGACAGATCCCCACCTCTCACACACCCCCGTGGCCAGTCCTGCATGGTTGCTTAGCCAGGTGTGAGACCCCTGTCCTGGGCTTCCACCGATCGGGAGAGCAGCCAGAGGATGGCTCTGGTTAGGGACAAAGGAGTTTTCACCCCCAAACACAAAGCAGCTCAGACACAGCCAGGAAAGCTGACTAAGCAGGTCTATTTCTAGTCTGGCATTTAGCTGACCCTGAGCTGTTGCTATGTTCCTCTTACCTCGAGCACAAGAGCCTCTGGTGTGGTAGCCCTGGGCTATGCACCCCGTGTCCCGTCCCATCACAAGCTCTTCCATCAGACAGACAGGTTCTTCCAACACGAGCCTGTTGCATCTCGCTGCATCGCAGCCCGACAACATATCTGGCAGCTGTGTCCCACAGAGAAACTTCTGGCTGTCGTGGGGCAAATGTCACGGGAGCACAGGGGAGTTCACCCACCAGTCACTCTTCTCGCTCCCTGCACGGCCGTCTGCCCCTCACCTGCCTGTGCCTCTCCTTCCTGCAGGGATCGGATCGCTCGGATCGGTCTGGGAGTGATTCTGAACTTAGCCAAGAAGCGAGATGTTCCCCAGCTGGCGCAGAGTGTCTCCGGTATCCTGGAGCACATGTTCAAACACACCGAGGAGACTTGTTTCCAGCTCATCTCTGATGGAGGCCTGGATGCTATCCTCTACTGGTGCCGCTGGACGGACCCCATCGTGCTGCGGCACTGTGCCATGGCCTTGGCCAACTGCGCCATGTACGGAGGGCAGGCCAACCAGCGCCTGATGATCGAGAAGAGGACAGCGGAGTGGCTTTTCCCACTGGTGTTCTCAAAAGACGATGAACTAATCCGCCTGCACGCGTGCCTGGCCATCACGGTGCTGGCCACCAACAAAGAAATCGAGAAGGAGGTGGAGCGCTCGGGGACGCTGGCTCTGGTGGAGCCGTTCATCGCCTCGCTGGATCCGGAGCAGTTTGCCTGTGAGATGTTGGGCAGCAGTGACAACAGCCAGGGCAGGACGGCGGACGACCTGCAGCGGCTGGTACCCTTGCTGGACAGCTCGCGGATGGAAGCACAGTGCATCGCTGCCTTCTACCTCTGCACAGAGGCTGCCATCAAAACCAGGCAGAAGAAAACAAAGGTAAAGGGTAGGTTGGCCTGAAGGAAGGAGATGATGCAGAAGGGAAGGGTTGCTACAACGGCATCATTGCTCCCCTATGAGCTCACCAAGCACCCTGGCCCTCAGCTGGCCTGGCACAGGTTGTGGGGAGGAGGAGGGAAAGCAAAGTGATGTCTCCTCCCTTTGTGTCCCCAGATTTTCGGTGAGATTGGGGCTACGCAGAGCCTGAAGAGGGTAGTGTGCTACTCCACCAGCAGCACTACCTCCTCCCTAGCCAAAAAGGTGCTGCGCATGATAGGGGAGGAGGTTCCTCGGCGCATCCTGCCCACGGTTCCCAACTGGAAGCCCTGTGAGGTGCAGACATGGCTGCAGCAGATCGGATTCAACAAATACTGCCAGAGCTTCCTGGTAGGGCTGTGTGCCGGGGGAGGGACACCTGGGTGGGCCCTTTTGCCCCATCTTGCAGCACCTCACCCAACAGCTTTTCCTGGGACCTTTCCAGTCTGGATTTCTCTCGGCAGGATCACCAGGTGGATGGGGACATTCTCCTGAGGCTGACGGAGGAGGAGCTGCAGGAGGATTTGGGGATGGACTCCAGCATCACTCGGAAAAGGTAGGATGGCCACCCGGGCATGCCAGCGTCGCTCATGGTCATCAACCCAGCGGCAGAGCCAGGGAAAAGGTCTGTGCCTTTCCCTTCTTCAAAGACAAGGAGAGATATCCTCAAAACGCAAAACCCGGGCTGCCAGGGCTTTTGCAGGGCAGTATGCAGTCCCAGAGGGATTCCTGCAATGGGGACAATGCACGGGAGAGGTGTGGGATGGGACAGATCACCAGTGGCGCAGGGGAGGCGGGACCCTGCAAGTTACCCAGAAAGATGGGAACTTACCTGAGCTTCTCCCTTGGCTGAGCTCCTCATACCCCCGTGTCCTGAGGAGCAGCACTCCCGCAGCCACACAGCTATTCTTCTCTTTTTCTCTTCCTTTAGCTCGTTCTTCACCACGGCATGTGGCCGCACTCTCTCCTGCGCAGATAAAAGACATGGTACCAAATGTGTCTAGGTCCTGCCTGGCCCAGCAGCCTCCCCTCCCCACTCCACGCTTTCATTTGTTTCTCTGCCAGGTTTTTCCGAGAGCTGACAGAGCTGAAGACCTTTGCAAACTATTCCACCTGCGACCGCAGCAACCTGGCCGACTGGCTGGGCGGCATCGACCCCAAGTTTCGTCAGTACACCTACAACCTGCTGACGTGCGGCATCAACCGCAACTTCTTGCACCGCGTGACGGAGCAGCAGCTGCAGGAGGACTGCCGCATCAGCACGGGCTTCCACCGCGTCCGCATCCTCACTGCTGCAAGGGGTGCGGGTCCCGCTGCTGCTCGCCGCGCCGGAGCGGGCGGGTGGGGGTGAGTATCGAGGGTTGTTTGGGATGAGCTCTTGGGTATTTTTAACTTTTGGTTGCTGTTTGCTCTGCCTAGAAATGCTTCACTCCCCTATAACGCTGCAAACTGCGTCTGATGGGACCGATGTATTTATCAGCTACCGGAGGAGCACCGGGTCACAGCTGGCCAGGTGAGTCCTGCAGGTAACGACGTGGTGCTGGGCTGAAGCCCAGAGCCAAGGCTGGTGATCAGCTGTGGGAAGAGCGTGGAGCCAGGAGAGCTGCAGCCGCAGCGGGGAGGAGGGAGAGGCTGCCAAAAGGTGCAGTGCCAATGGGGACAGCATGTGCCGTAAGCTGCGCCGTGGAGAGGCTAATTCCCAGTCCCGTCACTGCCACCCTGTCCCTCTCCAACACTGACTTACCCTTTCTCACGCTGTGCTCGTGGGCTATAGGGCGTCACGGCAGGGGGTTAATGCCCTGCTCCTGTGTTTTCTGCGTAGGCCCAGACACCTGTAAGCAGGCTGGGCTGGTAGCTGGGGTCTCAAGGACCATTCTGTTCTCTGTGGGAGCCCGTTTGCTGCTCCTCTGTCTCGCCGTGCCCTGCACGATGCGGTGGGTTACCCAGGTGCCGGCAGTAGCCCTCCTCACAGTGCTGTCACCTCTTGCCACCAGCCTGCTGAAGGTCCACCTGCAGCTGCACGGCTTCAGCGTGTTCATCGACGTGGAGAAGTTGGAGGCAGGGAAGTTTGAGGACAAGCTGATCCAGAGCGTCATGAGTGCCCGCAATTTTGTGCTGGTCCTCTCACCAAACGCGCTGGATAAATGCATGGGAGACCCTGAGTGCAAGGACTGGGTGCACAAGGTAGGAGATGCCTTCAGGCGGGAGCTTGGTGGATGCTGGAGCAGGAGGGGGCTGGTGACGGGCTGACATGCACTTGCATGTTCCTGCAGGAGATTGTGACAGCCCTGAACTCTGGAAAGAACATTGTACCTGTTACAGACCATTTTGAGTGGCCAGACCCAGAAACACTTCCCAAGGACATGAGGGCTGTCCTGAAATTTAATGGTATCAAGTAAGTAAGAGGAACCTGTGCCATGGGGTTCCTTGACACCTGAAGAGAATGGCTTGCATAAGCAGTAGCAAAGAGCACAAGGAAATTGGGAAAAACAGGTGAGGGAGGCAGAACAGGCCAAAGGGGAGCTGAGTCACTTTGGGTACTCCAGAGCATGAAGGGAGCAAAGGTCCCCAACATAACCCTTCTGCTGTTTTTGTGCTTGGGGCTCCTCTGGATAACAGAGCTCCCCACCCCGTTGCTGCTGGAAGGACACCCATCCTCGTGCCCCCAGCCCTCCGGGCAGGAGCGATGCCGGCAGGTTTTGCAGCTCGCCTGGGTTCCTCTCGCCTCCTGTTCCCCCTTCGTGCAGCAGCGCTCCAGGCTGCCATCCCAACCTGCTCGTAGCTCTCCAGCCTGGCAGGGCACAGCGGAAGGGGCTTTCCTGCGGCATCCGGCGTTCCTCCATTTTCCATGTGGACAGGGGTGATCCCTGAGAGCTGGGTTGGGGGAAGGGGGTCTCTGGCTCCTGACCCGAACGCACCGAGCTGTCCCAGGGCATCTTGCATGGTGGAAAAATTAACTCAAATATTCCCCTCGAACACAGGTGGTCCCACGAGTACCAGGAAGCCACAATCGATAAAATCATCCGCTTTCTCCAGGGCCGTTCCTCCCGGGACTCCTCGGCTGGGTCGGAGAATGGCCTGGACTGCTTGCCCTCCCTGGGGCAGATCTAGAACCAGCACAGCTGCCTCATCCCTTCCAGAGACTTCCCAGGGGACCCCTTTTTATGTGGGGCCAAATTTCTCCCTCTAGATTTTTCCCCATCTTAGTACCTTGGCTTGAGACAAGTCCGTGGCCCATTAGCCCCCCTCCACCCTCCAAATGCAAGCCCCTGGCGCTAAAAGGCCAGTGCTTACTTACACGGTGCCTGGTGAGCCAAGCCAGGGTGGACCCTGGGGTGGACAATCTGTCTTCCGCATCCTCCCTTGGCGGGGCAGGACGTGCCGGCTACGCCTCCCACGCTGCAGGGTGTGCGAGGGAGAACCGCACGGGCCAGACCCCCGCCGATGGCTGCAGCTTCCCCCAGAAGCGTGTCTGGAGAGGAGGGATCTTCCGAGGCCCGAAAGCTGGGGAACTGGTGAGGGTTACATTGCAAGAGGACACGTGAGAGAGAAGAGCACTTGAGAGGGAACGGTCCGTAAGCATCGTATGGCCTCTGCTGGGTGCCGCGGGAATATCCTTGCAGTCAGAAGCTGACAGCAGGAAAGGGCAAATAAAAGCTAAGCCCTAATGAAATCCCCGTGTTTGGGAAAGATAACACACAGAGGCCTTCTAAACTGCCCAGCAGCAGCTTTCCCTTTCCAGCAATGTCCCTTTATCACATGAGCTCCCTCCCTCCTCGAGGGCCTTTCACCTCCTTAATGCTGCAAACGCTCCTTGTGGTCTCAACTCTGGCGATAGAAGTTTGGGGTTAGATCACGTGAAGTTTCCGCAGGGTCTTTGCAAGAAGTGCTTTTAAATCAACTCCCTTCCGTCCACCTGATGTCTCAGCTTTACCGCTTTATCAGGTCTGTACTGGGCACGGGAGGCCGGATTGTGACTCTGGAAAACATATAGCCATGCACATACCGAAGCTGTTAATTGCTGCACTGTACTGGTGGAGTTGTTATACACTGGCTGTACTTTATTCTGCTGGTGGTGCCCCACAGCAGCTCTCCCGTGGTCTGCTCCTTCAAAGAGGAGCTGGCGGACTCTCTCTGCTGACTGCCACTCACCCCCGAGAGCCCTGCCTCAGCTCCGGGCTGTCCCTGCTCCCTGCTGGATGCAATACCACGCAGCATTTGTTTCTTTCTACTGATGTCTTCTCAACGCCCACCGGGCCTTTTTGTAGCTACTCACCTTGAAATGTCAGGAAAGAGCAAAGGTGATGCAAAGGTGATGCAAAGGGCAGGCGGAGGCTGCTAGGCGTGAGCACCGGCTGGGAGCAGGACTGGCAGCACGGGCACGCTGACACACCTCCCCTAAATTCTGCACTCCCACCTGCCTGGGGCGTGAGCAGGCTCTTAACGATGTGCCGTTTTGCAACTGGGACCAGAAATTGCAACTCCTACCCGAGCTTGTCTGTTTTGATGCAGAGCAAAGTGAATAATGCAAAAAGACATCCTTGTTCAGAGCACAGGCAGAGGGAAGAGCAAGCCGTGCCCAGGGAACACCAGCCTGCCCTGACGCTCTGGCTCCAGGCTGATGCACCACCCTGCAGAAGCAGCAAGCTCCTTTGCCTGTCCCTGCCCGGGATAACCCAGCCCCTTCAGGAGGTAATGAGTCTCAGTCCCCTCGTCGTTATCCTGGCTCTCCCCAAAGCCTCACTGCCTGCCTTAACTGGCAGGAACACAAACACATTTCCTTTTGGCTTAGATCCATGAACATGTGAGGGGGAAAAAAAAAAGAAAGTTAAATTCTGGTGCTTAATCACAGCTTTATGGATAGTTCTTATCAGCTCACAGTTAATGGCATCTTTGCTTGCCTGTGAAAGGTTAATAGCTACATCTGCCCAGCATTCATCAAATTGAATCTATCTAATCTCCGGGTTAAATAGGAGGAAGCCAGCAGTGAGCCCAAAGGTGAATCTGCCAAATGATAAAAACCACTTTTGAGCTGCTTCAGGGAAAAATCTTGTGTAACTGATTGAATGTCAAGGCCTCCATGGCCACTGGAGGAGTCCCACACAAACAGTCATAAGGACTTTTCTCCCTCTGATAATACACAGTAGGATTATTGCATCTTGTTTCCCAGGAGCTCTCTAACAATTAACCTCCTCACCCAGCATTCAGTGTAGAGATTTACTTGTTCTCTACAGCTCACCTGCAGTGAGATCCCATCTCATGCTCCAGCTGCCTAGCCTGTGACTCTTCCTGTTTCCCCATCATTCAGCTATCTTCACCTCAATGAACTCGCCCTGCTCTTGACAAAACATCCCATGCCCAGCCCCTTCCAGCCTGAGTCTCAAGGAAATGAATCCCTCTGTTCCCACCCTTCCCTATTCCTTTGCTATGTCATGTCAGAAGGTGTTTAAAGTTGTTCTATCAGACGTTATTAATAAACCTGGTTTATACGCTAAATCCCCACCTCTTTTCCATCTGTGTCACACGCTTCTCTCCCTGCAGCCTCCTCACAACAGCTCTCTTGCCGTCATGCTGTCTCACCCTCTGAAGGGGCAGCAGAGCCGGCGTCCTCCAGGCACCGTTCTCGGTGGGCACCCACACTCCGTGCTCACCTTTGCATGGACTGGTGTAGCTCACTGCGTCCCCGGGCACTCTCCGCCTGCTGCCCACAGTCACAATGCATGGGGTCACGTATCTGCTTCACGGTGGTAGGTCTTGGAGGACAGCCTAGAAAAACTTTGGTTTAATCTTTTTAATAGAGCACAATAGTTCCTATTGAATTTCTCCTTTGCAAGCACGCCGACACGAACAGGCAAGCAGAGCCAGTACACAGGTTCCACTCCAGTGCACAAGGCTGAGCGGCTGCTAGCGTTGGCGTCCATGGAGTCTGTTGGCAGAGAAGCCTTACTTCATGATCAGTTCAGCTACAAATGCTCACAGCATGCCCTGTTCCTCAGGGAGGCTAATTCTGGGCTTAGCCCGTCAATCAGACACGTAACTCCTGCCCATGTCCGCCAGCATAACTACCCAGATCAAGTGGCGTAACACCAAGTTCTTAAAGCCTCCCTGCTTCTCCACCTCCTGCTCCTCCGCTCCCCAATTCTCCTGCTTTTATCACAAACTCCTGGTGAACAGGGAACGAAGCTGTACATAAACATTTCACATTTCCTGCATATTGAAGAACAGGTTACAGCCCAAGCCCTCCCGCAAGCTTTAGTGTGGTGTTCAGGAAAAGCAAGCTTTGGCTGCTTGCAAGCCCCAAATCCGCATCTTTCCTGACTCAGGACTCTCACACGCTCATTCTCCACATGGCAGATAACTTTCTGCTACTGCTTCTCTACTGCAGAGCCTTCAGTGCAGGAGGAAGCATGAAAATCGCAGAGAGGAGCTCAGAATGAGGCAGGGACAAACGACATTGACAGCTGTATAAGAAAAGCTATCTTTTTATGAACCATAAAAGAGAATGGAGGTTTTAATCATTCTGAAAGTAACATGTCTGCTAAGCAATTTCACAGTTAACGACATTATTGCATGCGTCTGAACAGTGTGTGCAACGCAATGTACACCAAACTGCTGGTTTATGGCAGTTTGAAGACACGAGGACTGAGGCAATACAGGTAATGCTTTGAAAAGAACAATTATGAGTACCATGAACGTGGGGTTTGCTTGCTGGCATCAACATATCCTGGGAAGGGCAGCAGAAGCGAGGTCACTGACACAAAATTTTGGGGCATAACTTTGTCTCCAAAGACACTAGTCCTGTTCCCACGCCAGCACATCCCAACGGTGCTGCGTATGGACGAGGAAGGACTGCTTTTGGCTCTGCCACAAGCACAGCAGTAATTTCACATGAGACTAGGGCACGCATCCCAGCTGGGGCCTCAAATTTATAATGTAAGGGTTAGGGAGGACCAATTCTGTCAATTTTAGCCTTAAATTCATCAGTTTGGGCACCTGCAAATTCAGGCACATACCTGCACCGTAGTATTCTCACACAAGCTGTTACTTCTCGGAAGTACCTTTGAAATCCCGGGCTGAGCTGCAGACAGACAGGCAGGACGTGCCACTGGCACTCCTCACTACCAGCACTTCGTGCATTAGGCTCTCTCCCTCGGACACCTCTAACTTGCGAAGCTAAAGCTAGTTTAGTCAATCACGACGGCAATAGCACACCTGTGGTAAACTGCTGCTCATCACGAGGATTTCTGCAGGAGCCTAGTCTGGCGTGCAACATTTGTATGACTTTTGTTGCCAACAGGCTGATTCGAAGCGCAGACCTTTCTCCTCAGCAGCTCACTGTTGGGTACCTCTGCTTCAGTCTCACCCTGCAGGCTTTGGGCTGGGCCTCACCCACACCACAGCTCATCTCCTGCACACTGCAGTGCTCGGAGGGGAACGTGTTTGGCAATTAAACCAGAATTCAGTTCTCTCTCACCACTAAAAGCATGCCACAGAGCCCTCCCTTCCCACCAAACCCCAAACCACTAACCGGCCTTGCAAAAGGCCAACAATAGCTTTTATTCTTGATTGGCTTTTGGGTCTCTTGGGTTTTCTCTGACAGATGAGCCAACACAACGGTGGGGAGGCATTCACATCCGCAAATCAAGTTCCTACTGGTAGTCAGAGCCATGGTTTCCAACTATTTGTGACTTAAGAATCAGTAAGGACAAGCAAGGTGTCCCTCCCACGCTAATCCGTCCTTCAAGGGAAGAATAAAGAGCAGTCTTCAGCTGGACACTGCCGAGCTGGCCAATTCCTTGTTGCTAAGTTGCTGCTCAGCCGTCTGCAGGGGACAGGGAAGCATCTAGGAAGTGACTGTAGTCATTGTTCGAGTCCCAGACTTCTATCCACCTAAGAAAGAAAGAACAGTTAGAGCCTACGAAGGCACACTGGGATGTTGCTGAATGAAGTGAGTTTTAAAGTTTCAAAGGAACAGAACAAAATGACCCTGCCAGGAGTCGTTGCACTTCTACTGCAAATCCCAACACATTCTCTCTCTCCCAAGACTTACCGGGGGATTCGTTTTCTATCATGACACAACTTTTGCTTTAATCAGTAGAGAAACAACAGGAAGAGAGACTGCTAAAAGAAGAGCTCCATCTCTTCCATAAAGAAGGACCTTCATAATTCAACTCCAGATTTTGGATTCCACTCTGAAGGTGGAGTGAGACTCTGAAGCACTTTGAATGTCGCAGCTGCGTTACTTGGGCTGTAGGCTTACCGCTATGATTCAGATGCCAGGAGAAATGGACCTGCACCTCTGCTTACTGGGGCACTAAACACCCTCTCATAAGCCTAACTGAAAATATGCCTTAAACTTAACTGTGAGCCTCTATCCTAAGCAGAGTAAATAGTATTTTCATATTACACTTCACAGGTCCTATGGCAGAGTTTAGAAATTTGAAGTAAATTACCCAATAATAGCTGCTGGAATCAGAAGAATTACAGCCCCGAAGAGAAATGGGAATCCCCTCATGAAGTGCAAGGTGGCAGGGTAGAGAGAGTTGAACACTCCTGTAGCCACAAGAGAACACAGCCCTTCCACACAGGCAACAGAAGCAAAAAGAGCACCTGGAAAAGACACATGAGAGGTTCAAGGTGAGACAGCCCTGCCTTTACCACATTGCATCCTTCAGTGGGATCCCGTGACCCTTTCTAAGGGTTTGCACTTGCAATCAGAAAACTGGTATCTGCATTGCCAAGCGTGGTAAGCAAGAACTGGGAGCAGAGATCAGGCACGCGGTGCTGGCCTAGCAAGCCAAACCTGTCAAGCTCAGCTCCTCTGTAGCCAGGACCACCTCGCTGACCTCCAGAATTTGTATCACTGGAGCTCACCAGGGATATTATATTGTAAATGCTTTAGACAGGGCTATCGAGACCTGTTTACTGCCGTGCACATCTTATCGCTTGTTAAACATTAATTACAGCAGAAGACTGCACTTTATAGATTCAGCATCATAAATCTCGTATCAAGTGTGTGCCATCTTCATTCTAATATAAGAAATGTGAATTGTGCAGTCATTTCCGACCTCTCCCACCTCGATCCCCTTCTCCCCTCTGTCTGCCTGCAGAGGCGTTCCTGTGCAGTGTTTATCACCAAGTGCAAACTCTTCACATTACTGGATGGAAGGCAAATATGCTCCTCCTACGGGTTATCCATGATCTTTCACCATGGTCAATGATATAACCCTCTAACAACACTACGTTTCTTCCCACTGTTACTGATCTACAGAGAAGAGTCATGGTCAGGGAAATCACTATTTTCTGCTTGTCATATAACCCGTTTTAAGCTCCTTGTAAAAGCTTGTTTTGGAAACAGATGGGTGAATGAACTATTCCTGAGCTTGAATGCGATACTTTTCATCATGCTTTTCCTCTCTTGTCCTCATCCTGAAAACACAGCAAGTCTAAATGGATGAATGGCAAATATTCTGAAAAAATAAAATGTTACCCTGGGTCTGAGGGTGAAAGGACGGGCACAGGAGTCCAAGGGAGCCAGGGAAGTCCTGACCTCCTAAAGCAATTTGATTTCAGTGTTCCAAGAAGACAGTGTTTCAGGACCTGGCTTAGGCATAGCGGCTGACTCCTTACCCTGCTCCGTCTCACCGACCAGCTTGGAGAGCTTGGCTCTGATGACTGGAGTGGCTGCCATGGAAAGGAACAGAATCCCATAACCTGTGAGCAAGATACAGCACATTAGGGGAAGCTCAGCTGATAAATAAAGTCTCCAAAGTCAGTCCCAGAAATCTGTAGCTCCAGGCAGTTTCTCCCTGCTATGTTTAGACCCAGTCCACCCTCCTGTATCTCATAATGCACTTTAGTCTGTGTCTGCAGTGTAATACAGCTTCTGGGAAACCTAATATTCTAGGAACTACATGGTTGCACTTTCAACTTCAGTGTTTGGCCAACTTTGCTGTTAGCTAGCCACGGTTTTCTCGGTACACAAGCTGAATCGGAGGCAGAACTTCCTCCACGTGCTTGAACTCCCAGAGGCACGCTGTCCTCCTGCGTCTACCGGCACCTCTAAGCTGAGAGCCTGGGATATCGGGGTTTAAGAATTCGGCATCACCTGTAAACATCAGTGGCATCGTAGTAGCAAGAGAAATCACAACTAGTCCAGAAATATTAGAGATCAATCCTATCTCTGCCACCCAGGTGTCTTCGAGGCAGAGCTGCAGCAGCCGCAGCCCTCCCAGGCTGCTCAGGTAAGCCAGGTAACTGGCAGCTGAGCCGTAGCCGATGAGATCAGCGGCCCAGCAGAGAGGGGAGCCAAGCTCATACAAAACAAAGAGGTCCTTGGTTCCAAAATGTACGGTCACCAGAAGAAAGAAAGCCAGAGAGTAAAGTGCGAGCTTCCGCCTGGAGCTCAAGTGCTCTGGGGCTGTGTACAGCCTGTAGACAGCCTTGTAATGACTGAGCGTGAACAGCTTGGCTGGTTTCTGCTGCTTCACCGACTCCTGAAGACAGAAAGCGGCATAGAGAGCGGCGGCAAGGCTAGCAGCAAGCACGAGCCAAAAGGGGTTGATGTACCCCTGTGCCTTGCGCCACTGGCCGCCGCCGATGCTGGCCAGCATGCCCGCAACGCCAAGGCACGCCTCGAGGATGGCGACGCGAAATGTACGTGCGCGTTTGTCGCTGGTGTCGGCCACGTAGGCGAAGCAGCTGGCCAGGATCAGGTTGTAGTCTCCCATGAGGCCGCTCAAAACGCGTCCAAGGAGAAAGAAGGCAACGTGCAGCTGCAGGTACATGACGAGAAGATAGATGGCCGCTTGCACGGCCATACCCACTGCCGGCAGGATGAGTGCCGGGCGGCGGCCCATGCTGTCGCTCCATGGTCCGAAGAGAGTCACGGAGAAGAGACCGACGAAGAAGCCTCCCAGGTTGATACAGAGGTTCCAGTGGGAGACGAGCGCTTCTACCTCCTGCAAGAGAAACAGGCACCTGAGGCTCCAGGCCGGCAGCACCCAAAAGGAGCACCCCGGGAGGCAGCAGCACCCCGCTCCCCATCCTGCTCTCCCACCTGCCGCAGGGGGTCGGCAGCGGTGCTGCCGTTCCCGCAGCCGGTGGGGCTGGTGGCATTGGGGCCGCTGTAGCCGCGCTCGGCCCCCAGCCGGTCCCAGAGGTACTGGGTGGCGAGTGGGCCCTGCAGGCCGAGGGACAGGGTGGCCAGGAAGAGGAGCGGCTCGACGGCAGGCAGCGGCGGGCGGCAGCGGCGAGCGGCGGGCGGCGGGGATGGCGGCGCCGGGGCGGCCATGGCGGCAGGGGCGGGAGCCGGCGGCGGCCTGGAGGGAACAGGAGGAGCGGTTGTTGCTCGTTCTGCTGCGAAACGGGGAGGGGATCAGCTCTGCATCTGCATTGCGTCACGGACGACGAGCTCGCGCTCGCAGCCCTGCTAAGCACGCAGCTTTCCACCCTGGCGGTGTTACTTACTGACAGCTAAAGAGATTTAAACTTAAAACCTGACTTACTTTTCTTCTCTCCAAACAAAGGAAAAGTTAAGATTAACGTTTTAAATGCACCAGGAGCTGAAAAAACTGCAGTTAGCAATGGGTAATCGCCTCTATGAATTCACAGCGCATTAGAAAACACTTCTTTTTCTAAAGGACAAAATAACTTGCACTCTCTAACACACAAGAGGCTTCGGCTGTGCTGTCAGGTCTCCTGTTAGCCCTGGTCTGCCTCGAAGAGCAGATCAGTAAGCAAAGACCAAGTTGTTCTTTAAATCAAAACAACGCAATTCAGCATATTAGATTAACCCGTTTATGTACACTGGAGCAGTCCCAAATTAATGTAAATTGGCATCACTCCTTCAGCACCGCTGAGGGAGTGTTAATGGGCTACAGGTGAAGCTCCAACAAGTCCCCCTGCAGACAGAAACCATTCATTTTGCAGTAACACGCTTACAGAGCTCGTCTGGGGCATCTTTGAAAGTAACAGGACTCACGAGCAGTGGAAACAACTGCTGTGGATGTGCAGCTCCTAGCGAACAGGCACGATTCCTCAGCTGAGGTCCTTCTGCATCGTCACCTCCATCCCACAGGCAAGGCTGCAGCCGGAGGCCAACCTTCGTGCCTGAGGTGTGAAAATGAGAGGCTTCTTTTTAGATTTTGATTGGAACCTTAGGACCTAGGAGCAGAAAACAGAAAAATTACTTTGTCATTGGCTGATTTTGTCACTGTACCTTTTCAGACACTAATTCAACATTAAGTGGATGCAAAACTGGGGGGGGAGACGTAATTTATTTGAAAGCTGTTTCTTTTTGTACCAAGGGTAAAAAGCTAAAGCTCAGGATCAGCAGTTATTTAGCATGGAGTTGCTTCTTGTGAGCAATATGCCTAAGTCAAGCCTGACACCTCTGACAACCCCACTGTTTTTCAATCAACATTATTGAAAGAAAACAAGCCCCAGCAGAAAAGGGATGAGAGAGAGAAACAGCAGAAGCTCTTTATGGAGCTGAGATCAGATGACCTAATGTCTGTGCTTTTCTCTCTCTCCCTGCCTGAGTAAGCTGAAAACAGAGCTATGACAATTTATACCAAGAAAATGGAAATGTGATCATCATTACCCGAAGCATGTGCTTGAAAGATCTACCCAATAAAGACATCAAAGTGACATTAACAAGACACTCCCTTTGGAATTAAAAAATTCAATTCCGTTCCAGCATATTTACAGAGCCCAGTAATTCAGTGCTTGCATTTTGGAAGTGTCTTGCAACAGGGACAAGAAATGCTGCTAATTTCCCAGTAGTGCTTTCTTTTTTTTTTTTTCCAATGCACCCTACAAGCCCCAAAGCTGTGCCTATGGACCTGCACGATCAGAAAGGTGAAGAAAAACCAGCCCAATGCCTGCAAAGTGATGCGCTGTAGCCAAGTCTTTCCCAATCCACTGAGCTATAACAGGCTATGTCAGGAGGAGTTACCAGGTTCCCTCGCTGGCCCTGAGCCTCTCTGACAACATACGAGGCTGCCATGAGGGAGGAACCGAGTTCTGACCAGGCCTTAACGTTTCCCCTATTGCTCTCTGAGGAGAAGAAAACGGAATGGTCACGACGGTCATCCTTGGACCGCATAAAGTCGGGTGTCCCTGCTCTCAGGTGGTAAGGACTGTAATTCCCTTTCTGCGTGGGGGCTTGGTGTGGCATCTGGTGACAGGAGCTCTGCTCTAGTGCATTTTGCTACCCAAGGAATTTCTCAGCAGATACAATGATGTTTATATAACATTTTGTATAGATGTTTCTAACCTCTGTATTTAAGTATTACAGATGCAGATGTGTTTTTCAGTCCTCTACTTATTTTTAAAACAATTTTCAACCTATTCTGGAGGCAGCTGTCTCTCTTAGGACCCGAGGGAAAGGCAGGGAGATGTGCCAGGGGAGGGTTAGGCTGGGCATTAGGGAAAGGTCCTTCCCCCAGAGGGTGGTGGAGCCCTGGAACAGGCTCCCCAGGGAGGCATCATGGCACCAAGGCTGGCGATATTCCAGAAGCGCTTGGACAACGCCCTCAGAGACACAGTGTGAATTTGTGGTTGTCCTGGGCAGGGCCAGGAGCTGAACTCGATGATCCTTGTGGGTCCCTTCCACCTCAGGGCACTCTGTGATCCTATGTTCTTTTTTATAGGAGTAATAATGGTATCTAGTCAAGAAGGCATTCTTAGCAACCAAAACATTAACATTCTTTAAGCAAAGCACAGATCATTCCAGGATGCTTTTAAAGAACCTGATGTGGTCCACAAGGAGTTAATTCTCTCCTGGATTTACCAGTTATCAGGAAGACTGTCTTAGAAAAGTTCCTGGTCTGACACTCTTTTGCTGTCCCCTCCCCTTCTTTGTTCCCTTCCTTCTTTCTCCAATTACAGTTCCAAAAACAACACCCAACCTCCTGAGGTCAATGGTTAATATTCCTGAGTGTTTATATAGTCTCCAGCAGCAGACCACAGACCTTTCAGCACTGGGCTAGCTCCAGCACCATGGCTGGCTTCTTGCAGATGACCCTAGCCTTCAGGAAATACCTGATCATAGTGTTTGTTCCCCTTTTATTTCTTCCTCTGCCTCTGGCTGTTCCAACCAAGGTAAGAACTTTTTAAATTGAATTTAAGAGCCAAATCCCCAAATCTCTCCTTAGAGCTATTCCTTTTAAGTGACAGAGCTGAAGAGAACATACAGATTCTGTCTCAGAGGCACTTCACTTATTGCTTGAAGACCTTTTTTTTTTCTGAGCAGACCCCTTTGACTACTGATAGTGGGGGAACATCAAAGCAGTAGGACACGGATGAACAGATACATCAGCGACTGCATATTCTAGAAGAATGCTCAGTGACATGCAATTTTGTAACTTTTCCTTTGCACCTAACTGATTGAGCAAAGAACTTCCTATGCTGAAGCTCATACATGTGAACCTAAATTACAATCTGAGGCTTGATTTTAATCCCCCTTCTGATTTTCTAGAAGTATCCAGTCCGCATCTTCTTTTAATTTTCCCTTGTTGTCGTTGCTGGGTAGAAGAGGCATATTTCTCGGTGAGATGGACAAGGCATTCTGGTACTTAAGGACAAAATAATATGTATTTCACTGCTTTTTTAGCATATGTTTGTAAGAATCTTTCCAAACAATGATTTCAAATGTAAAATGTCAAGTTTCAGAAGACACCTTGCTGAGGATTCCTTCAGAAAAGGTTAATGACAAAAACCTGTAGTAGTGGGACAGGTATTTCTGAGACATCAATTGTTTAAATATAGCACTGTGAGCAGGCAGACTGCCAGTGTTCTGCTGTTTCTTCACGCTGGCTTATTTCTCCCACTCCCAATCTCTTCATGCAGACAGATCTAATCTCTGGTCGTCAGGTCTCTTACTACAGTCCCAGCCTCGTTAAATAGCTAGTCCCGATCTCCCTCTCCCGCCACTGCTCCTTGGATGCCAAGTCCTTGCTCTTTCCTCTGGTCTCTGCCTGCCTGCCTGCCTCCAGTCCCTGCTTACTCCCAGTTCTAGTCTCCTGTGCCAAGCTTCCCTCTTCACTCCACTAGCTCTTCCCTGTCTTTCTGTGCAGCCTGTCCTAAAGCTCCCTCTTCCTCACAGCACTTTTTCTGATCGCTATCAGATGCTTCGGAGGTATGACCAGAGATTGCAAGCGGCCAGGCGCGTCCTCCTATTCCCTTGCTATGTAAATAAAATAGCTTAAACTATCACTTAAAAGCTCACTAAGAAGAAACACAGAACTAGTACATTTTTGCTAGTTAGCTTTCCATAGGCAAAAGAGTTACTTAAGTTAAAAGAAATCTGGATCAGGAAAGTTCTAAGTAGCCAGAATGAGAGAATTTTTTTTTTTTTTTTTGCCTCGAGGCCATGAGTTCAAACTTACTTGCCAGAGTCATTGTTACCATACAACACGTCCTTGGTATGGCCCGTGGCGCGATTTGGCAGACTTGGTTCAGTTCCTCTCTCTGGTTTCTATGTAGTCAGCTACAACACAAAAATGTAAAAGGCCCTGGACTTTTCCCTTTGCAATCTGCGAGGAGGTTTCTTGTGTTAGAGCTGTGCGCCGTGGTACTGCTAAGCAGGAAAAGCTGGTACCTCAGCACTGTAAATTACAGAATTGTAAGCAGACACCTTACAGGGTGGAATTTCCCTTTCTATTCTGTTCAGCTATTAACCTGTCCTGTAATGACACAGCACTGGACACTAAACTGTTGCCAGTGAGAGCAGACAGTGCTGAAGATTTTGTCTTAAAGACAGAGGAATGTCCTTGCAGGACAACAGACTCTGTGAAAAGCCTTAGTCCAGCTTTTACTGTGAGCCTGTCCACAGCAGGCTGGAAGAGAACAGCACAGTGCCTACGACAGACATTCCAAAGCCCTGCTAGGGTCTCTCAAAAGGCACCCACTGGCATCTCTTAATAACAAAAGCGAGGAAAAAAGGGATTATAAAAATGGAAAATTGCTTTCAGTGCTGGAGGGGATATATAATTAAGATTCTTACTGCTCTCATTCAAAAATAAGGTTCAAAAAGGCATCTTTTCATCTCTCCATGACTCTCTCTTAGCTTTACTTCCCCAACCCTGCTGCTTTGGTAATTGACTGCCTGGACTGCTACCTTCTTTCCTCCGGACTACTCAGCTCCCCTGTTCATCCTTTCCCTTCACCAGCTCTGTACCTTCCGTGCCACATTCAGAAGTCACAAGTTTGATCCTGCCAACCACTCTTCCAGCTCCTTGCTTTACTTCTCCGTAATCTGGCCATTACAATTTCCATCTCTTCATTGCTTTCTCAGTAAGCATCACTACATTTTCATTCATGCTGTCCGGTATATTTTAGTGGACATCCTTGATCCAAGACCGCACAAACGCTTTTTGCTGCCTTCGGATTTTCTGGCGCCCATCATTGGGCTAGTTCCAAAGCGAGGAACACACTGTCACCTCCAACGTTACTTTTCCTTGCTTTCTTCACCAGCCCAGCCATATGAAAATCTGTTGTGACACCTTATTTTGAATCTTTTTAGCATACAGGACTGAGTTAAATATTTTTACACAAAATTTGGAGCGGTTGTCCAAAGCAGAATTAAATCAATGTTTTCTCAGAAAAAGAGTCACATGAAATAGGGGATCCTACTTTCTTCAAAGAAGAAAGCTAGTGGAAGCTGAAGCTGCTCTGTGACCAGCCTTTCAAAGTCTGCACTAAGCTAAAAATCCCATGAAAAATAGATAAAAGTATTTACAGTACAAGGAATCCAGGCTGCTGAAATCAGCTGGGGTTTGTCTGGGCCGCATCCTGCAACATGCAAAGAAAAAGGTGGAGAAACCTTGACTGGATCAGTAACTACTTCTGCAACTCAAAGACAGAAACATATAAAAGGAAATACCACCATCAGCAAAATCAAGAGGACTGTGCAGGGACTGCCAGCCCTTTATCTCACAGGGTTCAAAGTCATCGGTTTGTTTCTTTTCCCAAGTTTCTTGGTTTCCCCCAGTGGAGGCCTCAATCTTTTCCTCACAGTTCTGACATGGTTGTGGAATACTTTGTCACCTGATTAGGATCTGCATAGGCAGGAGGATAGATGGGAGAGAAAGATAGAAAATAACCGTTTCCCAAATCCCTTTATCAGGCAATGGATATAATTATGGGACGTTGCCTTCTCAAAGCCTAAGTACGGCCTGTTCTGATTGCATGTCCTCTTCTTCTGTCAGGAGGCCCGATGCGGTTACATTATCATAGTGATGGCACTGTTTTGGTGCACGGAAGCCCTGCCGCTGGCTGTCACAGCTTTGTTTCCTGTCCTGCTGTTCCCACTACTGAATATCATGGACTCAACAACAGTAAGAGATCTTACTCTATTCGTGTTTGCCTAGGTATTTATTGGTCGGCTTCTCTTATTGCGGGATTATTTCCAGAGCGTGCCAAGAGGAGAAAATTGCACTGGTGTCACACAGGGAATCATATGTCCTCTCCATGGAACAGAACTTGCAGGAGCCTAAAGTGAACTCTGGGTGGAGCTGCTAATCTGAAATCAAAGCAAATTCACTGTCTAGTTGCAATCCAGAGCTACTGCATGCTAATGTCTTTGGGACAAGATCCTCCCTCAGAATGTGCCTGCTCTCTAAACATCAGCTTCTTGTCACTGTTTTCTCTCCCTTGTTCCATGTTACAGGTCTGCAGGGAGTATCTGAAGGACACCAATATGCTATTTATCGGGGGCCTTCTGATGGCCATTGCTATTGAGAAGTGGCACCTACACAAGCGCGTTGCTCTGCGGGTCTTGCTTATCGTTGGTGTCAGACCAGCCCTGTGAGTAAGAGTTGTGAAAACACTGTGGGATAAAGGTCTTTATGGCGTTAGTTCCTATCTCAGAGTGCCTGCAGTCTCCTATGTGAATCTGCAAATCGTGTCCTACCAATGCTTTTCTACAGCCCCAGTGAGTTAGTGCCTGCGCAAACCCTGCAAATAGGGATTCTTTGGTGTCTTATAGATTTGGTGCCTTGTTTTTGAATTCCAAATGGCTTTAGGTGGAGAAGTCGCAACCAGAGAGTCAATTCTGAAGAGACAAGGGTGCTGCTAGGCTTGGCCAGAAGCACAGCTTTAGGCAATCAGAAAAGACTACAGCTGAAACATGGAAAATGTATACTCTCTAACTGTTATACTGATTGCAAAGAGAAGAGAAAATCTGGGGACGCTTGTTTTGAAAACAACAAATGTTTACCAGACTAGCACTTTAAGCTATGCAGAGGTTACATGGCCCTATTTCATTTGTCTCAGATCATGAGAAGAGGGAATACAGAAGGAAATTACAAAGCAATAGAATAAAAATGCATACAAGATAAAGCCCTTTTCATCTAATATATAATCTACATCTCATCTAAAGAATAATTTCGAGACAAATAACACAGTAATACTGAAACAAGGATTAGAATTTTATATCAGTAAGAAGAGAATCTTAAATGACAGAGGTGGGATAAAAAAAAAAAGAGATCATCTTCCTTATGGCCTAAACTGATTGCCATTTGGGATCAAATTCAGTTTGCAATTCCCTTCAAAATATATTATAATACATTAATATGTGTTACTGAGATTATATGTCTTCCTCTGAAGCATGCAGAATAAGCAGGATACTGACTGGATGAGCTGTTTGCTCCAGGATACCAGCTCCCACTTTCCTAGTCATAAGAATGTAAAAGCATGATCGACTGAAACTGCACAAAGGAAAATTTATGTTAAATCTTACTGTGTCATTCACAAAGCAGACCAGGGTCAGAGGGAGTGCTAGGCGCGAACTGCTGAGCATTTTCCAAACCCAGCATTTGTAACCAAAGCTGCGTGACACAAAAAGGCATTGCAGCGCTGCGTTCTGAACTGGCTTTTTCAAACCTTTTCATTTCAGACTTCTCATGGGTTTCATGATTGTGACCGCCTTCCTGTCGATGTGGATCAGCAACACCGCCACCACTGCCATGATGGTCCCAATAGCACAGGCGGTGTTGGAACAGTTGCACAAGTCAGAAATGGAGTCTAGCAGAGCTGGCCAAGCACCTGAACACATCAATAAAGCCTTTGAACTGCAGGAAGAGTCAACGAAACCAGACAGCCCCAAAGAAACAGAGGGAAAAAGTGAGTGGGTTATGGGTGGTTTTCTCTCTGGGGTAATGGAGGATGACCTGATGCCGCCTTCACTGTCATTACAGTTGCTAGTAAATGCTAAAAGAAGAATGTACCTAAAGCATCCTGACTGTATCAGGCAGCATTTAAGAGGCTTTTCCATGAACCAGACAAAAGCGCGATGAGATCTACTGGCTTGGCTGAAGTTAGAAATAGACTGAAAATAAGAAGCAATGATAACTAATCAATAAAAGAACAAAATGTATAAATTCTCCATAAGATGAAACCCTTGATATTTCCCTAGGTATTTGTTAGTTCAATTATTATCTACTGTGTAACTTCTCAGATAATAGGGAATTTCCCAGAGAGAATTTCTAGCCGGAAGGTTAGGGATTAAAATGGTCTTTCTAATCCAAAGATATACAATCATGCAACAATATCTCTTCACCAGCTGTCTTGCCCTCTTCCCATCTTTGAGACAACTTAAGTGTTTCTGAATGTAAACCTCAGGGCCAGCAGTCAGGCACTGGTACAGAACAAGTTCCCTCCCGTCCAGCTCCTCTGACCCTGTTGAACCGCCCTGAACTCTTGCCTCTCTCCCCACCGTGTGCAGCTCAGACATTGCCCTAGTTCACCGAGAAGTGTCAGCAGTATGTTCGGACTTTATCACACATTTCAAATTCTATTCCTCTGAAAAACTGGTCTGTATCAAGACAACCAGCGAACATGGACAGAAGATCAAAGAATTAATATGGCCAGCCTTAAAATGAGATCTGGCTCCTTCAGCTTTGAGTCCTAGCCTTGAAATACTGAATTACACAGGCACAAGATCTTTTCCTACCCAGTCTAGCTTCTGTAACTCTTCTGTTCCTGTCTTGGGACCTAGGTGATAGTCATGGCCTGACAGTTGAGGAAGACAGAAAGATAAATGAAAATCTGCTAGAGGAGAAACACCAGAAATTCTGCAAGGGAATGTCTCTCTGTATTTGTTACTCGGCCAGTATTGGAGGGATTGCAACCCTGACGGGGACATCACCGAATCTGGTACTGCAAGGACAAGTTGATGAGTAAGTCCGGTTGAATTTGGGATTACGTATCCACTAAACGGCATCACTCTGCTGCAGATGACTTCCAGCCAACACAGAGAAGGAAAATATCAATTTGGTAACTTTGTCAGGAAGTTAGCTTCTCTTCCTTAGTGGGCCTCACAGTATTTCTGAGCCATTAATGAAATACAGAAGAGAGTGCGGAGTTTTGGGCACTAACAGCCACCTGCATTTTACAGGCTCTTTCCTGACAATGGTAATATCATCAACTTTGCCTCCTGGTTCTCCTTTGCCTTCCCCACCATGATCATATTACTGGTTTTGACGTGGATATGGCTGCAGATACTGTACCTGGGCTTTAAGTAAGTACCCTTTACACACCGCAACACAGCTGACAGCCCCGTTAGCAAGTACCCGTGACATGCTGTAACACAAGTGATACTTTCATTGATGGGCCTATTCTTGAAAGTCACACTGCAAGTGACAAAGTCCTCTCATACAACAGATTCTAGCAGAACAGCAAACTAAGTATCTGTTAAAACACTGCAACTTTTTCTCCAAGGAACCTGATCAAATCCCAGCTAAATATACTCTCTGGCTAAAAACTGGAAGTTATAACTGCAGATAACCTGTTCTGCAGCATTGCTGTCATGTCCTGAAAGACTGTTGTGCTTCAAACCAGGAGAGATATACATATCTGTGTCTATACATATGTGAATATATAGCTGGTAAATACCTTTGTGAGGGAAGTTCCTACAGACCTAGAGGATTAGTATTGTGCCAGGTCCCAATGCTAATCACCCCACACAACCGGTTTGCGTTACCTACCTGTTTAGTACTTAGCCTACCACTCTTGTATTACCCCCAGCCTCCTTTTGTTCAGATTGAAAGACCTCTGCAATACCTGCAGTGGTACTTTTGTCTTCAAATTCCTCTTCAAAAATTCTCCTTTTCTGTAATTTTAAAAAGCTTGGCAACTGTTTACTTCCTGGTGACTACAGAGCCTTGTCAATCACGCTAACATTGTCATTATTTCCCTGTGTGTCCAGATAGCACGCCTGTTTGTGTTTAGATCATGAGCACTCAGGGGCAGGAAGCTTCTCGCTGATCATCTCAGCAGCACACAGTACAATGCCGTTATTATCCAACACGTATGGCTGCCGATGCCATGACAGTAATTTTTATATAATTTCTATATGCATATGTCAATACATATATCTAAAAGACAACATGACTGAGTACAAAATTTGGATTCTTAACTCTGAGGATAACTGGCAAATTTCTATAATATTTCTTGTCCATTTTTTTCTAGTTTTCGGAAGAATTTTGGTTGTTCTGCGAACGCCTCTGCAAAGGTTAAGGAGCAACAAGCCTATGAGGTTATCAAGGAAGAGAGCAGGAAATTGGGCTCAATGAAATTTGCAGAAATAGCAGTTTTGATCCTCTTCGTACTGCTGGTAGTGCTCTGGTTTACAAGAGATCCTGGTTTCATACCAGGCTGGGCAACAGTTCTTTTCAACAAAAATGACACAAGGTACCACCACTTTTCCTCCTCACTTTGAATAAAAACGAAGTAGGCTAGGTTTCATAAAGATGAACACACAGCTAGACTAAATTTCTGACTCATCTATTACAGCTATGTCACCGATGCTACAGTTGCCATCTTCATTTCAGTTTTGCTGTTCATCATCCCTGCCGACATTTCTAGCAATGACAGAGACAAACAACAAACAGGTAAGTTTACCAAAGGCATCAAAAATCAACCCTCCAAATAGATACATGAGAAGTTTTAAGTTTTGGACTTACAAGGGAAATTTCAAACATTAAACAAGATTTCAAACTGCTCTTGCTGCATAGCTATACCTGTATGCTTTAGGGTACACAAGGCACAGAGTCCATAAAAGTTCTCCGTTTCTTGTAATTTAACTAGGTAGGAAACTCTTTATCCCAGCAGTGTCCCAGACACCAGTATACGCATATGTAAAAGCTTCTGAAGCTGCAGTCTTCAGGAGAGAATACATGACTTAACAAACACATACGGTTCTGTAGACATGTTACCACACTTTTAACTCACTCCTGCCTTTATTCTGCTGTGCCTCTTGGGGCAGCTACAGCCCATTCATGACTATTTTTGCAAGTCACGTTCTAAAAATCTTTGTCAATGAGGCTCCCATTGTTTGCTTTAGGAGATAATTCCACAGTCTGCTTGATCTTGCTGACAAAAGTGTTTCCTGATGTTCAGACTAAACTCACCTCTCACCAAGAAGGCCTCCTTTCTTTGGAGAATGTAACAAAATCTTTTTGGATTTTAGGCGGCAAGTCAAAGATCCGAGCACCTCCAGCTCTCTTGGACTGGAAAACCGTTCACGAGAAAATGCCATGGAACATTGTGTTACTGCTGGGAGGTGGCTTTGCCTTAGCCAAAGGCAGTGAGGTAACATTCCTCTGCCTACCTGGTGTTTGTGTCTCCCTGGGTGTTCTCCGTCTTGCTTTGCGTGTGTGCTCTCCCAGGACGCAAGAGGGCACGCTGGTAGCACCAAACGCGCATTTCCTCAGCTGGTGGCAGTAGGACAGACTTTGCCATCCTTAGGAGGAGTCCTGTGATTAGAACAAACCTTTACTGTTGCCTGTGCAACCGGGATGGTACTACCAGTCGAGGCAGGATGATTAACTGTGCTTCTAGAAAAGTGGATGATTAAGAAACTACCCCAATACATTAGAGGATCTATTAAATAAAACTTAATTGATGTGGCAAGCATGAGGAGATAATGTGCCCAGGATGGGTCTCCAAACTATTTCAAACAAACTACTTATGGAAATCTGATTTGTATTAAACTACTAGAAGACAAATGCAGAGCTAGCTAGAGAACCTTCAGGAGCAGATAAATTGTCTGGCTGTCAAGCTGAAGGATGTACTGATGTACTTCTACAGGCATCTGCCAGGACTCCGGTGCTAAAAACTGTTTTTCAGTAATTGCTTAGGTGATGGAACAGACAATACATTTATTAAATCTATAGGCAATAAACAAATTGGAAAAGGCTTCAAGTGCCTGGAAATGCTACTTCAGAATTCAAAGATCACAATCACCTGTAAAAGCGTTTCTAGAAGACAAGGATGCAACTCAATGTGGAAAATAGGAAGAAATAACCAAATATTGCAAATGGAAGATGTGGAAAGGACTGGATAAGTTTTAAAGCTGCTCGTACACCTTATTCTAGTCAATATTTTTAAATTGCTGCTAGAAAAAAGCAAACAACTGGAAACTATAGGTAGGACCATCATACATAAGTCATGTAAAATATAATCCTTCCACTCAGGACTGGTAAGTCCTCAGGTACAGTAATGTATTCAGTTTTGGATATCAGTCTTTAACAGCACGTGGGCTATATGAAGAAAGTTAGTATGATTTATCAGATCTCTAGGAAACATGTTTGGAAAAGGAACAATTCAGTAAATTACATTAATTTATTCTAGAATAAGTCACCAAATACATAAAAAGCTGCTGCAGGAAGGAAGATAGTGTACCTTTTTATATTCTGATGGTGTGAAAGGGCTTAAATTGCAGCAAAGGAGATTTAGGTTAAGCAGCAGGAAAAAGTAGGAAACTGTAAATGTAGTTAAGCACTTCAATAAGTTATCATGGGGAGGTTTTGGTAACTTCATTGCTAGGGACTTCTAACAAGTTCGAAAAACATCCATCAGTAATTATTTAGGTAGAGCCCACCCTGCCCTAGGACGGGGAATCAGACTAGTCCTTTCAAGACAGATTCCAACCCTCCTGTGAGACAGCACTTTCCAGCGTCAGAAGAGACAGGCTGAAGTAGCCAAGATATGAAATAGGGAGGACGTGAAGAACAACAGTGGTTGCAAAACCCGTAAGAAAGCTAGGCCATAACGCATGCAGAAGCAAGACAGGCACAGTTAGGATATGCTCTCTTGACAAGGACAGCTGAATAATGACGATGCCCAAACTACAGCCCAGAACGCTAGGGAAGATGCTGGCCTTTTTAAGTGACTGGGAAGGATGAAAGGTATGGAAACCTTCAGAGAGTTGATCAAGATCTCAGACGATGTGATGAAATTACATTAAATGGCTAGAATAACTGCTAAAATATACGAAAGTATTTTAGAAAGTGAGTCTGAAGATCTTTGTTTAGATTTTTAAAAAGCCCCAAATATTGATCATGTACAACTAATGGCTTGAATAGAGAAATAATTATTTGCTATCAATAACATACTGTAAGTGTAGCATTGTCTTTTTTCAAATTCTTTGGAAGGGAAAGCACGTTTATTTTTATTTAACCTACCGAATTATCGTGTCTATAAGCATTGCCTGTTTTGCTACAGAAAGCAGTTTGTATGGGAACACCTATAAGAAGGTAAGGTAGAATAGGTATGAGAAATGTAATTGGACTGTGATGTGGCTACGACTTCTCCAGCCCACTGTCTTGACAGACCTCTTTCCTCTGTTACAGAAATCTGGTCTGTCTGCATGGTTAGGTAGCAAACTGACACCTCTGCAGCAAATCCCCCATCCAGCTATTGCTATCCTGTTGTGTCTCCTTATTGCCACCTTCACTGAGTGCACCAGCAACGTGGCCACCACTACCCTATTTCTCCCTATTCTGGCTTCAATGGTAAGTTCCAACATTCCAAAATACTCTTATACGAGCAGCTTTCAACTCTTCTCCAAGCGTACATCTGCTCAATGACAAAAACTAACTGACTGACATAGCCAAGCACTGGCTCATGCATCCGATCGGGAACACAAGACTTAAAATACACATCTGTGTATGTGCATGTATATATATTCATACCCGCTGTGCTTAGTTCATCATTTCTAAAATCATTGCTGGTGAAAAGTAAAGGGATTAAATTCACTGGCATATTAGACATTGCCTTCTGGCCTAAACAACCTCATGAGGTCACTGCCAGCTGTACTTGTTTTTTCCTATTTGTTCTGCACAGAGACAGCAACAGCAGCAGCATTTGCTTCCCTGCAACATTCCATTACCGTAGTTCACTCCGACCTAGTGGAGTGGCCTTCCAGAAGTCTCTGAGGGTGATAGCATTAGTCAAGCTCTATGACTTAAATCAGACTTCTGCATTTCCCCAGGAGATTGCTGGTGCTGGGGTAGACATAGTTCTGCAGTGTGAAAGGCTGGTTCCAGACAGCAACTGGAACAAGCTCCACCAAAATCTTTTTGCACAGACTTCAGCTAACCCCTAAGCTGATCCACTCACTTTCAGAGTTTGGGCTACCCTGTTTCCCCATATAATTTAATCATGTTCTTAACCAGTTTGAAGCCACTCTACATTTTTTTCCTGGTTTTAGAGCTGAATACAACCATTATTAATAATTTATACTGTAGCAGTGATCAGATTCCACAACTGGGAATACAAAGCACTGACCACAAAATCAATTTTTGCATTTGCTGCATGAAGACACCAGCTAGAAGTTTCTAAAGCAGAACCAAAATTTGAGTGACCGCAGGGTCTGTGAAAGAACAAGGTTTCTGACATGGACAAACACAATCAGTCTTCTGCGGAAAGATTTCTATGCATTTTTGTATATCGAAACCATCGTCTTTGCTCTCCCTTCTTGCACAGGCTGAAGCGATCTGCCTCAATCCACTCTATGTCATGCTGCCCTGTACGCTTTCTGCATCGCTGGCGTTCATGCTCCCTGTGGCCACTCCTCCTAACGCCATCGTCTTCTCCTATGGACAACTCAGAGTTATAGATATGGTGAGCAAAAGCACATTCTTTTCAGAATTTTCATCGCTAGTTTTGGTCTTTCTTTTTTCTAATATTGCTTCTTTTTGAAAGAGTGTTAGAAAACTCACTGTACTCAGCTAAAGTCAAGTGGAAAGAAGAGCATACGTGTGTGAATTAATAAAGGGTCATGCTGACTCTAATACATACACAGAGCTTTATAAGGACACTACTGAGCTTTCGAAAAACACCTAAGGCCTCTTGACGATGTTCCAACCAGCACTTGCTATGAATGAGATACGGCAACATCTAACCATTCCAAAAGCCCAAATGTAGATCATAGGGATGTCACAGAGTCCTGTCATCCGGCCAGTCCTTTTGCAGGGACTAGGGGAAAGCCTAGCACATCTCGCTAGGCTGCCCTGATGCCCTTTCTCAGTATGTTAAGGAAAGCAGGACAAGGATGCCATGTCTCTTGATAACTTTTCTAACTTATAATTGATCCAAGAAGAAATACAAAGTAACATTAGAGACAGATGCCAGGTCAGAAGAGAAAGTCCTGCGTAAAGTGGATTAAAAGGATTTCAGGACTTCTAGTTTAAGAGTTTTATCCAATGGAAACTCCTTTTCCCCTAATATAAACTATATTTGTGAAAAAAACAAAACAAAACAAAAAAACCCAGCTTAAATGTAATTTCATGGAGTTGTGAAAAAAGATCAAAGAGAAAATATAAATATACAAAAAATGTTAATCAGCAGGGAAGGAAAAAAGTACTCAGCTCAACTAATAACCCTTCTCTTTTATAATTCTAGGCCAAAGCTGGGTTTGTACTCAACATTCTAGGAGTTCTGACGATAACTCTAGCCATCAACACCTGGGCTTCGTCTTTGTTCCAGCTGCAAACTTTCCCATCTTGGGCAAACAGAACAGGCACATGCCCATAATTTGGAGAGGTGAGGGAACCAACAACTGTTTCTGTTAGAACTGCAATGAAAGCAAGGCTATCATCTAAACCACTGCCTCGGCAAAAGTCGTGAAGAGACAGGACTGCCCTGTGGAAAAGGATGAGCCACCTACAAGCAAGATCATTCAGCTGATAACAGCAATAAAATTGCCTAACAGTGCTGTTTAGCCAGCGATTTTGTTACCCTAGCAGTAAGACAAGGTAACCTTTGGCTTTTCAACTGTTCCAAGTATCTTTACATTTTCTGTCTCAGCAGGGGTAGGTTTTCCCCAAGTACTAGCTACATTGCTTTTCAAGCTCCACCTGTAAAGTCTGAAGTCTGCAGTGAGAAAGAAGAGAGATGTGTGTATATAAAAGGCAGGAGAGAGACTCTGCATACCTGATTTCACACGTATATCTGTGTATTGTCACAACTAATATGAATATTCGCCTGTATGTGAGTATACAGGCCTCTGTGTATACGTTCAAAATGTACATGATTGTAATATACTCTATGGGCATTCGCAGCAAGGCATGTGTTGTATGATTACGGACAAATTATGTACTGTCACAGCCTGTACTATTACTTTGAAACATATTTATTTGCAGTCCACTTGTTATGAATGTAAAAGACCATTTTTTCCTAGAATATCTGTCCCGTTGTTCTTTATAAGACAGATATGATGGTGGGAGTCTGTTATAGACCACACAACCAGGATGAAGAGGCAGATGAAATACGCTATAAGCAGCTGGGAGAAGTCTTGCGATCACTAGACCTTGTTCTCGTGGGGGATTTCAACTTACCAGTTGTCTCCTGGAAATACAACACAGCGAAGAGGAAACGGTCTTGGAGGTTCCTGCAGTGTGTGGAAGATAAGTGCCTGACAGCTGGTGAGGGAGCCAACCTGGGGAGGCGCCTGCTGGACCTGTTGCTTGTGAACAGAGAAGGACTTGTGGGGGATGTGATGGCTGGAGGCCGTCTTGGGCACTGTGATCGCAAAATGGTCGAGTTTTTCGATTCTCAGAGAAGTAAGGAGCGGGGTCAAGTGCTACCTTGAGCTTCTGGAGGAGAGACTTTGACCTGTTTAGGAGCCTGGTTGACAGGGTCCCTGGGAGGCAGCCCTGAAGGGCAAAGGAGTCCAGGAAGGCCTGACATTCTTCAAGGAAATCTTCAAGGCGCAGGAGTGGGCTGTCCCCATGTGCTGAAAGATGAGCCAGCAGAGGAGAAGATTGGCCTGGCTGAACAGAGAGCTTTGGCTGGAACTCAGGAATAAAAAGGAGAGTTTATGACCTTTGGAAGAAGGGGCAGGCAACTCAGGAGGACTGCAAGGATGTTGTGAGGTTATGGAGGGAGAAAATTAGCAGGGTCAAAGCCCAGCTAGAACTTAGTCTGCCTATTGCCATAAAAAGACAATAAAAAATGTTTCTCTAAATACGTTCGCAACAAAAGAAGGGCTAAGGAGAATCTCCATCCTTTATTAGATGTGGGGGTGAACATAGTGACCAAGGCTGAGGTACTTAATGCCTTCTTTGCTTCAGTCTTTAGTAGTAAGAGCCATTGTTCTCTGGGTACCCAGCCCCCTGAGTTGGAAGACAGGGAGCAGAATGACACCCCCATAACCCAAGGGGAAACAGTTAGTGATCTGCTACACCACTTAGACACACGCAAGTCTCTGGGCCTGGATGGGATCCACCCAACGGTGCTGAAGGAGCTGGCAGATGTGCTCACAAGCCACTTTCCTTCATTTATCAGCAGTCCTGGTTAACTGGGGAGGTCCCAGTCAACTGGAGATTAGCAAATGTGATGCCCATCTGCAAGAAGGGCCAGAAGGGAGATCCAAGAAACTACAGACAAGTCAGACTGACCTCAGTGCCAGGGAAGGTTATGGAGCAGATCATCTTGAGTGCCATCACGTGGCATGTACAGGACACCCAGGTGATCCAGGACCAGTCAGCACGGGTTTATGAAAGGCAGGTCCTGCTTGACTAACCTGATCTCCTTCTACAACAAGGTGACCCGCTTAGTGGATGAGGGAAAGGCTGTGGATGTTGTTTACCTGGACTTTAGTAAAGCCTTTGACACGGTTTCCCGCAGCATTCTCCTGGAGAAACTGCCTGCTCGTGGCTTGGATGGGCGTACTCTTCACTGGGTAAAAAACTGGCTGGACAGCCAGGCCCAAAGAGCTGTGGTGAATGAAGTTAAACTCAGTTGGCGGCCGGTCACAAGTGGGGTTCCCCAGGGCTCAATTCTGGGGCCAGTTCTGTTTAATGTCTTTATCAATGATCTGGATGAGGGGATCGAGTGCACCTCCAGTAAGGTTGCAGAAGACACCAAGTTGGGCAGGAGTGTTCATCTGCTCGAGGGTAGGAAGGCTCTGCAGAGGGATCTGGGCAGGCTGGATCGATGGGCTGAGGCCAGCAGGAAGAGATGCAACAAGGCCAAGTGCCAGGCCCTGCCCTTGGGTCACACCAACCCCAGGCAGCGCCCCAGGCCTGGGGCAGAGGGGCTGGGAAGTGCCCGGCGGAGAAGGCCCTGGGGGTGGGGGCTGACAGCCGGCTGGGCATGAGCCAGCAGTGCCCGGGTGGCCAAGGAGGCCACCAGCCCCCAGGCTTGTGTCAGCACTGGTGTGACCAGCAGGGGCTGGGCAGGGATGGGGCCCCTGTGCTCGGCACTGGGGAGGCCCCACCTCGAATGCTGGGCTCAGGTTTGGGCCCCTCGGGACAAGAAGGCCCCTGAGGTGCTGGAACAGGCTGCCCAGGGAAACAGTTGAGTCACCATCCCTGGAGGTATTTAAAAGATGTGTAGATGTGGCACTGAGGGACATGGTTTGTTTAGTGGTGGACTTTGCAGAGTTGGGTTAACGGTTGGACTCGATGACCTTAAAGGTCTTTTCCTACCTGAACAAATCTATGATTCTATATAAGATTACAGTCTGCAAGGTCATGATAAGAATAGCAATATTCTCTTGAGAAGGGGGAGAATCCCTGTGCCCTAAAATATATATGATAGAATTTAAGATTTTTTTTTAATGTAGCCCTGTGTTATGGAGATTTTTGCTACTATATACTACTGCTTCTATTTCCGTCTTCCACGTATCAACTGCTTGTCTGTGTGCTTCCTTAAAATATATTGAAATAATCAGAGAAGTTAGCATAATTTATTTTCTCTTATTGTTAAAGTATTAATTTATTATTAAGAGTCCAATTTTCCTGGATCCTCAAGAGCCCCTAATACGGTTAAATATTTAATCCCTATTCTGCTAGAACTGCCTTTCAGTAGCACATAGACTCCTAATGACCAAACTGACAAAGATATTGGATTGTCCAAAGACACTTTGCCAAATCAAGCACTTGCACTTAGTACCTAAGTGAGGTTGGGTTCATACAGATCAGTTATACAACACATGCCCCTGAACTTTGTGCCAAATGCTTTGTTCTATTGTTGCCTGCCTAAGTTTTGCACAAAGTCTATTGCATTTCTGAAATCCCATTTGAATCATACTGGTTCAATGAGAGTGAACGTGAGTGAATTTCACTCTAAAATAGCATGTACACCCTTCAAAATCTTTCTCCTTTCTCTCTCTATCCTAATTATTAGGAGACAAGGACAAAGCGTGGTGTACATACAATTTATACAATGTTAGAATTCACTGAACCTGCAGCAGTTTCTTTCCAGTTCCAACTGTCAAGACAATTCTGGTATCTGCTGATCACTGATTCCCTTTGCACTGATAGCTTCATTGGCCTGACAAGTATAGTTGCTCTGGAAAAATCACTGTCCCAGAAAGAACAGTGATATTAACCCTTCAGCAGCTTTGAAAGAAGGTGTTTTGATTTGATATGAGATGGGGATCCAATGGAATACCCACAGCACAAGAAGGAAGGACATTTATTCTCTTTTGCTAATGAGCTCCTGGGTGACTGATTTCAATCACATAATGACTTGCTCAGGTCACTGCTAAACCATTCACCTTCTTTCCCTTTGCATTTACCTCTATCAAATAACATCCAAATCTGTCTAAATACTTTCATTACCTTGCTCACCCTGTGTCTGAGTACCTAACAAAATGACAAACTCAAGCAGATGATTTGCTGCAAACCTCTCCCTTCTTGGCTCTTTGTCTACAGCACCAGGGCAGTGTGCACAGCTTTTGTTTGCTTTTTGTTTTCTTTGAAATACTTGCACATAGTTTACATGTCCTTCTAAATTACTGCTTAGCTAAGCAGGAAATGTTGAATTCTTATAACATTTCCCATCAGTCTCTCCTGCCAGCCCTTTAAAACTGTGTTATGATTCTTTGAAGTCTTTTCTATTAGTCTACATTATTCAGCGGCTGTGGTGTGCATAAGTACATGTAGGAGCACAGGTGCAATCTTTATGGCAATCTCAAGAAGAAAGAAGAGAGACATCAAGTAGCACAGAGTGTCATGGGGCCAACGCAATAATGCTGGGTGTTCCATGGTCATTAGCATGTATGAGTACATAAAGGTTAAAGACTTACCAGAAAATGGCTGCAGCAAAAGTTACTCAAGGGGTATAGAAATGCCCGGCTTCCAGGAGGAGAGAGGTGAAAAGCTGTAACCGGTAGACAGAGGAGAAAAGCTAACAATAATACCCGGACATAAAGAGAACGGAACATTTCATTAATAGTTTCCACCTTGAAGTGATGGTAGTAGCAAGTGCGCACTGGGCAGTTTATTGCCTTGGGTGTGTCTGAGTGCAGGACTAGTTGAGGTACAGCTAAATATAGTGTGCTTGTGCAAAACCCAGTAACACTATTAAAAATGTTCCTAATTTTCTAAGCAAAGCAGGTAGAAAGTGTTTCTAAGCCCCATTATTACACAGATCACCTTTGCAGGGTGGTTCCCCATTATGTTTCCAGATATTGCCCTCAAGGAGTGGCTCTATTTCCCATTGTGTGATCAAATTTCACAATCTTCTGTGAAACTGCCAGCTCAGCACCTGTTGTAGCTAGGTGTGATTTCCAACGCAGCTCTTCATTTCAGAGTTGACACTAAGTTTGTTTTACATAAGAGTTGTAAGTGATAAATTTGTTAATGAGAAGGGGATGTCTGCCTTCTTGCCTGCCTTCTCTAAAAAGCAAATGCTCTACAAAACCACAAAATACAGGTTTCCCACAGTATATGCCAGTGAGTAAGTGGGTGACTCGCAGTCACCTCCTCCATTTTCCCTGGAGTTATGGTGCTGTCTTGCCTTGCCTTGCCCGGGCACACGCGCGCGCGCACACGCACACACGCAAGTCCTACAGGCACATGCATGTACACCGAAGACAATACGAAGGACTTACCCGGGTAAATGTATGCATTTCTACGACACATGACCGCAGCAGAAAACCCGATGAATTTTAAGCAGGCTAACAGAGCAATGCAAACGGCTCACATTTGAGAAAGGCACTTCATCATAAACATCTTGACAGAAATTTGTAAAGTGGCATGTAAATGATGCAAGGGTCACTTCATCAAGCACTGAAATCATAAACAGACCTAACAGAACACATGGCAATTTTAAAGTCAAAACAGAATAAAGCCAGTATGTCTTTTTAATCCTCAAGTTGGTTTGGGGAAACCAAAAATTTGCTCCTGGTCACTTAAAAGCTATTAAAATTAACTTTAAGGAAGCTTTGTTGTATAGCACTTGAAATATATCTAGATCTTAGAATTTAATTCCTAAGCTTTCATTTAAAACAAACAAAACCCCAAAACTGCTTTGAAGGAAGCCTGATCACGTAATGGACACAAACTAATTCTCAAAAAGTTGAAAGATACTTTCAGAAAACAATGCACAAAGCAACAGAAACATGAAAGTCTCATGTTTTATTCAACAGTCATCAGCATGTATGTAAATACGGACCTCTCTCCAGAAGCTGTAAGGGCAGTTCCACCGCCATCCCTGGAGGTAATTCCTCCCTCAGATAACAACGGCATGCTGGCAGTAGTGGCATCTTAGTCCAAAACACCAGCTCTCTCTGTTTGGCATAATTGCTCTAGGAATACAACCCTTTGCTCTCAATTAGCATGTTGGTTTTAGCATTTGCAAAGGCAGAAACAGAATTTAGAATTTCTGCAATAACCAACAGCCAAACAAAGAACAGAAAATAGAAATACAAGGACTTAGGAAATACACAACTTTAAATCATCAAGGAATTTCACAACCCTCAATTTTTTTCCAGGACGGAACCAATAAAACTATTTACAACTTGATTCACTGAACTTTATGATCTGAGTTAGTAATGACCAAGGGGCCAAAGTCTGGAAATGAAGTGGTTTGAATACGCTAATCACCTGGTGTCCAAAATAACAACTGTTTAATAGAACTTAATCACTACTGTCAATGCTGTGTATTTTCTCCTATTAAAGAAACATTTCATATTATTTATCCTTTAATCATACTAACAGACCGAAAACGTCAGGCTGCTGTTCCGGATGTACAGCTGCTCTTGCGATGTGCCATCTAGTGGCTGCAGACACCCTACCAGGGCATGTCCAGAGCTCCCAAATCCAGGCCAAGCACCCAGGCTGGTGTTGATCTGCCTTGGAAAACACCCTTGAACAGCGAAGGGAAAAGTAATGGAACAAAAGGAACAATTTTCAAAGGCGGAGCATGACAGCAGAGCTGCAGAATTAACAAAATGGATTCAAATTGTGAAAAAGGAAAAAAACCCCAAAGCACAACAAACTAACTTGAAAATAGGGATGAAACAGAATGGTTGATTCAAGGGTTCAGCTCTTACAGGTTGTTACGCATGATTGGCAGCGGTAGGTTAGTGTTTGGACTCGATGATCTTAAGGGTCTTTTCCAACCTTAACGATCCTACGATTCTATGATTTAGATCAGACCAGATGCCGCTGCTTCAAGGCTCAGACCTTGTATGCCTGTGCAAGGTATCTCTCTTGATAAAGCACTAGCTGTGACTACATATAGACGGCACCGTACTTGAAATGTTAAGTATGATCAGCTAAAACATCTAAACTTTACTCTACTTCAAGCTGATGCTGTTCAGCTGACTTCAGATTAGCATTAAGGTTCTCTTGCCAACCTAGCAGCACTGCAGGCATCTCCTCGTTTCCCTTGACCCCTGTCCAGTCTATGAGAGGCAGAGCAATTCCAAGTTTTCCCAATACCTGCCACCAGGACCTAGGGCCTTCCATTCTTTGGAAGGGACCGGAAAGCCCTGGGACACCAAATTTCATTAATCCTGCTGATGACAGAGCTTCTCCTTCCTTTCTATAAAGCAAAAGGAAGAGTGGCCAGAGCGGTCCAACTCACGTCCATATTAATGTGGCATTGCACAATGACAGAGGAGCAAGTTGCGTGCAGAAGCAGACGGGGAACAGAGTCTCGGGACAGTCAGCTGCACGGCACCACTTCTCCTGGTTGCCTATCAAGGGGATCTCAGTGAGCGGTGGTTATTCTGGGGCAAGTGTAGTGACTGCGAAGGGAAAGTCACACTCCCCTTTTTTGCTGTAGGACTATCCTGATGAGGCTTGCCAGAAAATTCAGAAGGATCCTCTTTATTTTTAAGATGTCTGTCACCTGAAGGGAGCTTGCATTTTCCTCCTTATTCTTACCTCTGGCAATATCATTCCTGCTACATGAAACATGCAATCATAAATCATTTGTCTGCATTGCAGATAACACAGTTGTACAATGCAAGCTTCCTCACACCTGTGCTTTTCCTTTTCTCCTTAGACCTTTGCAAGCGGTGTTGTGGTATCAAGAGCTACAACCGGTACTGAAGAAATAGTAGTCTCAGAAGATACTACCTAGCCCAGCCAAAGTAATCTTTGCAATTTCTTTAGCATTACAGCTTTATCCAGGCTACATAGAAAAGAGTAACATCATCAGAATTTGTTCAGATGACTTTCAGAGACTGGAGTGCTCAGTGTAACTCGCAAGCTTAGGGATGAAGACAGAACAGTTTTTCCTCTGATTCGTGGTGAAAGCCCGCGACCACAGCCAGCGCTGCAGTCCTTCTGGATAGTCACAACGGGAAGATCGGTGAATGGCGCAGGAAAAACAAACTCCACTTTCACGCTTATGATTATCTCTTAATTTAAGGTGCTCTGACAGTTGGCAGAAAGCATGGTGTATGGACAAGACAAAAATAAACTTCTGAAATATATCCAGAAAAGGCTGAAGTACAGCTGAAGAGGGGCTCTGTCTGCCATCCTGGCTCCAGAAACAAAACTCTTTCTCCCCAGTGCACGGGGTGTGTGGAAGTGCAGGAGTTCATACTGCATGTTTCTGTATTTTGGCAGAGATACTATAAGAAAAAAAACATGCAGCTTATTAGCCTAGAAGAAAACTCTTTGGTCTGTTTACACTGTAGCCACACACCTGTATCTCAGAAATATGAGACAATTGATGGGGAAAGGGGAGGGGACCGACATCTTCAGTGTTTCCTCTGCACCAGGTGCAGTCAAGTCTGTAATATCTTTCTAGCCACTATTTTGAATCGGTGCCACTTTTGGCCTACTGTACCTGCTGAACAGCCCCTGCAGGGAATGACTCCAAAACATGCCCATGCTCTCTGCTCCAGCAAGATCAGCTCTTACCTGGAGCCCTGGCGGGTGCATACATAAGTCAGCCAAATCCCCAAACCGTTCTAGCGCAGCTGCAGTTCCTCCAAGTCACAGACAGACTTAAAAACACTAAATCTGGTACTGACCGATTGTACCAATTAGTCTTCCTTACAGGACACATCACTTAATTTCCTGTTGCTGCCAGTTTACATTCCGTTTTCACAGGACATGAATGTGGCATTCAGGAAACTTGTTGTCTTGCCACATCACAGCTGTGTCATAAAAGATCGAGGTAGGGACAGAGACAGAGCTGGACGAGAGAATGTCCCAACTCCTTAGTTCCTCAAACTGAAGTGCAATACAGTAAAATCCGGCTGGATTAACTGTAACAATTCTACATGTCTGGTTCTCCTGAATATGATTGTTCGATATTCATGGTCAAACAGCGAAGAAGCAAAGAGGGTTATATATAAAAAGAATAAATTGATTTTTTTTTCTTTAACAAGAACAGCTTTCTTTGTATCATAAGAATGACAGAAAAACACGCTTCATGTTTGTGAAGACAGTAGCCACATGAATAAGAACAAAGCAGCTGTTACTGCAATGCTGATTAGTGAGACCAAGCAGATTGCTGGCCATAAAAATAGCAGATTTATCTCCCAGCTGTATTGCTTTTGAATTATCTTCTTCTCGTTAGTAATGGTGTGACATGAAATCATTCAGTGTTTACTGAAGCGGAACAGGCAACGTGAAACTGTTTTGAGAAAGTAGGTTCTGCCACACAATACGTGACGAAGCAAAAGGCATGGCAGGCTCTATCAACTGCTCTGCACAGGCAGCGATGGGTGGGACCGGGCTGTGCGGCTCCAGCGGGACAGCAGGGTATTGCATGAGCCCATACTGGAACGCACATAGTATTTCTGTCACTTGTATTTCTTGAATCTGGCTGCACACAACCCTACATACCAGAGAAAGCTAAGTCTCTAGTTAAGGAATTTAGATCTTCATTGAAAAGGAAAATTTAGTATTCTTAGGTGGTGATTAACAGGAACTCTGAGTTAGAGTTTACAAATATGATGAGTCTTTAATTTACACAACAAGTAGAGCAATAAAGGTTAGAGGAAAGAGCCTGAGAGGGCGGGAGAAATACCTTCACGTCTAACTTAGGCTGATAACACATTCTAATTACAGTTGGTCTCACAACAAAAATCTTTCAAGAGTCAGTATGTTTTGGCTTTAGATTTAAAACAGACAGGTGCTGCAAACACCGTGTTAGCGCAAAGAATTATCAAACGCGTACTCCAGAAGAATGCCTGCGTTTTCTTTAAATCTTAGTCAGGTTATTTTTTGTCACGAAAGAAGTACCTGCATCTTTGGCAGTTGTAAAAATATCATGCATGGCACCACCTGCCAGACTAATAACAATAATTAGAAATGTAATAAACTGTTCATTGGCAAGGTAACAAATTGTCTTATCCTTTGAAAGTCACACTGGCCTGAGGCAATTCCTCACAGACATTCGCCACTGATGTCACAAGAGCCTGAGTGAAAAGCATACTGTGCAAAAAAAACAAGAGAGAAGAAAAATAAGGAAGAAGAAAAACCCCCACTGGCAAGGAGACATTCAGGCAATGTAGAGCACCTGCCGAGGATTCTTGTTTTACTGAACAAACCATCAAAAGTAAGGACTTACAAAGAGCTGACGGTGAAGGCGAACCAGTGCTATTGCTTCCTATGAAACCCTACAGACTGGGGCTTTTGGAGGATCACACGAGCTCATAATACTTGCTTAAGAAGATAAAACATTTTAAACTGAATTTAGAATTAACACTTCACTTGCGATTACTTCTTTTTATGCTCCTTATTCTCTTCATCTTTTGTACAATGATCTTCCAAAAAATAATTTGCCCTGAATACCTTCTGTTCAGGGTGGGTTACTCCGGCTCTTGTATCTCACACATCCAATTTAAGATCTGGCAATCTGAGATCAGTATTTTTCTCACTGAAGCTCCTCGGTTTGTCTGCCAGATAGGAATTAGCGGTCTGCTCAGGATTTTTACCCCCCATTATAACTTTCCATTTGAACTGACCACACAATTTCACATTGCTTGTTTTCTAAGAGTGTTTCAAATCATCCTCAGCAATGAAAATGTGGTTTCATATTCTCATGACCTTATAGCATTTATGCCCCCTCTTCCACGCAATATGTTTTATCTCTAAAAATCCATTTTCAGTTTTTGAAATGTAAAAGCCATCCAGAAATCTGTGAACATAAAATATTTGCTTCAGTCCACATCCTCCTCCATCCATCTTCTAGAATATATGCAAGCGTTCAAGAGAACACAGCTACCAGTTCCATGCTTACAGAGAACTGAAGAGAAGAAAATCAAGTCATAAGCGCTGCATAAGCACTTCTTTCTGAGGCTTCTGATGATTTCACAGTCCCAGTAAGTCATCTAGGAGGGGCCCATGCCAGGCAGCAGCCTGCTTTTGTTCTTTGCTTTGTACTAAGAAGGGAGGGACATTGCTGAGGTACAACACTTTGAGTATTTATATGATTCATTCCTTCTTTCATTGAATCATTTTCTAGTTTCTAAGATAATACCTCTGGGATGATTTCAACTGCTGTTTGCGGAAGCACTAGGTTTTATGTTTTCCACTATTGTGTGCGAAGATAAAGATGAGGGAAGGGTTGCCCAAGCAAGATGTGAAAAGGTTTTGGACAGGATGGGGGAAACCTCTCTTGCATGGTTCTGATTACTGACCTGACGGCTCCAAAGCCTTGCATACCGAGCTAGGAAGGGCAGCTCAGAACCCTGACTAACAGCCACGTATAGCCATAACCTTCCTGCTGAGCGTGCTGCATACTTCCCCAAAGCCAAGCAATGCCCTAGACTGTGTCAAATAATTAATCCCAGGCCATGTGTGCATTATAATTTGTTAGGAAAACCCAAGTGTGCTAGTCCTCCTCAATGTCCTAGGTAAACTCTTCCCACTTTTCCTTTCTGTTTCAAAATCAACACAATAATAGCTGGTAGAATCTGAGATAACACATTGCAGTGATGATATTAAGCACCTGTCAGCTTTGCCTATAAATACTGCAGCTATAACTATGTTCTCTTAATGAGCTCATAAGAAACTTGTGTCAAGAACTAAATTGGAGTTGTATTCCTAAAACAGCTTTCCTGCAATACAGCTCTACTAATCCTGTATATGCACCTGTATTTCTCACATTAATATTGTCAGTGCATTTTGGGAAGCTTGGGACAAACGTTCCCCCAAAGTTTATGGAAGTGGAGAAACGCTAAAAGGGCGTGCATGTGTTGGCACTGGCTGCTTATGGAGCGCTGTAGTTAGGAACATCCAAGCACACTCCAAGAAAGGAAGAAGACAGACCAGTTGTTCTGGTTGTCAGACATGGTTAAGGGGCTAAAAAAAAAAAAAAAACCCAGAAAAAAAAAAAAAAACCAACCAAAAAGCCAAACCAACACATGCACACGTCTGCCAAGCCAGTTATAAGGAGATAATCATGCGCTAGCCAAAGCCTCTGGCAGGAGTAGAACACTGTTAGCTGCCTTCTACTCAGCTAAATATTAATCACCCTGTTTAGAACCAATCGTGTCACTAACTGGTTGGAAACTTTGTTAAAGGTTGTGGTACAGGGGTGTACTGTTTTATCTCCAGCTGTGGTATTCTGAGACTCCTACAGAAAATATGTTGAGCAAGGCAAATACAAAAGCCATATTCCAGTTGTTTGCAAATTCCTCAGTTTTTGAAAGGGCTATAGGAGGTTCTGCAAGCCAGAAAGCACCTGCAAGCAGGTCCCGAGTGCACTCCGCTGGGCTGAGTACTACACGAGAGATTCTCAAACAATTCAAACCAGATTCTCTTCAGCTGTTGGAAAGGAAGGGTGCAAGAATACAACGTGTTTCATCTTGGGTTGCAGAGTATGCAAGTGCAGTAAATTGCTAACATGCTTCATCTGTACCACAAAGCGACATCGCATGTCATTCACAAACAAATGTTGCTCCTAAGCTCAGTCACAGCTCCAGAAAGGATGCTGCATGCTCATGACAGAATGTCAGCAAGGAGGAACAGACCAGAAAATAGCCTGAGAACTAAAAGATGCACACTATTTGGGGTACATGTGGGTTATTCAACACCCTTTAAATCATCTTGCAGCTTAAAATAAATGGAAAATAAAACAAGCAGGCAAGCCTTAGAAGCAATAATATGAAGTAATGTATGAGCGATCATTTCATTGCCTATGCCTTAGTGCTAAGTGGCCAAACCTGCATAACATATTCAAAATCATGAATGTGACAGGATTGGGTTTGGAAGACTCATACAGTTCAAAGGCCTCACCTGTAGCTCCACATGTTCTTGAAACTCCCACAGTCCCTCAGGGCCTCAAAACCAGAATGCAATAGCATTCTCCTTTGAATCTCGTGTGGTCTGACCTTTAGAAAGTCCTATTTAGACAGAGGAGTTAGAGGTGCCTAGGCAGAGGATCAGCCAACTCTTTTCTCTCCGATATCCATACCAAAGTTGCCAGTGCCACTGTCAGGTGCCCTGATGAAATACTTCTAGGATTCAGGCATCTGTCTTCTGACACTGGCCACGCTCTTCTACATTCTTGACTTTGACAGAGAATGCATTAATCAAATTACCATGCTCTGGAAATGGATGTAAGGTAGAGTTCCTCCTTATTATCGCCATGTCACCAAAACTCCCCCAATAGCCTCGCTCTGCACAACTCCGTGATGTTAGAAAGAGCCTGGCAGCCAAACATGAAGAAGCCGTAAGACCAAACAAACAAAGACAGCCTGCCAACCTACCACTTATCCGGCAGCTTCAGGCTAGGAAAGCTTTCCCTTTGTTAACCCTGTAAGAAAAAAGGGAAGAAAATCACAAAAAATTCTTTCTGAAGTGCAATGTCAACAAAAAAGGGAAAGTTGACAGAATGCTGCCAACTCTTCACAAATTACATTCTGTGAGAAGAGAAGAAAGTTTATGATACATTACAGGATTTTTCAACCTGATTCCAAGGTCTGAAACTTCACTCACTTACAGTGATCTGCTCCAAGGAGGAATAAGCATTCCTCCCTGAGGACAGGGGAAAGGTCCATCTGCCCTGGAACGATACAGGGTCCTGAACATGGCATGTGATACTGAACGGTCAAAAGGAACAAATAACAAAGCGCAAGAGAAAATAAACCTGTGAGGAGAATCAGAGATTATTACTCCATTAGCCCAATATCTCTGTCTTAAATTCATTACCTCACTCCTGTATTGGAAGTTGCGTACTAATAGTAGTCTTGTCAAAAAAGCAAAACAGAACATATTGCTAGATGACACATTGACTATAACACGCGTCTACATCACCCACCTGAATTTCACCTAGAGCAGAAAGGCCCAGAGTCAAGTCTAACACCACATCTCGAGCTCATCCTCATTTCTAAAATAACAAAACAATAACAGCTTATAGTGGCTGTCACATTGCTACAGATGCTGTGCTTTACAGGCAACACTAAATCACTGGTCAGGAAACGATATTTCATATATAATAATGGTTCTTTATATTTTAATTTAAGACTAAACAATTAACACACAGAAAGTTCTGCAAATGCCAAGAAAAGAGCATCTTATGTGCGTGTCAGATTTGGAGGCTATAATTCAGATGTCCACGGTGAATTTTATCCTTCAGTCTTCCAACCGAATACTGCAGCTCACAGCTCCTCTCAGCCATAACAATGACAGGGCAAAGACAGATATATTCTGTCAAAAGAAGAGGCTCAGAAGGGAATGATACTCAAATATATTGAAAACCCAGATCGATGAGTTCCGGTTACCAGTGTGTTTTTCTAGACACTTTAAACTACCAGATAAATGCACTTGGAATTATTTCTTAGGGACAAAAATGGGCTGAAGTGTATGTAGGTTAAACCAAGGTGTGTATTCCCTAGGGATATCTGAGAAGATAAAAAGCAAGCCCTGACTACTATTTAAAGGCAGCACAGCAGACGGTTAAGTTACACCCAGGTGTGTCTTCCCTCAGGTGATCCCAAGGGAGAGATGCTAGGCCACTTTTCCTATTTAATGGTGGCAGAATAGCTGGTTAGATTACGTCTTAAGTCATTTTGTAAGCTTATCATCCAAATGTTAGGATACAAAAATTGTAAGCCTACAAAGCTATTTATGATAACAAATACTGCTGCCATCACTGCATAATAAAATACAAACAATGTATTAAAAATGAGCAATTATCCCACTACTAAATTAAATAAGAATATTTTATCAAAGGAATGAATTTGTGTTCTGGCTGGGCACAAAATGAAGTAAGTTCATAGGGAGAACTCCTCACTGACAAAATTCCAGATCAACAAGACCGTTCTTGCCAATTTTAAATAGCAGGAGGGGTTTATAATGAGGTCAACAGTGGTTTTCCACGTAAGGGAGCCCAAGAACACTTTATGTTAAAATTGATCAAACATTCTGAATTGGATACAAAGCATCATGCACACCTTTGAGCTCAGCCTATCCATGTCCAGTGCTCTGCTTTGAAAAGCACTAGCGAGTCCAGAAAAGAACTTTTGAGACAAGGATCAATCTGTGAAAAATAAGAAGACAACCATATTTTCCCAACTCCTTTTACAACAGGAGCTCATACACCCCAGATGCCAGACTGTGGCACTACAGGAAGCATATCATGCAGGGTGACTCCCCCTAAGCAAGGGGAACAAAGATGGAAGCAGGCTCCTGAGCCGCTCATTCCGGCCACCTTTCAAAGACATCGCGCTGTGTCAGTTATGCAGACTGTCTCTTCTTTTCCCTGCGCAGTGCTGCCTGCACAGAAGTACCAAACAGCACCGTCCCTTCAGGAACCTTCAGTGGGCAGCTGAGCCCTCACCAAAGCAGAGAGGAGCCATTTCCTCCTGCTGACATCATTATTTCAAACTACAGTCTCGCTCAGACATCACTGAATTGGTTCCACTGACTCGCATTTTGAGTATTTACTTCACAGCTTTGATGGCTGCAATTTATTTTTTTTTATCCCCAAAACGAAAGATCAGATCCAGGAACAGAAGCTATCAGTTTAGAATAGCTGCCGGTACACCAAACAAACACCTCAGTCTTTCAATAAAAGCTCAGACCAAGAACAGATCTAAAGTTAATTCTGTACAATAGCCTAGTCTGGATCTGACAAAGCTAAGTTTGTTCTGATGTAAGCCTCTTGATCTCTCCTGTTCTTTGCTTGCGGCACATGGCTTCGTCTCCTGAAGACCAAACTGTTTCAGTTTAACAAAACTCTTCAAGCTGACTGTAAGTCAGCTGTGAGGGGAAAAGGGGGGGGGGGGGGAAGGAAGTACTGACTTTAAATTCTACAAAACTATTTTGCCAGTCAAAGGGAGAAACACTACAAAGCAGTACTGCAGTGGGCTGTGCTCTTTATGCCCGCAAAGGTGGATGTTGATAAAAGGCTGTGGTATGCGCTGGTAAGAAACAGGAAAAGTCTGCAGCAAACACTGACACCCCCCTTTCCTCTAGGTATTTCCTCCTGATAGTTATCCCAGGAAAGAAAAGATAATGCTTGCCAGGCAGTGGTTCACTTTCATTCAGGATCTTATCTCTGCACTGCGATCGACCTGTGACGCCAGCTCAAGTAAACACACCCAACGAGTTCATGTTAAACAAGCTAACTTAGGTACCACTAACTACCTAGCTGCAGCAGTCTGGATTTCAAGGCAGGCTGCAAGGCTCACTGCAGAGACCGGGTTAATAATCAGGCCATCAGCCTCCTTTGGTTCTGGGCCATTGTAGCTAGGGCCTAAGTTACTAACATAAAACCGTCTCAGATTTGTCTATCTCAGCCATCAGAGTAAGAATCATAAATTAAGGGTAGCGCCAAATTTGGGAGTAATTAAGTAAAGATGTCAAGTGTAGCCCAAACCACCTCAGAATCTTCTCTGCCAGCTTTAGACGTGTAACCCTGAGGAACATCCAATGTGAAAGCCCTTGGAAAGGACAAGTAATTATCCAGCACTATCTTTGAGATCTTCCAGACAGGAAAGAGCGTACCGACACTCCATGCCCACTATCTCTACAAGATCCAGCATATAAATTGACAAAGTCTTCATTTCTAGTATCAGAAGTTCCTGATAGATCTAATAAAACCAAACTGACAAACTCTTGATAGGAAATAATTCATCACAGGCAAAACCATGGCTTTTCTTCCACAGGTCTTAATACTACGGCCTGTGGATGTCGTGGTAGATCTTTTCTATCACAAGTCTGCGTAAAGTATTCTGCAACAGGAATCACAAAAACACTTCATGAATAGCATGAACTGAAAATGAATATAAATGTGTCCTCCAAAGCAGAGAGCATGTTTTTATCAAAGTTTCAAGACCTTATTCAGTATCTTACCATAATCGTGGGAGATAAACATGGGTGTACCTATACAATGACCTGGGGGCCGCAAAGATGTTTCTACTGTTTTGTGGAATGACGATAATTATATTTAGCACTCATTCAAGGCTTTTCATCTTCAAAGCACTTTACAAACATTAATTAATCCTCACAACACCCTATGAGGTAGGTAAGTGTTATTACAGTAGGTGTGATCAGGTTTGTGTAGGGGACTGTAGAGTGTGCACAAAGCCAGGTAAGGGAAGCAGAAATACATATTCCTGCAACTGCACATTTAAACTCATATGCCTCCCTACTTACTGCACACAAAACCAAACCTCTCCACATAAACATATATACATATGTGCCCACACAAATGCATACGCTCCTCCAATCTAGTTCTATTTTTATGACTGCGCTACGGCACCCTGGTTTTGGGGAAGGAATGTTACCTTCAGTATACTGGTCTTGTTGTGTTCCTCTGACATTTAAATGGTGCGACATGTTTTGACATTCTATGGTGGAGCCACAGTTCCTTTCCATGAGGAGAGTTCAGACTGAACAAACGCAAGAAAGGCACTGATTTCTGGTAGCTGAAATGCTTTCTGATAGTATGGCAAAATCCATGCCAGGAAAGAGTGTTTTTAATAACCACAGGTGGATAATAGGTTTGCAAAACACAGTAACAGATGGGTATTTTAAATCAAAAGAAAAACAGAGAGGTTGAGAGGGAGCACTCTCTTTCCAGACAGTTAGAGCTCAATACCTGCCCAACTTCTCTGAAGAATTACCAAGAGAACAAGGGAAAAAACCTGCAGCTTAGTCATATTTGTATTCTTATTAAATGCAGGACTGCCTGAGGCGAACAAGAGCTGATATCATAATTATTGGCTTGCCTAGCCAGCTGCCTTCTCTCACCTGATGTAAGATCAGATCTTTCCAGCCTTTGGAGACTCTGTACCGCTGAGCCTCCACTCTCTCTGCAGGGCTGTTTGAATGACCTAATCCTGTCCTGCAGCAGCAGCACGCCGTTTTGCTTCAGTAAAAAGGTAAGAGGAAACCTCTGACAACTTCATATAGCTTTTTAGAATTCAGCCGTGAAAGCCAAACGGAAGGGGGAGCAGAACTCTCTTGCCTTGGCTCATCTATTTAATCTGAAGTCCCTGAGGCTGACTTTGAAGAACTTCAGACTGAGGGAAGGGGAAGGTCAGCGCCTACATCCCGTTCCTCGGCGACTCCTATAGGTATTTACCAGCTGTGAGCGAAGAGTAGCAAGAGAAGGAGTCAAGAAAACCCCAGGTAAGTTCATAGATCCATTGGTCTAATACTGGGAGAAATTAAGACTGTAGGTGATTTCCCAACAGAAAAAAAAAAAATCGCTCTCCTTGTCTCGGGTGTATACCAGCTTAATCTAAGCTATTTTCTGTTCCATTGTTACAAAGGGAGCTGGAAGTATTTACCTTTACCTAAAAAAAAAAAAAAAAAAAGAATTAAATAACAGAAAGACAAACCAAGACAAGTCTTCTAAAAGAAAGTGGGAAGGTCTTATGTCTCAGAGATTCATAATAGATTTATTTCAAACTTTTCCAATGGTGAATCAAAAACTTGAGAAGTTGGATGTTTTGAAATCAGCTTGCTTTTGCTACAGTCTCCGTTTTAAATCTGTTACTTTTGCCACGTGTGTTTTGTAGTGGTAGATGAAAACTTTGTTTAGACTTCCTCCCGTATTGGAAGGTGCCTGAAGTGCCATCCAGGCAGAAGCAGGATGTGTTAACTGCAGAAATGGATGCTTGCTTCTTATTTCTTTATATGCACAGGGAGTATATCGCTTTCTTTTCACTTCTTAGTTTCAGACTGTTAGATTTCCAGCGAGAAGGGAACTGTTTTTGTTACAAACACAATAATTATCAAACCTGTAAATAACGACTAGCCATCATTTACTCGTGGCCTCAGATTAAATCTTGGGGAATCAGAGTTTATTCTATAAACGTTTCGGTGTGGTTTATCTGAATCGTATGTTTCTAACTTGAATGTTGATATGAGCTAGGTTGAACTGGATGAGTTTTAGGGTGAAAATGTATGTATTTTGTTCATAACTAATTATGAGCATAGAAGAAGAAAAAATTTTTAATATCTAGAATGCTTATTTCTTAAGGAGTAGAGGCTCGTGTGGTTTGCTTTCCGTCAGGTGATACCCTGTATTATATATGCAGCCAAGAAAATACACAACTAAAGCATGTTGTTTACCTGACATGCTGGTGAGGGGAGATGAACATGGGTAGAAGTAGTATTAATGTAAGTGAAATAAGAGACTACACCCTGGTACGCTGAGCATCTGCACTCGCCTCAGATGTTAGTGTGAGAAAGTACTAGCTTGTACACAAACACAGGTACTTGTGTAATATTGCTGGGTTTGTAGCTGTAACTGGAGCCACGTGTCAGTTACTGACATAGGAGGCAGTCGAGTACTCTGGGGAGTAAATGGAAATATCCGTATGCCACTGCGATAGGTGTAACATAGGGACCTGCCAGGAGCACACCGAGACACTTGCCATCACTGCCAGACACTGAGCTGAAAGAGGAAAGCCTAGAAGGAGGGTCACCTGTGTGAAGCAATGTCTTTCTGATCCATTCGTTGCAATAACAGGCTTTTTCTTTTTTAGGGGAATAGCTTGCTGCTCAAATACAGATTTTGAAGGGGATAATGAGAAAGACACATAAAAAGCCCCAGAAAACGCACTATGTCCTTTTAGAGCATCTGATTTGTAAAAAAAGAAACAAAAAGAAAACAATTTTTTAGTATTTCTGGAAACTAAACATTAACCACAACATCAAAATGTTAATATTTTTGGCCACAAACTCCAGAAATTTAACACAAGAAGTGGTATCATGCAGAACTATATTTTCAGTCATAAAATCACTCCCATAACCTAGTTTCACAGGGACAGGGAGACAGTGATAGGGCCTCCAAAAAATGTGAAACAGAAATTTCCAAGTCCTGCAAAAAATATTGATAATTGATTCACATTAGAACCAAAAGGAGCCTTTCATTACAGCCCAGAGTGACCACAGCTAGATCTGAAGCCAGAAGTTCTGCAGTAATCCATGCAATAAAATTTAAAAGGTATAAAGTTACAAACCGCCCCCCCCAAAAAAAAAAACCAAAACAAAAAACGCCCACCATGTATTAATCTTTAAAAGGTAGGGGCTCAAAGCACTGCAGAGTGTATAATGAAGAATTTTTACATGTACTACTCTGTCCTGCTTATAAACCCAACAATTACAGATGTAAAATATTCTAGCAGCTTATGCCTCCCTCATGCAGAAGCTGTGGAAGCTGCTCTTTCTGACTGTGTCCATCAGAAAGTCAGGAAAAGTGTTGGTTTAGATGTGGCAGCAAAGCAGCATTTGGTAGTCTGTGTCTGTAAGCCAAAAAATAGTCAATGGAGATAACTTCCGAACAGGTAGGATTTGCTGGTTGTGGCCACCTCCTCTGCTGTTACACAGAAAGCCTGAGCTTTAGGATTTGGGTCAAACACACCTCCCTGCTCCCCTGCTCTTCAAAAAACATTAGCTCAAAATACAAGGAGGTTAATTATGGAGATAATGCAGATGGGGCAAGAGGTACAAATAAAATCCTCCTCTCGTACATCTGTGAGTATGACCAGTGCCACATCTTTCCAAGACAATTCTTCACTTAGGTAAGATTTGGAAGCAAGGTGGCAGCCCTCAGAAGCTATGCAAGGTTGAAAGAGGCTGGAATACCCTGAGCAGGAGCCCACTAATAAATCACCACAGAATGGCATCATTCTGTCCGCCTCAGGAAGCAGAGCTGTGAGGTGCTGCTCTTTCTTCTGAGTCACTACTGAATCAATGCCCCACCATAGTGCTAACGACAGGATGCTGCGTACATTAAGGACTAAAAGCAAAGTCTTGGCCAATTCTATTTATCAAAGACACTATGCCACTTTTAATAAGATTAGGGAAATAATCAACCCTTTTGCCACATTTCAAACACAAATTCAAGCCATGCCCTCATAGTCACAGCCAGCTGCTCTGCTACTCCCGACTGGCTCCTCACCCCATAGGCAAACATCCTGTTTTTCTGTTGTTTTCTTTCAAGTCAACTAAGCCCTGTACAACACAACCCATTTTTTGCACCCCTCTTGTGCAACCAAGTCTCCTGATCATACGTGAGATACTACCAGTGGTTTCTTCCACAGCACCGAGGAAGCTGAGACCCCTGACTATAATGCAGCACACTATGCTTGCCAGCTCCTCGCAAACACCCTCTTCCCTAGCAGCCTAAATGCCACTATTCTTCCTTCGAATCAACACTTAAAAGAGCCACATATTCCAAACAACCACCATAGAATATATTATTTTCTTTTATTTGGTGTGCGAGACCTTTAGAGCTGTCCACAGAATGTTACTTTTTGCATGACATAAAAAAAAATAATAATACGTAAGATTATTATACGTATTTTACCTAAATTCCCTGACATTTTCAAACGAAACCTGCCTTCTTTGTGCCCTGTTAAATGTTGCCGAGTACTGAAGGGAGCTGCTAAACATGTGGTTAGCAAAGTGATCCCTGCACAGCCTTTACAAATCTTAACAGTGTCTTTTAAGGCTTAGTAAATATATGTAAAATCGTTTTAAGATGTTTGGATGAGACAGGGCTACTGCAATCCAGAGCATTATTATCTTTCTGTTGGTGAAGTGCTCAGAAATGAATGAAGCATATAGGGTGAGGTTCCATCAGAGTCATGTAATGAAGCTAAACATGCTGTCATTTTAACCCAATTTGTTTCCCTCTGTACTGCTGCCTCACCAGTTTGTTAGAGCCTCTCAAAGGAGCTCATCTAGTGTCAGCTTACAACTTCCACACCTAGCCCGTACTTTACTCCTGGAATGGGTAGGTATCCCTGCCCTGCAAACTCTTAACTGCTGGTTCAACAGACCTGCCAGGACAGGTCCCTGCAACATTCCCCTCTGTGGGCAAATGGTAGGATGCCAGAAATATTAGACAGGAACCTGTTCTCCCAGGAATGTAAGTAATTCATAGAAGGAAATAATTTACTATTTTCCCAGCTGGAATAATTAAACAGCTAGGCACTGTCCTCCCAAGCTGCAGAAAAGGAGAGCAAACGAGAAGAAAAAGAGCTGGAATGTCTTCCAATCTAAATTCTCCTCCAGACCAAACAACCTTAAATCTTTCCTCTTAAGCCACATTTTCTAGGCCTCTGACTGTCCCCACTCCTCTCCTATGAGCTCCAAAGCGGAGTCCGTTGTTTGAAAATGCAGTGTCCAAAACTGGACACAAACCTTCGGCTGGTACTTTACCAACCCCAAGAGGAGTTACGCTCACAGGTGTCACAGAAGGTACTTCTGTAAGCACCTTACCCCTGCTGGCATGTCTGCCGTGCTCGTTACGGCACGATGGGGCGGATTTCGGCTCAGCTTGTAACCCATTAAAACCTCAGGATCTTTTTATGCAGAACTGCAACCTCGTCGCTTGTTCTCATTCACTATCTGCAGGGTTTATTATCCCTGCCTAGATGCTGAACTGAGTTATCGTTAAACCGCATTTTACTTTTTTCAGATCATTTTTCCTGAGTCCGTTTGAGTATTAATCCTGTCCTCTAACCACCTACGCAAAGCCTTCCATCTTTGTGATGTCTCCAGACCTGGTCAGTGTTCCTCTCCAGTCTATCAGGCAAATTGTTAGTGAAAATAACAAGTAGTGTCAGACTCGAAGAAATCCTCTCAAAATACCCTTTCGTTCTGACAACAAGCAGTCAGTAACTACTCAATGCTCTAATCCACCCAGCTGTACCTCCTCTCTGCTGGAGCTCTATCTAAGAAACCAGACAGTTTCTTAGCTTGCTTATGAGATTCTCAGGGAGACGGCATAGAAGCCTCACTAGTGTCAAGTGTATTACCCGTACACCTTCTCCCCTTCTCGCAAGGCCGTACACAGGGAAACTACACCGGTGTGACAATTTCTTCTTAGCAAATTCGTAATGGCTTTTACTTTTGTCTTTTTTTTCCCCTAGTTTGTTGCTTTGGTGGTTTTTTAACTTTGTACTTTTCTGGGAATTAAAGTTAAATCTGCCATCTGTGATTCCCTCATAATTTCTAATTTCAGGATAGGCACTATATTTACCTCCTTTCGGTCTTCTGATATGACTCGCATACTCGGTGAATTCTGAGACAAAGACCTGCAGCTCTGTAGTTATTTCAGCCGATTCTCTAAATTCACTTGAATGAAATTAATTGGGGCCACTGAACCTGAAGATGTCAAAAAGCCCCAGCCCTGTCCCCTGGGAGGTGAGAACACACGGATCCTCCAGTGTGTGAGATCAGAGGCAAACATTAATATTCCAGGATTTCTCATACTCTGACTTGGCATTGCCCCGTTAGTTTTCCATTGTGCTTTAAGGTCACTAATTAATGTATGCCCTACTTTTCCACCCAGGAATAGATTTGGGCTGGGTTTTTTTCTTTGAAATGCAGAGTGTCTAGAGAGCACCTGCCCTACCGTACGGGTTTGGGGTCAGCTTTGCGATATCTGAATTCTCTTTTGGTCACACACAAGAATTACTACTGTCTAACATCTTTGCTAAGAACCTTAGAAAGCACTGAAAAATTACATGCTAGGGCCAACATTTTCAAGATTAGCCATTAAAGCTAAGTACTCTGTTTGGGATGGTCTGCGCATAATCTTCTGAGGTAATGAGCAATAGGCCCACTTATTTAAATCTACGGACATTTACTGTCGATAGGTATATATCAGTTCAGCACCCAGCATAAAATACTTGTACTCTTATGGAAAAACTCTTTCCTCACAAAATCTTCATTCAGTAATTAGGACCCACTGGAAATCCAGTCATGGCTTCCTGGATTTCTGCCCGCTCTCGCATAGGCACGAGTCCCCCGCAGCCTAACTTGTCCTGCATTGGCCAGCAGGAGTTTTCAGCAGATTAATTTAACAGCCAGAAAACAACTGGGGCACAGCCTCATTCAGTCACACCAGTTCCCTTTTTCCTCCCTGACCCTATAAAAATACAACAGGGGACTGTTCTCAACAGGGAAAACAAGCCCAATTTATCTATGCGTGTGTGCAGAGTGGTTCAAAAGGACCGCAAAGGGCACTGGACAATTTGGCTCGAAGTGACGGTGATCCTTACTGTTGAGGCTCCACAGAAAAAGTTGCTTTAAAAAGATATTCAACAAAAATAGGAAAAGATCAGGTATACGCAAATAGAAGATTTTCCCACCTATAAAGACACTGTTAAGCTAAAAGATTTGAGAAAGAATCACAGAGTAAAAGTTAAGAGAGAATGAAAATGTGGAGACTGGAAATACGCAGGTACAGGAACTGAAGGTAGGATGCACCTGGAATTAACTCCTTGAATTGAACAAAATGGATAATCAAATCTTATCATCATGGAATTCTGAAAAATAAGCGTACGATAGATCTGTACAATAGATCTGCTTCTGGTTCTAGATGCTGTAAGAATCAAGTTTCCACCTTAATTTCAAAATTACCAATGCAAAACTATGCATTCCTGACAAAACAAAAATAGTGGTCCTTGCGTAGTCACTATTCGAACAGCACTGAGTTTCTCCAAAAATGTAAGACATGCCAAGAGCCTCAACAATAGAAGTGGTAATGGCAGTATTTAACTTGGAAAAAGAGAAGGAAAGGAATAGGTTACAGAAAACCAAATAAATAATAATAATAAATAATAAATAATAAAATAATAAAAATAAATTAAAATAAATAAAATAATAAAATAATAAAATAATAAAATAATAAATAATAATAAACAAAGAGAATCCATATGAAGAACTCCCTTGCCCTAGCTTAGCAACCAGATTTGATGCTGCGTTCATTAGTGATGTTTAATGCTCAAACAAAAACGCGTGGGTGTTTGTAACAGACACGGGCCCTGTACTTCCCTGACAGAAGCAACTACGCAGGTGCTTTTTATTTTTCAGCTGTTTTCCTGCTGATATTCTTGTCTCCACTTTAACCTAGCTGACCTGGCATTGAGCAGGGTGAGTCGGACTAGCTGATCTCCTGAGGGCCCTTCCAGCCTCAGCTTTCCTGTCACTCTGAATCCTTCCAATGGTGTTTCTGCTAAATCCATTGTGTGAATTGGAAAAAACAGCTGTGAAAACCAGGTGCCCTATAGCTCTGCTCCAGACTCCCAACCACCGAGACAAACGGTCTCCGACCATAGCACGAGATCTGCCGTAGGAAGCCACCGTCACCACAGAACAAGCTGACAAAGAAAGCAATGAGGGTGCTTCCAGCAGCTGGCTGGCCTCTCCCCCAGCAAAGAAGAACTAAAGCTGGCAAGCGCTTCTCATACAGAAATGCATTCCGCACAGCCTCAGATAGGACTAATCCCAGACACAAATCTTCTCCTTGACTATAAAACACGTTCCACGCTTCGTACCTGATAGCTACCATAATATAAAATTCTGGGTTCAGCTGGAAAAAAAACATTAAATCAGAGGGCGTAAATATGTGAATGCAAACAAAAAAGTTCATTAAAGACATTACTTTATGAATAAGTATCTAAAAAGTCTCCAAGCAGCAAGCTCTTTGTTCAGGGCCTTATTTTCCCTTCCCGATGCTTTTTTCATTCCACTGAATCTGTAGCACTATGTTCTGCTCTCGCGTTACAGTCCGGAGTCCCCCAAAATACCATCATATCATAAATTTAGCCCTATACTTTTTTAGCCAATCTGAAAAGCTAAAACACTAGAACGAGTGAAAAACTGTTACAGCTGGAGGTCTCTAAGATGAAGGAATATGCTGAGCTGTTGCTGTTATCGATGTTGATAAAGATTTGTGGGGTTTTTATAAAATACAAATACATTTTAATATATCAATTCTCTTTTTTCACCTAAAACTACTATTCTGAGGACAGAGTTAGCAATAATATAAAACTGTATTTCTCGTCCCTTAATGAATATTCTTTATCAGCTGCTTTAAGCATTGGAAACAAACACCTACAAACAGTTTAATTTGCATTATTTTTTATGTATAAGAAAACAGAATGGTTTTTGTAATATGTTTAGCTTTACATCTCTTTCTTTAATGTGGTAATCCCCTTAGATCAGTTAATTATGTTTCATGGATCACTGAAATTTAATATTTTAAGGGAAGAAATGAACATACTTTCCACCTCTCTATATCCAGCTGCTCCGAAAAATATAAGATTCCATTTCGATACCAGAGTTAATTTTTCACACTAAGGAGACAATGGACAAAATCCCTGTTAGAGGGACGTGAGTGTCCCAGAAAGAATCTCGTGTTTCATAAGCTGCGTGATGATATACATGTGTCAAATGCGACATGAGCACAGGGAAAAATGGAGGACTTGTACGATTTCTGTTCCGTTTTAGCCTTTTTCTTGTTTCTAATTTTCACCTCTATTAAGAACATTTAACAGCACCAAGTATGTGCATATAATTCAATATACTTGCTTAAGTGATGCTTCCTCGACGAAACAGCGACTGTTTATTCAGAATGTTTATTGCAAAACTGTTTCTGCACACCCTGGTTTTGGATGTTTGCTGTTTCTGTGAAATTCTTATCCTTTAGTTCAAGCGTGTTATTACCTCATGTTTTGCGGTGAAAGAAATCTCTATTTTCTTAAGTCGTTTGGGCCTTCCTACAAGCGAGGGGTGGGGAAGGCCACTCATTGTGGAATAGAACTGAATTTGTCCTAAAAAAGCTGTGAACTTTGCATTTTCTAGTTTTTGTGGTTTATTTAATCTAGTTTTAATTATTTTTTAAAATACTTTGCCATAAGATATTTTAATTAACCATAATTTGGGACAGAAAGAATGAAAAGCATATTTGTTGTCTCAATTATCAATATAGTAGACACGCTTACCCTGAAGGGATCAACTCAGTAGATGGACAGACACACAGACAGATAGAATTCAGGATTTGTTAATGGTGGAAAGCAGATACGCTGGTTTGAATAAACACATAGCTCTTGAAGGAGATTCTCTATTGCTTCAGATATTCATTAAAAAGTCAAAATATTTAAGCATGGGAAAGACTACCGTCAAGGTCTCTGTTTCTTAGACACTCTATTGATAGAACACTTTTGAGATTTAAGCCCTGAAGAGGTGCACTTAAGCCCCTGAGGAGGGGTCTGTGTGTCACCCACCTGTACATTTTCAGTTGTTTTGCTGAGCAGAGGGACCATCAATTGCTTTGCACCGCTCTCCTCTTCAGTCAGGCAACAGCCAAATTAAAAAATCAGTACAAAAGCAGCTCACATTTCACAAGGCGGATGAACCTGGCTGAAAAGCTCATCCTAGATGAACAAATCACAGTATTTTGCAAAAATTTTGCATCAGGCATTGAAGTCATGCTGGGTTGAACGACGTGCTTTTAGACAACAAGGATTGAAGAGAACTGGGGAAAGAAACTTGGCTTTGTTTTGCTTTTCTTTTAGAAGAAGGTTTTCACAAAGCTGGAATAATTGTTCTGAAAGAGTTAAAATAGCATAAGATGAAGAATTAAATAATATTAACCTGAAAATCAAATAGGTGTTCTTGATACTTTTGCTTTTAAATGTAAGGAAGCAGTGTTTATGAAACAGGAATAGACTCTAGGAATAAATTAGGCATTGGGAAAACAGGTGGGTGTAGCAGAGGAGTGAGTCCTTGGAAAGTGGGGAGGGTAAAGGGGAAGAACAGTCATCGGTCACTTGCCAGTGAAGCAACGAGAAGGTTAATTGGGTGGATGAACTTTGGTGCAACTTAGTGTTGGCTATGGCCATACCTACAGTTTTTAGAGGCTCTTATGACGGTCTCACACCTCATAACTGTAAATAGGGGTGGGTTTGGCTGTGCCTATTCTCTCATATCGCCCCTCATTTTCAGATCTTTTCTCCCCCTGGGAACTTCCTTTGTACTTACATCAACAGCCGACATTATGTTTTCCAAGGCTTACTAAGAATGAAGACAATCCTTCCCGAGAAGTTCAATGCCTTCATGCACGACTCCTTGTTTTGTTCACCATATTAGATTTGCTTTTCCTTCACCCTCCCCACTTCTTTTAGTCTTCTAATTTCAAGTCACTTGTATCTCATCCTGTTCTCAGCAGTTATTCCTTCCTCAAGGATTAGCGTATTTGTATGTTACTCATTTTGCAAAACAGTGTCAGGCCATATTTTCCCATAAGGTTCTTTAATCTCCAAACTGTCCCTCATTTATTCTTCAGTCTGCCCGTCTGTCTCTTGCTCCTCCTGCTATTCCAAAGCCGATGCTTTAAATTACAAAACTCAGTTCTCAACGTGATGCTGGAGTGCGAGTGACTTTGTAATTTTGAGGTCAGGGAGGGAAGAGTGTCAGGATAATCAGGCATTAGCCTTTTTATTTCTTCACTCTAAAGTTTTTTCCCCTCTCTGTTCCCTAACTAGAGCGTTTGCTTCTGCAGGTAGGTAGCTCTGCCTCCCTGGAAATATGTTACCTTTCACACTGCAGAGAATTCACGGCACTGAAAGGTGAAACACTCTGTGGGTTTGTGCGTTTAAAGTCACATGCAATGCAGTGCACCCGATAGGGAAAAACATCCATCCCAGGTGAAGCCAAAGGCCCACCTAGCCCAGCATCCTGCTTCCAGCAAAGGACAAGACCAAATGCCCAGAGAAAATCATAGAGACAGCAAACATATTTTGTAAGTCACAGAGCTGTTAAGTCGGAGCTGGTGTCCAGCTATTTACTAAGCCACAACGGATTTTTCTTTCCATGAACTTGTCCAGCCACCCCTTGAATCCATCCAAATTCTCCCATCCCCAGCACCCCGTGGCAGGGGCTGGCACAGCTCAGCTACATGCTGTGTAAAGTACCACCTCGTTTTGCTACTTCTGAATCTCCTTCCTACGAGGCTTGTCTGATGGCCTGCAGCTGCTGAACTAGAAAAAGACTGCCTTCAACGCCTCTGCGGCCTCCCCATGTCACTGGTGATTTCAGACATCTCTCATTCTTTCACCACCACCACCACAATCCTCATTTTTCCAGGCCAAAGCCCACTTGCTCAATTCCTTGTTACGGAAGCTGGTGCAGACTTTCGACCAGACTTGCAGCCCTTCCCTCAACCTACCCTGTACCGTCTCCTTTTTGAGACAAGGAGCACCAGAGCGGCACGCTGCTCATGACAGCAGCGTGCCACAGTTCTGTACTGTGGGAATAACGTTCCCCTGTTTGTTCTAGTTTTCCCTCACAATTCTTAACATTTGACTTCACTTTTGTGATCGCTGTTACCATCGAGCTGACGTTTTCATGGAACCATCCATCATTACTCTTTCCTGAGTGTTATTGGTCAGTTAAATGCCCTTTTTTTTTTTTTTTTAAAGGAAGTTAGGATTTCTTTTCAGTAATCAATGTTTTTGTGCTTCTCTGAGTTTACCTGTAAGGTTAAAAGCCCCATGACTGAATGTCATGATACCTTTTTGCCGTTGCTTACACCTGATCTTCACCATAACTCTTCACAATAACAGTGTCATCTGCAAATTTTGTCACGGTGCTTTTCAACTCTCTTTCCAGGTTGTTTATGAATACTTTAAGCAACCCAGAGTCTCAGCAGACCCCTAAAGATCACCCAGCACTGGTGACCTCCTTCCTTGTGAAAACTGATCACTCACCTTTACCTCTCATTTTCTATCTTTTAACCAAATATTTATCTGTGCAAAGACCTTTTCTGTGGATATTCAGGATTTCAGTGGATATTTAGTCTCCTTAAAACCTGGTGATGAAGCATCTTGTCAAAAGCTCTTTCAGGTAACCTCAGCACCTTACCAGCCCAACTTCCGCAGCATACCTGTTTGAAACACCTTAACGTGCCACCCAGTACTGACCAAAACATCAGTTGTGTGGACAGAAAGGCCTTCGCTAGGACTGGAGGGTGGGTTCCCTCCCAAGAAATAAATACCATTATTCTCCATTACCTGTTCCTCCATCTTTACCACTTTATATGCAACATTTTTCATGCATGCCTGTGAATAGGTGTCAGCAGAATACATCACTCCAAATCAGCTGTGCTTCTATGAGCTAGCTGCATTACTTACTAGTTGCTAGGTGGATGCTGAAAGACCTTTGATCTTAAGAAGCCAAAGCAGGAGCTTGAGTCTTGGGGGGGGGTTTTTTGTTTTTTTTTCTTTCTTTTCAAAGTTTTCCCCAGAAACTAAATGCTTGAACTACTGCTGCATTACTTCTGACTGCATACGATTTCTTTTCTTCACTGGGAGTCTTAAAGGCCGGTGTAAACTAGACTTCATAAGCCAGACTAAACATGTAAACCAAGTGCAAACTGTAGCTCACACTGGTTCAGTATAATTCTATGTCAAACTGCCAGACACTGTCCCGATGAAATCTGTCAGTTACAGCAGCTTTGCCTGCTATCATTAAGAACTCAAAACAGGTGATAACAGACAAAATTCCCCTTTGTATACAGGTCTTGTAGTCAGACATTTCCAAGGCAAAAACCCCAAAGCCACTGCAGTTAATCAGCCCCTGAACTCGGTTATCCGTGTGTCTGCTCTTTCTCTGCTTAACACATCACCGCTCCGTGAATCAGTCATTCAAAGGTTTTTGTTTTTTGTTTTAACATACTCAGCTTACGACTGTGCAAATAAGATTCCCAAATCCATTCCTCAGATCAAATAAAGGTAATTACAGAGCTTACTGTGGGCGATTCCCAGTGGGAGGGTGGGAGTGGCCACGGGTGGGGCTGCAAGGTGAATACTGTACATGCACAACAGAGAAAATGGGAATGTACCACACCCATCATAAAACATGCTGCCACAGCCAGCAACAGAAACCATTAGGGTGGATCATCATACACACCTTCTCATAAAGACAGAAAGATGGCATGAGATCCCAAGATGAACTCTCAAGTCACAGGGAGATGAGCATGACTCACTGAGAGAGAAAAGGAACGTAAAACAAATTATGGGACTGCTGAAGGATCTGTGCCATGTGTCCCTCACGCTCCCCCTCCAAGATGTCCCCCCGAGAGGGTTAAGAGGGTATACCACATTGCCTACAACCCTTAAGCTATCAATAGGTGATTCATGGGAACATCTTACTATTCATCACGCTTATTACACCAGCGCATAGGAAGCAAGGAACAGGTCCACAACATGTTATATATTGGGTACAGAGCAGCTGACAGCTCCTGACCCAAGTTCCTTATTATATCATCCAGTGGTGCTCACGTGTTTTGAAACGTTAACTAAGAGATTAAATATCTCTTAGCATTTGGCTTTAAAACCAACGGACATTTGCCTTTCAATTAAATTTTAACGGTGAACTCTATAAAAAGGGATCTTACAGAAAATATTGTCGATAGCCTGTAGATCACCTTGGAAACCAGGAACTAGAACAGCCACAGCAGAAGGGAAAGGGATACATTGGAATATACCAAAAGACCTAATAATGCGATAGAAGAAAGCAAAGTGGCAAGGACTTTCATTGTAGGGAGAGGAAAGGAAAGAGGATGGATAAAGGAAAAGTCAGAAGGAGACAGCCTACGTAGAGATAGGAGAATGGGGTACTGAAGGGAACAAAAGTTTATGTGAAACAGTGCTATAAAAAAGGCAAGAGTGAAGCATGGATGCAGGCACTGTGAGGGGTACCCAGAGAACAGAGTGGTAACTCCCCAGTATATTCTCCAAGCTTTCAGCAATCTGCAATTCAAGAAGTTTTGAGCCAAAGAAGGTATCTCTTTATCTACCACTCCATGTAATGGCTATAGCTGCTTTATCTTTGCTTACTCCTATGATTTTTTTTAATAAGTCACATGATTGCACTGACAGCTCTACTATACTTGTTGCACCTATGCATTGCTGCTCCCAGACCACTGCAGAGCAAAGCTTTGCTCTGAATTCAGCGCAAAGAATTCAGTTACATACTTGCTATGATCAGCCCGTGAACAGGCTACGCCGTTATCTCTTGTGCTGGTTTGACCTGCCAGCCAAGTTGGTTATTCATTAAAGAATCACACAGTTTCTGTATCATATTAACTACTTCAACTCTTGGAACTGTGTCTGACTTCATGCTTAGAAGTCTAGTATAAAGCAATGAAACTTCATACCCCTCATTCAGGAAACAGCACAATCATTCATCCAGAAAGCAGGACAGAGTATGCAAAGGATAGGGTTTTGAAAATACCATCAGAGTTGCAAAGCTGGTAGGGAGAGCTAACATCTTTTTTCATTAGGTCAACTGGTGTAGTCGGAAAGATGGATTAGTGTTTATTACGATGAGGAAAAAGGTGTGGAGAAAACCAAGTCCAAACGACAAGTTCATTCACCTTCTTAGCTAAATTTTTCCACGCTTGGTTTCTGTTCAATGCTCAGCTCCCTTTCTGCTGAGCTAATTATACTGGTTCTCTGTCAAGGGCTTCCCAAACGATGGGTCTGCCCAGTCTACAAGAAATATGGAAGTTTTTACAGCATTTTTATCTCAGCCATAATGCATTAATTTCTGCCATGTTTTCTGTTCCTGCATAAATGAATACTTTAGCGTTAGAGGTAAAATACATACCCCAAAGGAACAGGATATGCAGTGCAGCCGAGGAGAAAGCCTATGGTCTGCTTTTCTCGATTTTGAGTGAACCGCTGTGTACTTGGAAAATACCTGCTGTGTAAACACCATGGCGTGCCTTCTGGTCCTCCCCGTCCCAGAAAGGCATTTGCTGAACCAGAAGTAGTTCAAGGAAGGGCTGCAGGTGTAACCAAAGGTCTGGAATGGCTTCAGAGTGAGAAATGACTATGTTTCAGCCTGGAAAAGAGGCAATGGTGGGGAGGAAAATATAACAAACCACAAAGTCCTCTGCAGGGACAGACATGCCCCTTCCTTCCTCACAGTTGGTGTCAGAAGTAACAGATGCAGGATAAAATATAAGCAAAAAAGAAAGGCTTGAGTGTTGATCTAAGGATGGGAGCTGGGGCTAAAGACCACAGTGACAGTGACATTCTCTGTATATTCTACAATTTGGGCCCCGCAAAGAGAAGTCCTGATCTGACTTTTAAAATGGGGTTTTTCGTTTTTTCCATATAATAGATTTAGGACAAATGCCTTTTTTTGGAAAGAGTTTGTTTATAGATAGTTGTAGTACTGTATAAATGTGTTCCTATAGCAGATTATGCACCTGCCACAAACACTCCACTTTTCTCCCCACCCAGCAGCATCCGGATGTTCAGCGCTCCTAACCACTGCTGCTCGAGAGGCGTCTCTGGGCACGGTGGCAGTGACCCAAGTCTCTCTGTAACACTGAATAGCAGCGATCACTTGCTATTTAGCCCTGCCTACAGGTAGCCTTTAATGAAAAGAAATAAGCCCTAATAATTCAGGAATGAGCTCCTTAAAAAATGGCATCCTGCTCCCACGTGAATTCAGTACCTTGATGTAGGTGACCCGAAATACTGGTAGACCTCTTCATGGCCTGGGATACTGCAGACACGCTGTCTATCGCTCTTCAATTTCTCAGAGAATTCCTAGATCCAGGCTGCTGCCTTATCATTTTTCCATTTGTCATTACTTCATTTGCTATTTCATGATGCCACCACGTTTCTAACGCCCAATTCCCTTCAGAAATATTTGTCTTAAGGTACACAGTCCTAATTCACTACTATATGTGGACACCAATCGATTTACTTTCTGTTAAATCTCTAATAACAATAATAAATGACATTAGAATTAATCCTAGACCCTGAAGTACCCCACTAGACAACTTGCTCTGTTTAGACTTATCAAATTAAGTTCATCACTATTCTATTCAGGTGTCAGTTCACATAACAAGTCTCAAACCCAAACTCATATGGAATTATTCCACAACCAGATCTACTTGAGCAGAATCTACACTTCTGTAGAGTTCTGAAAACCAACTACCTACATGTAAACTCATCCAGTGTTGTAACAGCCAGGTTATTTACATTGCTCTCAGAATAACTATTCCATAGGAATTGGTTCACCTGGAGAGATGCAACATTAGGCAAGCCGTGATGCAGCTGTAGCCAAAACCCCTTCCCTCCTCGATAGTTACTGTTCAGAGGTAGCAAACGCCCCATGTAATATGATGCACAAAGGGTCTCATAGCTGCAAGCTTTCTTCACCCATACTTGAGATCATCACTGCTCTGGCCCTGATGAATTAAGCTTATTTTCCATGTGCTCCCACTAAATATGCAACAGCTATTTCAAGAGACAGCTAAATGTGGGCAGTAACCACTAGCTAACCATGAGAGAACTGAGCTCAGAACCCTTGAATAAGACAGCAAAAATAGCACAGTTAAATTAAACAAAGACTCACAAACAGATCTAAATTCAGGAGAGAAGAAATTACAGTCCTTAGAAGCTCTGTAAAAGCTATTCAAGTATCCTATAATCGAGGTCCAAGACATACCATAAAGAGAAGCAAGAAAGCAGTAAGAAACTGATGGGGCTAAAGCACAGTTTAGTGCTGTGCCGTACAGACTGAAACCCTGATCCTGAAAATGTCTGCTAAAAATAGGGCAAGGCTTAGTGACACGAATGCTAGAGATCAACAAAGCAATCATAGCTATCACCAACATGATCCAGCACAGCCTTTGGGGTCAATCTGTCAGGAATGAGCTTACAAAGGTCTTGCCTTCATTGTAAGCCACATAATCATCTGATTCTCATTAACAAATTCCTTTTCTTCTGAAAGATTCCCATATAAATAATTACACATAGAAATATTCCTGTAACCTGGCAAGCTTTAGTCACAAATTTTGGTCACTTCTACAATATCTGGAACTTGACATTATTGGGGGGGCAGATTTTTAACTATAAACTGAAAAGTGGAATTCTAAAACCTCATGGCTTCTCTGACTCCTTGCTCATAAAAGACTCAGGGGGAAAAAAAATCCCAAATAGCTACTTCTTTCTCGCATTGGAAAACAGCAGTGTGATTTGGAGAGGAAAGGATGATTTAGTGTTTTGAGGAGGGGGCAGAGAAGAGAGTAGATCACACAAGGCAGTGTCAAGCAAGGATCAGTGAGCTGCCTAAGGCATGCATGCAGAATGAATTACGGACGGGGGAACATCCAAACACACCTTCCTCTCATGAAAACTGATCTCAGCCCCAAGGAACGGAGAGGGCATTTACAGTAACATACAGCGTTTAGAGCGGTTCGGATTGCTTAGCTGGCCCAGTGCCAAGCTCTGGTGAAGTGTATCACCGGCAAAATGCCCTCCAATATCCAGAAAAGACACAAAACCAAGAATTGTTTAAACTGTGGATTGCTGCCACAGGACTCCAGTCATGCAGAGCTAATAGATCAGCTGCTGCTACCTTGCTTATTCAAAGACTCAGCTGAGGTTACAGTTTCTCACTATTTTCTTTTTTTAAAGATAGTTATCTTATCATAGGAGCCTAGGATTGTCACGCAACATTTACAAAAGCAAAAAATGACATGGGCTGGGGAGGAATGGTTCCAGCTACATCTGCGATAATCAGATACTTTTCCCAAATCAAAGCATCATTGTTTTCTTTAGCAAGTCCTACACCTAGGCAGCCCACAATTTCCTTAAGCTCCCTGTCTCCCAGGAACAATTTATTGCAAACGTTCTATTGTAATCCTGATTATTGACAGCCTCCACTGACCATAATTTCTTCCCTCCTAAAGAAGATTTGTCAGTAAGCGGTCTGATTTCTCTTTACTAAAATCTATATTAACAATGCACAGTGGTTTGATTTTTTCTTATATATTATTTCTACAGAATAAAGTTATTCTCTCTAAGGCACATTTTAGAAACAAAAACAAGACTCAAAGAACACTAACAGTAAAGCTTTTTCGGTATGTTAATGTGGCTGTTTCTGTTTATCCGTATCCATAGCCTGCCGTGACACATACTAGTGAAAGTAAAGTCACAAAAATGCTTTTGGAGTGAGAAGTTTGGGCTCCAAGAAAAAATTAGAAAGTCAGAAGTGCGCGGGCAGAGGTTTTTCTCTCTCAGCAAGATGTATCCACAGCACGTCATTTCTAGGATAAGGATAACTTGGAGAGGCAGTTATTACTGACCTGCTTAGGAACGGTGCTGATCTAAACGTGAAAACTGAAAACAGCACTGTGTCCATCGGCTTGGGATTTTTCCCATATGGGAGATCCCTCTGGAATGGATTCTTGACAAAGGCATTAAATAACCACCACTGAATGCAGGTTATCAGCTCAATGTTGTTGTAGTTAAATGAGAAGGCTGCTTCTCATTTAATATTCAGTAGAACACTTTCACTATGCAGGGAAGAATCTGTGTAGGATTAAAATGGCAGTAAGACTACTCCTTTCCTGCCAGCCTCCATGAGACAGCAACATGAAATTCATAAACAGAACCTCGCAAAAATCTTGCGGGGGACAAGAATCATTTGGTTTTCCTGGACTTTGTATTGACTGTCCAGATAACCACAATGTATTAACTCTGCCTTCAGAAAGGAAGTCTGATGGCCTTCAGTAAGCAGAGCCAGACTTTTCTGACCTGTGGAACCCTTTAGATAATGCTTCTTTTTACCTGGTTCCATCACAGATCCTAATGGTAAACGTAATGAGAAGAGAAAACCTTCAGGCATTTTTATAGTCTGCAATCAGAGCTTTTTGACTTACCCATTTTCTTATTTCCATTAATCTACTTTTCTTGAAATCAAGCTCTTCCTTTTTCTTTATTTATGACTGTTGCCAAACGCCTCTTGCAACGCAGAAGTCATTAGGAAGAATCGTAACTGTACAAAAGCTTTTAATAAAATTCTAATGCTTAAGACCACAAATTAGGCAGCTGGGCTGAAAAAGTGCAGTATAAAAGAGAGGCCAGACACAGCTTTGTATAACCTGCAGATAAGTGGGAAACCAGCACTAAGAGGGCAGGCAGCATGGAACACTTACAGACACACACACACACAGAGGTATTTCCTAGTTGTCAGTTCTCCCACCTGCTTCCTTCAAGATAAGCGTCAGTTAGAACACCTCCCCATCAGCCTCCAGTCAAGCTGCTGGGAGAAGAGCCTGCACCTACGACATTTCTGAACTTTATCTAACATCATTTTTTCCCTGATATACTACTATAGGCCTCATACTTGGTTTCCAAGCCCCATTGTGCTTTATCCCCTTGGGCAGCGCAGTCTTACTCATCATAAATACAGATTTCACTTTGAACTATAAGCGCAAAAAAGGTTTTGCACATCTTTAAGTGATATATCTTTGTTAACCAAACCCAATAAACCCCTTAGTTATTTACCTAACAGCCATTTAAACACGTGGCAAAGACTTTGCAAATGAACTCTTGAAGTACAGTGGCTTTTTCTCCCCGACTTGTACACCTGAAATCTAAACTATGAACAGGAGCCATCTTTACATAGGTGCCCACCTGGTGCAGCACTAGGTGCATGGCATAAGAGGAGGATGTGAGCTCTTCTTTTGTAGTTTTCCTGTATGGTTACAGTGAATGAGGACTGGGAAAAAACATGGTAGAAAACAAACTACTAGAAGATTAAATTTGTTCCTCTTAATCCAAAGAACTCCATCAGATGCGTCTCATATATCCAAAGATCAAAGATTGGGAACTTGAGAGGAGATATAGCTAACAAAAATGGGTACGGAATGATGAAGTTATTTATGTATCTCAGATACATTTAATCATGCAGAACAGAACAAAAAGGCTGAAGGGATTGGTACTATTAAAAAGGTCAAAGTGAAAATATAAGTCTGTAGTAACCATCAGCCTAAGTAATGATAGCAAAAACACCCTTTTATTTTATACAGTCCCACTGCAAGCAAAGGGGGTGCACTTGTATGTCAATCTCTCAATAAAGCAATGTCACTAAATTTGCACAACCACAAAGGAATATATTTTCATTATCTTATGAGCCTATAGAAAACAAAGTAATGGCTCATTTTTATAAAAACTGCGTGGTAAATCTGTATAACTCTGTACCGCACCTTCCTTGTAAATGCGCCTAGAGAGCACTTCTGTGAGAGCTAAAACAAAATTCCAGCTGCATTAGGAATTCTGCAGGATGGGTTATTGTCCAGCTGCACATCTAACGCCATCTAGTCACTGTACGTAACAAGATGGTTTCTTCTACAGTTCAAGTTTTAGAAAATATTTATTGTAATTTGATTTTGTCATAACAGGATTTCTATTTGACGTGAATTTGGTAATGGTTTCACTACTCCAAGATCAATCTAATATCAAATTTTCTCCTTCGGACGCTCTGGAAAGGGACCGACAAGACCTCATGAAGACACAGGGGGATTCAGTATCCCCCGTTCAGCAAAATGTGAGTAAGATGACCCAGTTTGGTTTCTCTTTCTCCAGCGGCATGAGTTCAGATACAATATTCAGCAACCGCTGTACTAAGTCTCAGCATACTTACATGTAACAAACACAGGAAGTTTTATTCTTGAAGAGTAGAACCCTGAGTTATTCTTCTGAGCTGAACTTCAGCCCCATGCCAAATCTCCTATTTGATTGCTTAAAAATCTTATTCCTTTAAAAACAAAAACAGGCAACCCAGCTAGCTACTAACCCCGCAAAAATGCAACAGTTAAAGTAATTCTCATCCTGCTTCTAAAATAAATAAATAAAGAAGCAGACAGACCAAGAGACACCAGCGCCTTTCTGCCTACTCCCTGCCAGTAGAGGATACTTTCAAGCAGTACAGAACTCCTTGGGACTTTTTTGGAATAAAATTATCTCTCTCCTGTTGCCTGTATATTCACCACATTTACTTTTCATAGCAAAAGTACAGCTGAGAACAGCGGTTTTCATCAAACAACAGCAAAGTAACCATTGTTATACCTTTATTATGAAAATTTCAGGTGGAGAATTGACAGTACTGCCATTCATACAGCCTAATATAACTAAATATGGGGGGGTTAAAATGCTTACTTAACAAAAGATATCATAAACACATATATTGGGACAATAGAGGAGAGCGAGGAAGTTACAAACTGAGCAACTTCCTGTGAAAAGCCAAAAGCCTCCTGAGGTCAGATTTGCTTTCTGCTGGAACCCCTGACAGACAAAACGTTAACAGCTTTGACACACAGACCCACGTGCCATGTTCCACGCTGCAGAAAGCACTGGCTTTTACGGCAAGTTCCCTTTGGAACTTCTTGAAATCTGATTCTCCCACGAAGGCATATATTCCTTTATCTGTTCCCCTCAAATACTGTACGAGCAACTTGGGTTTAGACGGGGAAAGAGGAAAGGTACCACCTGATAACCTGGTCTGACTTTTTGTGTAACAGAACATTACATTTGCCCCTTCACTGAACACAATAACCTGCTCTTGACTTAAGCATGTCTTCTCCAAAGGCATCCAAGTCGTTACTCATCCCTGATGTCAGGAAAAACACGCATATTTTCCGAGCTGAATGTGTTCAGCTTCAGGATCCAGACACTGGTCCTCGTTAAGCCTTTCTCTTCTAGATTAAAGAGCACTTTAGTAGCTGTCATTTTCTTTTTGCTAAAGTGCAAAAGGGAAGGGAGGAGATGAGACAGGAAGAAGGTTAACATGTCTGCCTAGAGCCTACCTGTCTCACAGGGGGAGTGTGGCTATGTTAATGAAAGGAAGTGATGTAACTAACAACGTATCTGGCAGCTTGTAACACCATAAGAGAATGAGATCAAGATTATTTGACTAAACTTGCATGTGACAAGACTTGCACTTATCATATTCCTGACATTTAATCTTTCATCACTTGATCATACATCATCTTTCCCCTGAAATCGTCAGACCTACTAGTCAATAGTTACCTAAGATGCCCTGTTTTTCCAAGATAGTTGCACAAATTAAGATTACTTCAGTCTTCTCAATGCTTTTATTAATTTACTTTTGAGGAGTTTTTGATACCAAGTAACCAGAAAACCCTCTAGATCTTTTAGAGCTTCCCTGCACGAAGGTGGCTAGGACTAGTAATTTTATACTTCTCTTCCATAATATATTTTAATGTATGTTTTTGTCAATAATAAAAATAATATTTGCTCATACTAATCCTAAATAAATGCCCATAATTCATTGCAGGATAATCCCAGTTATAACTGCCAACCATATGAGTCAGACAGCAGGACAGAAAGGAAGAGTTCAGAGTCTTCTCACAGCCCCAGCCCTGCTTCTCCAGCCCAGGATCAAATTCATGGGAGATACCCTACAAGCCAAGGAATTCACTGTGGCAAGAACAAATTTAAAGCGTCTTTCAGTACTGAAAAATTCAGACGGTACAGTTATGAGGAAAGCACAGTAGGAAATTATGACAGGTTTCTCAAGAGCAGCAGAAACCCCTTTCACCCTTACAAGAGGCAGATCAGCGAAGATGTCTTCCAGGAGGCACATCAAGCTCTCCCACCAGAAGGTTCACCCTTCAAAAATGCCAGAAGCATCGACAGCTTTGAGGGTTTACCAGGATCTACAGGCCCTGACGAGTCAGAGTCATTTCCTACACACATTCCCAACATCTCCACAGAACAACCGTGGTGTACCAGTCTCCAATACAGCAACACCAGTCAAGATCACAGTTCACAAGTCATGGTCAGTATTTTTTCTTTTTTCCATTTTCAATGGCAAAAATATACTTTCGGAATTATTTTCTTATTTCTTAATGTGACTACGTGGACGTTTAGTCTCTTGTCAAGTTGCAGGCTAGAGCTCATGACAGACATCCATACTTATTTGTCAGTTTTGCTATTTTATGGCCTTTCCCTACTGAAAAAACAGTCCTCAGAAAGGTGCACAAGGACAAATGATTTTCCACTAGACACGATACCTTCATCCTAAATATCCAAATTCTTCCCGACAACAGGTTTTATATCAGTAGTTGTCACCAACTAGTATTTTCAAGGCACAAGAGTTCACAAAACAGTATTTTTTCAAGCATCAGGACATATGTATCAGATTTGTTACAACCACCCTGGCTGACCTGCCTTTTCTGGACACAGATAGAAGAAAAACTCTAAGACATCAGTGCTACTTAAAATTAAATATAAGATCTGTTTATGGTATGTGCAGTGTAGAGTTACCTGGGCTAATTCACATACTGGACAGAGGCGACTGCCTGTTTAGGGCATCATAGAGATCCCTGAAAAACAAGGTAAATTACCCGCCAGTATCTCCACCAGGCATCTCTGCTGTGATCCGAAGTGTGAAGCATATCTTCATAATCTAGTACAGACAAACAGTGTCTGCATCTGCCAGGAGAGGGCCCTAACCACTGGTTCTAAATTGCTGTGAGGCAAAGAATTCAAGGGTTACCAAAAGAAAGAGGGGTTTAAAAAAATATATCTTAATTGGATTAAGACAATTTACCAGGGAATGGAGGGATGTTGTCAGGGTACTTGGGGATTGAAGCCATTCAGGTTAAGGTTCAGGTTAAGGAGGAAATTGATCTAAATCTCTTATTTCCTGGATAAATACTCATCTAGGTCAGACGAGTTTAATGCAAAACCTATAAGCAGTTGATGAAAAAAATTCCCACTCTCTTCCCAAATCCCTGGGCTGCGAGATGCGGAGCACGTAAAGCTAGCACTGCAGGAGCCCTTCACCACGTACATATGAGCACTCCGAAGGCTGGCTGCTTGTTAATGTCTCCCCTGGCTCAGTCAGCACGCAACTCCAAAGCTCCTAAACAGCTTACACGCTGCTGGCAGGTTGATGTTTCTGAAAAACTTTGGCTTATGGTCACCAAAATAGCATGGACATTTATTAATACTGGGCATGGCATTCGCTTGGTGCCAGGATATCGAACCAAGTCTTATGTACCCCTACACTAATCTATACCTTAAATGATGGTCATTATGGCCTTGTTTTAAAACAGAAGGATAAGTGCTGCTAGTTCCCTGAGATAGTAAGATGTCTACAACATCAGCTCTCAGAAGAGAATTCCTGGCCGTCAGTGTCTTAACACTTAACGGGGGAAGGAACCCGAGCCAGTCACCAGACGCATGGACAAGGACGCTCCTTAAGACACATCATTCCCCGCACTGTTTATTACCAGCTCTCTCTAGCTCTCTGCCTGGCGTGCAGTGTGTTTGAATTGCTCTTCTGAAGCAGAGGGTGTTACCACCCGCACCGCACGGTGTGCTCCGCGTTCTAACCGAGACAGAAACACACAACATCCAGGAGCCTGAGCCCTTAACAGAATCAAGGCCTGTGTGGAAGCCAGACAGGCAGCCGGGCAGACCTGTCAGAAATTCAGATCTAATAGACTTCTCTTCTGCAGCTGTGGCAATAAACGTAATAAACCACATTCTTACTGTATTTCCTATACCTTGATCCAATTTAGTAGTCAGCCTAGCTCGAGTCTCCCCTGCCACCTCTTTCCTGTGCATTATAGACCTCACCCTCTACCTAATGACAAAACTCCAGCGTCAGCTTGAGGTACTGACAGTCTGCAAGATAAAATCAGAGTATGAAGGAGAGAGGCAGGCACATGTGCACATGCAGGAACCCAGGCTGGAGCATGCAGTTGGGTGCAGAGGGAAAAAAGATAAACAGAAACTGACATTTTGTGAATTGCTCTTTGTATGGAATTTGGACTGGGATTTCCTTTTTCAAGCTGTAATTACATAAACGCAGGAAACAATGTTTCTTCTTGCACCACTAGAATACAAAACAAATTCTATGTAACACTGTGACAGAATCAAGTCCAAATAAATAGTAAGTATAATGAAAGACAAATGAGAATGGTAACTAACAGAATTATTCTATTTTAAATTGAGATGTTTTCTTTAATAACTCTTGCCTTAAATATTTTCTAGCAGGATTCCGACATCAAGCTTCGGACATCGCCGCTGGAAGGGCAGCCTGGTCTGTATTGCTATCAGCCTCAAGTGCAGCAGATGTACTGCCCCTCACATCCCTTCCATCAGGTCAGTGCGATATGCAGACCAAAATCCCCTGTATTTCTAGCACTAGGCTGGTATAGTAGTTATGGTAATAATACAGAAAGGCAGACAAAACAATACCTGCTAAAGTTGTGTTTGCGGGGCCATGTTTGCACACATACATTTTGTTTACGACAATGAGATCTCAAAAGCACCACATCTAAATGCATTTTTAAATGGTCATCCAGGATAAAAAAAAAGAAAAACCAACACCTTGTAAAAACAGAATTTTGCTACTGCTTATTTATATTTTCACCATTATGTTCAAGAAAATTGGCTTTGAAACAAAATACATTATGAACATAACCCTTGGCATTTCAGGAACCCATGGAATTAACTGTGCTTTAACTTCAAAATAAAAAATTAAATAGATGTGACCGTATACTTAAAATTCAGGTCAAACAGAAAAATACTTTTAAAGCAGAATTTTGACAGTAAGGTGATGCTCGCTTTCCTTGTGCTTGACGGCACCCACATCTCTTTCACAATCTTTTGACTGTTACATCATCCCCTGAAAGATTATTCAGCTGAAGCATAATTGACAATAATGCTGATGATGCATGAGAACACACAATACTAAGGTTGTTCTTCCATAATGCAACTATAATATTAATACTAAAAATGCACAGGAGTAACTGACACCTGGTTTTTCTTGAGTGTATTCAGATGTCATTTGAATACACGTCAGTTCGTATTTTCAAAGCAGCATGGACACAGCACCTTTGGAAAATCATACATACGTACCTTAATCTGACATGTGATCCTAGTACATATGTATAGAGGTGAGCAAGGGTGGCCTACTGAGCTTTGAGAACTTGGCATGGAGGGAGGGTGTGTTTCACAGAAAGTAATTTTCCTGACTCTGAAATGTCTTTAAATGATTTCATTATGCATTGAAATTTTCCTCTTTTGTGCTGTTATCTGCAATGCACAAAATTTTCAGTAAGAAAGACGTTTGAGGAGATAAAACTATGCTTGAAACACCCAATTTAAAACAAAAACAAACAAAAGAAACCCACCAAACTTATTTAAGGTGAAATTAAGGCAACGAGGACTTTTCAGATATATAGGCAGAAATCCATATAGAAAAATAGCACAACTACCAAAACTCCCAACCATTAGAACTGACTTAAACTTACAGGGAATTAATATGTATAAAATATTTGAACATAAAAGCTCACACCTGAGTTACGACTCCTTTGATCCCAGTGACTGCTGACTCTTATTGTGGAATCAACTGTACCATCTCATTCAACTTGCTCAAGAAGTACAAAAAATGTGACTAACAGAGCAGTGATTTAAAACTGTGCAGAGAAAACAAAACACAGGCTACCGTGTGATATTTCATTGGGATTGTGAATTCACACGGTGTTACTAGCCTGAGTCATTGAAATAGTAATCGCACCATTCATCATCAGGATTTAGTCAGGGAAAAGAAAGGTTATTTTTGGCATGATTTTCTTTAAGAGGAGATTTAAGTAACTTCTGAATGACCATAAAGAACAAGAATAAACATACGCTGGAATTTCACGATCATTGATAAAATTAAATCATCCATCACAGATGGCTTTTTAGGAATTTAATTTGTTAGAGTTTTGTAAGACGTTACCAAAGAAGAATGAAAATATTTCATACCTCAGTAGTGGATCTGCATATTTTTAAGTGTGTGTTTCTTATGCTTATAAATCCCCCACCTGTCTACTGAAACTTAAAGGAAGATGTCTCATGACTACAGCATACCACCCCTCGGATATAGAGAGGAATAAAACAGGACTGACTCTATCAACCCCCTGAAGAGCTTCAGGGGCTTCTACAGCCCTGCTGAACTGCTTGTGTCCGGGACAGGCTGGTGTGGCAGGGCAGCTCAATCAGCCCCACCAAGTACCAATGCTTGCAGGAAGTACCCTTCTAAAATCAGGTCCCTGTTACCTTTCCCTTCCCATGCCCGCAGCTGTGGCCGGCCCCCGACCACTATGTGGGCTTTGTGTTCCAATCACCTCAGGAACTCAGGGGCACAGAGGTTCTTCTCCAGCTGGGCGCTGCCCAAGGACAGACCAATTTGTTTTGGGCATCCAGCTACCACTGGAGCTCAGACAGTTTCAATACAAAGGGCTGCTTGTGTCCACTGTCCTCAGTGAGTAGCCTTGTAAAGCCTGAGAAGCGTACAGGGAAATACATGTGAGAAGTAAACAGGTGTGAAAAGGCATTGATAACATAAAGAAGTGGTTCTACTGAGTCAGAAAACATGGCTAGAGAATAATCTCACTCCTGGCTTGTTCTTCTGCCTGCCACTCTGGCATTCCACTAGCCAGAATTTACTGTATCTTTCTTTCCCCTGCAATGTGGCAGAAAGGTAACTATCTTCTAAGTTCTTATCAACACCATCGTAATTGATTTACTTGCTTTTTTCTTGTTAGCCTGAAATTCAATAGAAGTTATAAAAGGTAATAATAAAACTAAAATAGAATAAAAAGAAATGAGATATTACACTACCACCCTGACATACAAATCAATTGCTTTTATTATTGTTATTTTAGAAGAAAAGGGTCCCAGATAAAGGATTAACTTGCCACAAAAGCTCTGCTGCAAATATAAACCAGTTCCCCACTGGGGCTGCAGTGCAGACATTGTGGATGTGCCACAGCACCAGTATAAATGTCAGGTTTGCGCATGTGGCTTCAGCAGAAACTCCAGTTAGCTTGTTAATTCATTCCAATATTTCTTGATTTCTTCACTCATTCTGAAGCAGGCACCCTTCCCCTGCCAATGCTGATTCGATACCAGCATGATCTCTATACATTGGCATTAACCACATTCAAAAAAACTACAAAATTAAAGCTGAAACACACCTTCTGGGAGCTGCTGGGCAAGACATGACAAGCACTAAGAGGGAAGTCCTCCATCCACCTGCAGGCTGGCATGGTGACAGATCTCCTGCATGCAGCACGTTTCTGTTAGACTTTTCAATATTTGTGCTTCTTAATGTTACTATAGTAAAAGTATGGCAACATGCTCTACTAATCAGAGGAAGAAAAGAAAACCAAAAGGTATATGCAGCCAAAGCCGTAACAGGTAGAATTGCTGTCCATGTGCCATAATCAGATACTGGGAAATGAAAGAACACGTGATACAAGGCTGAGAAGAAGTGGAATAACATCTTTTGCATGAAGCAGCTCCAGTATTAATACTTTACATTTCAAATTTGCATGGAGCAGAGCAATTTAAATTGCTAGGAAGTTACACTCAAGAGAACGGGCCCTTTAGCCTGAAGTGAAGGATGTTCAAACTACACCTCACTTTTCATTAAAGGGATGAGAGAGATCAACTCCTTCGTTAATTTTGTCCAAATGATAAAATGGCCTCACCTTCCCCTTTGCTGGACACATCACACATGATGACTCATAGGAAAAATTACTTCTTACTGACCTGAAAGAAACAGCAGACACCTACTGAAGTCACTTACCCACCCACCATAAAACAGGGCCACCTTTCATGCCAGTTGTGCGACTGTAAAACCAGCTCAAGCCTGTCATACCAGACCATTCCCCAGCCTCTGCTTCCTCAAAAAGGAGTAATGAAACCAATAAAACAGAAATAATCCTTAAAACGCCCCGTTCTTGCCTTTGGTGGCAACATCACAACCAGTCCCATCTTAGTATCCCTTCCTTTCAAAGAGCCACTGAAACCAATAAAATCAAAATTATTGTATGAATTGCCCAGTTTTCTGCTCTGGTGAAAAGCCTGCACACAACGCAACAAAGCAGGCAGCACAGAACCGCACACGGAAATTCGCTCACAGCTGCTCTGGAGACTGCAGTTCTGTTGGTATTTAGTGTAACAAGGCAGGACATGATTATTTATGTACGTCTCATTTCTCTCACCCTGCTTACTGTAGCAAACAAATCCGTGTATTCAGTGTGTTTTTCCACATTCCATTTCAGGCAGTTCAATGTTAGAAAGATAAAAGCAAACAGGCAAAAACTCAAGCAACAACAATAAAATTACTGAGAAATTAAAATAAATCATTCAGAATCCAGAATACATAAATCACCTATGAATGTTTTGTAAGCACATGATAACCTCTCACAGGCATTTTAAGGGAACAAAGACGAAAAGCAACAGAAGCCCTTGGTCCAAAACCAGGAATGACAGTAAGAAATAAAGGAGACGTATAAACTAACTACACCAAGGAAATTTTCCCAACAAATCTCAAAAGCAACATTACAATCTTTCAGAGGAGTATAAAAACCTCATGACACAGGACTTGTAGAGGTAAGCAGTCCAGCACTAGAACAGGGCTTGGCAACCTTTGAGCACTAGGGAAGGCATGCAGGTAGATTTTTTTAATAGCAGATGACACGACTCCTAATTTTGGCCATGCCCGAGCCCTGGCATCTGGAAAGATTCATCTGTAAGAGGCAGAAATTCCTCTCACACTGAGCTCCAAGTTCAGTGGGAGCCTTTGCCTCACAGAGAGCCAACTGATGGTATCTTACCTCAGCAGGGCAGCGTGTCTTTGTTCTCGAAAGTTGCTTGCCAGCAGGTTTAAACTGCAATTTGGGAAAGAAAAATATGCGACCAGCTGCTCTGTTCAAAAATTAAGAGCAAACCTACAGCAACTCTGATGCAATCGAGGCTATCTCTATGTATTATCACCTCTCCTTCACCTATTTTTCTGCATTGGCATATTTCTATCGCAGTGATCGCCTGATAGGCCAGCTATTTCTTTAGTGTGTCTTGAGAGCTGGACAGGCTTAGGGATCCCTTGAAGAGCTAGCTTAGCATTTCAGTCTCAGGTAGCATTCTGCTGCTAGTCCCTAGGGGTGGTGTGAGGGCAGCATAAATGCTATCTGACTTTAGGTGTCCTGGCTATTCTTTCTAGCTTTCTGATATAGAAATTGGTAAGGGGGGGGCGGGGGGGAAGCAGCTACTTGAGGTGGTGGATACGAGCACTTAATGCCCCGGCCTCTTGGAGAACCCTGTTTCTTGCCATGACTATGGAGAGTAGCCTCAGCTTCAGCACGAGTCAGGCAATATGAAATCCACCTCTGAGAAATGGCTCACGTGCCACTCTCCTGACCCCTGGAACGACATTATAACTTACTCTACAACAATACATTCACTTTATATATATTCTGATGCCATCCACTGAAGATTTTGTTGTTGTTTGGGTTTTTTGCTGCCTTGGCTGGTAACAGCAAATTGAGCGGATGCTCTGGGACGCTAGTCTCTTAGGAGCACATTTTATACAGTTTCAATTTTTGCCCTGTTGCATCCCTCCCCACCCAGCACACAAACCAAACAAGGCTCAGTCTAAACTTCCCTATTTCTTCCTATATTTTTAGTGAGTTTACTTAGTAGGCTTATTTTTTCTATGATGCACATTGTTTGAAGTACTTTATTATGGGGTGTTTTGTATTTATATAAAAAAAAATTACACCATTAATTTACTTGTCTACATAGTGCAATGTTCAGGGGAGGCTGAGCAGGCCCAGATACTTCAACTACAGAAGAGATGGCTGAAGGGAGATGTGCTTTAGGTCTATAAAATTATTAATTATCTGGAAAAAATTAATAGGCTATAGTGACTCCCATTTTTTCACAAGAACACAGTAGCAGAGCAGGCAATAATACAAGAAAGCACTTTTTTACATACTTCCATTCAGAACAGCCAACAAGACAGTGAGTTCCTCCTCACACGCACCCTGTTTCTTCTGCTTCTTAAGCATTAATAGTCATATTAATGCTTTCCAATACCACGCTAGAAAGACTTTGGTTCTGACTTGGCATAACAGCTATTAAATGTAGGCAGAGGACAATATCCTCAGACTAAATAGTTTAATACTGTTATTACAAAAGAAATATTTTTGAGAGCTTGTTGCTCAGCCAAGTAACATCTCTCTCATTGTTTCATCAGTATCCCTCGGGAGGCAGCTATCCTGTGACTTACATTACTTCTTCGCACTACCCTTACCAAAGAATTGCTCCTCAAAGCAGTCAAGAATCCCAGCAGCCTCTATTTCCCAAACCCATCTACTCCTACAGGTAATAAAATATTTTTTAAATCCTTATGTTACAGGAAATACACTGTTTACCCATGGCCCATTTCCAGCCTAATTTGCAATAACATGCTTACTCTTATTTGTCTTGTTCCCAGTATGCTCTGTCCTGTTTGTATGAATCACGAGATGTTCCAGACTCTGGGGCCAAGGCAGAGGGAAATGAAATGCTGTAAAGCATGTGAACAGTCTTGATCACCCCCACAAAAGCTAGACGTTTCTCTAATACAAAATCTCAGGTGTTGCAAATTTCATCAGCACAAGACTAACCACACTCAGCTGTCTCTTCTAAGACCTCTGTTAAAACTAATTTTTTTTCTCCAGTTACTAAGGCAAGGAAATGCCTAGAAAACATAGCAGATATGCCACTCACCACACAGGTTTAGCCCCCAAACAGCAGTCTAACAAAGTAGATCAGACAGTTAAATTTTAATTATACCTTCTGTCACTGTCACTTTGATATTCTCCATGTGGCCTTTATCAGTTTAGGCATTCAAACACAACCTCAAATAAATACAACACACTAGACAGATTTGAAGGCTGGGGTCTTGATTCCACTTTCTATTACTTTATTTTAAACCCAGGTTGGACCTCCTATACGAGCTTTGGCAATCACCTCTAGACGTTAAGCAGTGTCAGGAGATTGCTTATAAACAACTGAGTGGAAACTTTAAGCATCGTTGGTGTATGACAGGGAGAGCCAGAGTAATTACACACAGCATGAAAAGCAGCCGTCTTTGCTTCTGAGGAGTCAAGCAGAACAGGCTAAAACACTTTTCTTTCTCTCCCTAAAGCATCCTGATCTTCATGGCACTCAAAAACAGCAAGACAGGGAGCTTGCCAGTCAGTGAGATTTACAATTTCATGACGGAACACTTCCCTTACTTTAAGGTGAGTTCCACAGGGAGGGGGGGGAATCTCTCTAAGCTTACCTGGCAGCAGAGGGGGAAAGGGAGGGGATTCAATCTGTGCAAAGGGATGATTTCTTAGTAGATTAATATCAAATCAGTCACATGCTATATACCTTCATGGTCACAAACTACCCAGCATTTTAGGCCTAGGCAGAAATTTGAATGTGATACATCATAATATTTAACACAAAAAGATATTAAGAACTGTTCCAACTCCGTGCAGGTAAGAGTGGCCATTCCTCACCAATAACTCATAAAAAGGATAAATATTTTTAAAAAGACATCCATTCCTTCCTCTCGGATCTCAAATACAGGCAGAACTGGTCTTGTGGCTTCCTCTGCCATCAGTAGCACCTCCAGACTCGTGGGGAAGCAGAGGTTCAAGGTTATCTTGCTCTGTTGAGCTGTGATATCCGTCTTAGGCAACTTCATCACTTGCATGCACTGTACAGAGGAAAGTGTAATATGGGATAAATGGTACTAAGCTCATAATTACACAGTAACGTTGGTGAAGGTAAGGGTGTAGGGCTTGCAGCAGATACTATTGAAACTTAAATCCATGCTATAAGTGAATGGTTTCTTGCACTTGGAATGCAAGTGGAAAGAGATTAGTCAGCACATGATCCAGGAGCAGGAGGATTACAGTTAATATTTTAAAAAGAGCCATAATAGAATTGTCAGCTGCTGCTCAACACAGAGCTTTATCATCACTGATTCTTCAAAAACATCTCACTAAAAGTCCAGACCAGGTGACCTGCAACTGTTAGCAAGGCCCAAAAATGAAAATAAAGCAACGTGAGCCAGTCCTGTTTCCTGCTGCAAGTACACATGCAGCAATTAAACCAAATTTGAAGCAGCTACAGAAAGGCAATTCAAACATTTGTATGAAGAAAAGAACACTAAGAGTGTCACTCTCAGTCACTACAAAGAAATGTTCTGATACAATTTCATTATGGTTTTGGACACTGAGGATAAATAATGCCCGCAAAAATAAAAAAAAATTAAACATGTCGGTAATCAGAGAAAAAGAATACACGTCATTGTGAAGGAAGCACTGTTAGGATCCATCACTCTTCTGTATTCCCAGATTCCCTCCCAGAGGAATCACTATTTGTTACAAGCATGATAAGGGAGAAAATAATAAAGAAACCTCCACCATAACTCAGAAGTATCGCATCACAACATGACTGGTCAGAAGCCACTGAAACAAATGTGAAACACTAACTCTGTTAAGTCCCAGGGACACAACTGATTTTTAGGCTAAGCACACACTCACTTAAGTAACGACGGCAATCTAAACAGGGAAAGGAAGAAGGGTAGAACGGCACGGACAAGAACATAGTAGCTGTAAATTTTTTTTTCATTTTCAAACCAATAATAAATTTCAAGATCTGTGTTTTGTCCCTAACAGAATATTAACTCTATTTTCCATGCACTTACCAACTAGTTGCAAGAAATATTAATAATCCAAAGGAAATAGTTTGAGGATTGTGAAAAATGTCCGGGGCCACATCTTGAAACTGACACTTTGCAGAACCACGTTCTCAGCATAATGCACAAGTCATGGGATCCACAGCAAAGTAACACACTCTCATCTGACTACTGGCTTCTAGAAAAACAGCGTGAGTTTCAAGCAGAGAGGTGGGAATATTAGAAGTTTTACAGGCATGTCCACATTTGTCCATCAGACCAATCTCAAATTAATTCTCCTGTGTCGTACAACACAATCGATTAGCTGCTGCTGCCAACACATGCAGAGTTCCTCAGACACAGGACCGTGGCTCTGCCAGGCGTCACCTTCCCACTCGTGGAGTTTGTTACTCTGATGCAGCAGAAACCCGAGGGAGATGTACACCCTTCCCTCAGCCACACACTGCGATGTTTCAGTGCACAGGTAGGCATGTGCTCATGCCTGCCCGCCTGCGTACGCATAGATGTGGGTACACACATGCTCATCTCTGCAGCAGGGATGTCTACCACAGCTGTAAATTAGCTGGTTTACACCTAATCTAAACTTCTCCCTTCTTATCAGAACTTGCCTGTTCCACAGGGAGTGTGTTTTGGTGGTGGGTTGCGTTTTGGTTTGGGTCGTCCCCCCTGTCCCACCCCGATCCTCATGTCTTTTTCTTAATTTAAAAATCATTGAGAATGAGGCTACTGCTGTCGTATGCATGACAGGAAAAGAACGGCGCAGGGGGTACTGCTGGAACATTCACTATTTTGTCATGGCTTTATTTCTGCATTTTACTTACAAATACAGGCGAATGATTGAATAGTTCCATCCCAAACATCCCTAAAATAAGCAGGGGAGATTAAGCAAGCAAATATTGTGTTTACAGGCACTATGCCCCGTCTACCTCTGGTCTTTACAGCAGCCCACAGAATAACCAATATATGGCAAAAGCTAATATCCTCTATCCTCCCTTTTTTTGGAGGGTCTTCAGCAAGATAAAGTAATATAAAAACCAGCACAGAACATCCTGTTGTTGCTACCAGAACTCACTAAATAGCAGGGCACAACAGGGGGAGGGGAAGCAATTTAAGCTGGAGAGAAACAGAGTACAAGTGAACACAGAATCTTGCTGGGAGACATTAGATGATACAAGCCTAGTCAAATTAACTTGTATTCGCTGCCACAGCAAATTTAGTTTCTATGATGCAACAATCTCATTTCTAGTTGAAACAGAGCAATCCAACTCCTACGTCCTAAAAAAAACCATCTACGCAGCTAAAGTTGAATTACTCTTTGATGTACCTCTCCCTTCTCTTGAGACCTAGATTTAAAGAGAAAGGGTTTTGCAAGATCACTGAACTCTTTAAACTTCAAGAGGCGGTCAGGATCAATGGCTCTGTACAATAATATTTTTTGCTTGTCATCCTTTTTTTTTCTTTGTAGTGATTAGTGAGTCTAACAGAAAGCTTTAATCTTGTTAATTGGAGTTATTGCCAGTGGTCCAAGAGGTTAGAAAGGTCTGTGGTCTGACGGAACTTAGAGCAGCAAGTATTCTCTTGCAGCGCCAAATTCCACGCAGCTTCATCCACCCCATGCCGAATTCAGCAATGGCAGAAGGGAGCTATAGCAAGGAGATTCCACTTCTACAAGAGCAACTTCAGTAGCCAAAGCTCAGCTCGCTAACAGACACTCAGATGTTAACTTAAAACACTGGTGACAGAGCTGTAACACACCACCGGAGCATTCCTTCGGGGCCTGCCTGGGTGAACGGCTCTTTTGCGCTGCTCAGCAATACCAAGTTTAATGCAAGAACCTGTTCAACTCCCAGCAGCAGTCTCCAGAATAAATCCGTGTACTTCTTGCTCTTACTTTTCTAAAACTATCCCATAGTTCACACCCCCACACATTCTGAAAACCTCTGTGAAACACATGCCACTCCCGCCTTCCCTGGTGCTGAGCAGAAACACTAATTATCCCGTCTAGATACAGAGGTACATGCAGCCTCACCTGCAGGGCGAGACACAGGAACAGCCTTTCAGGTCAGCTTACTCAGTAAAGTCCACATCTCACCCGGGAGAGGCAGTTTTATGGACTTTTGGAACTGCCGGAAAGCAACTTGAATATGATCTGCAAGGGAGAAAATCTGATTTATTCTCTTTAGCATCACCCTATGGCAGAAAGGGCTTTAAAGGGGGTTTTGTTGGTTTTTTTCTCAAATAGAAACCCCTGTTGTCTCACCTGTGGAACTGGCTGAGAGAGTAGTGAAATGCTGACATCAGGTGGGCCACAAGGGTAGAAACTGTGCTGCCATGAAGGGAAAGTGTTTCTTTTTTTAGTAAATAACACATATTTAACTTCCACCATTGATTAATTTTTTTAATGAGGAGAGAAAGTACTAAATTTGACCCTCAAATTCCTCAGCAAGGCTTCTAACACCTTAACCCTCAAGACAGCCTTTCACAAGCTGGGAGAGAACAGATTTTACATTCCTGGTAAAAGCAGAATTTCTGTCAAAGTACATTCAGAAATTCATGGTGTATCATGTGAGAGCAAAAATGGACACAATCCGTTTATAAAAGATGGTCTTGGAGGAAATCTGTTACACTAGGCAATAATTAGAAAATCTATCAAAAAGCTGGCTTTCTAGGAGAGAAGGATCCCCACCAATAAAGCACGAGAATGGAAACGAAACTTAATGCACAGAAAAGGGAAATTTTAGGTTTTAACCTCTTTAAAAAGACTAGGGAAAATCCTATTTACTTCTTGTGCTCTCTCTTCAGTAATTCTCTGTGGTTGATATAAACAATTATGATGAAAAATATTTTGCACCGATGAATATGAATTGATAGTGGCACATAGACAACTTCACCCGTCAGAGAGTTGTTTAATTTCTTTCAATTCTTATGACACACAGAAGGGGATTTTTTTGGAAACAAGGAAAGAAAAAGCATCCAAAATTGATTTAAAAAAAAAAAAAGAAAAAAGGCCTCACATACACTAGTATGGAAGATCATTCTTTGTAATCTGGTGAGGTCTCAAGTCTCTCTCTTGAGATTTCTCATCTCTGCAAATGCAGACCTTTTGGAAAGAATGTCATTTGACTGACACAGGTAAAGCCACAATTATTTTTTTTTTAAGTGGTCTTCCAGTGACGGGGGAAGCCTGCCTGGACCAGCAGTTGCACCTCGGACAATGAAGTTGGGTTTCTCAGGCTTTTTCCTACCATTATGGAGCGAGTCATTTCTCCTGCTCCCTTTTGGGTTTTTTAAGAAGATAGTTCTACTCAGATACACACAAACAGCACTGTACAGTACCCACCAAAAGAAAGGCGAGGAAGTGACACACCAGGAATTTACAATAGGAATCTTCTGATACGAACGCGCACACTAGTTGACAAAGCCTTCATGTGACGGGCAGCGTCTTCTGGCTGCGTGACTAAGTAAGCAGAAATGAGTGAAATCAAATAAACACCAGAAAAACTTACACGCAATAAAAGGATACAGTGCCATTTCTTCAAGACCAGTATTTCAGACTAGCTAACAGGCATTTCCCATCAGAATCTGAGCGTGACCATTCACTGGGTATATCTCTCTTCACCCCTTACAGCAATATTAATTTTCAAAGTTCTTTTACAAGCAATTGGGAAAATAAAAAGACCGCAAAAATTTAATTGCATGAACAGAGGGTTTGCGCTAGGTTTTCTTTCCTTTCCATTCTTGCAGTTGAATGCAAAACTGTCCTCAGGGAAAAGAGGGAATTTTGTTTCCCTCATTGATCCAAAACAGCCTAAATAGAGAAATCATTTTAAGGAAGCTTATATGTATTGTTCAGTTCAAAGAACCTTCCAGCTTCCGATACTAAGTTAAAAATAAATGCAAGGCAAAGAGATGCCGTGATCAGATGTGGAAACCTGTATCTCATCTGTAGGGCTTGTGATTAAACCATTTGGTTATCTACTTGGCTAGCATACAAAGTTACACCTACGGTAGCAGCCAAAATCCCTTTGAAGTCTGCCCAGACACTTCATTTGAGTCCAGGTAGCACGTAGACCTTCAGTTAAGTGTTTGAAAATTTTCTAGGTGTTCCAAAATAGAATAAGATTTTGGTTCACAGTTCTAGAATATAATTCTTTACACACTTAATTCTTGTAATTTGCAAATTCACTCTTAAGAGTTCAGCAGCCCCTCTGACAAGGCCAGCCTTCTTGCTTAGAAGATCAGTTACTATTTTATCTGATTCCTCTCTTCCCACACAACACGACTGTAACATTTTTGTGGCTTCCTTCTATTGTACAAGTCTCATATGGTAGAAAGTATAACCTATAAGCAGCTTTTCTTATAATCTCACCAGTCAAAATAGAGAAATATATTTATTTGGTTTTTTTTTCTTGAAGTTCCATTCTTAGATTGGATTTGTTTTTCCAGACAGCTCCAGATGGCTGGAAGAATTCTGTACGCCACAACTTATCTTTGAACAAATGCTTTGAGAAAGTTGAAAACAAGTCAGGCAATTCTTCTCGGAAAGGCTGTTTGTGGGCTCTGAATCCAGCCAAAATCGATAAGATGCAGGAGGAGCTTCAGAAATGGAAGAGGAAAGACCCAGTTGCTGTAAGGAAGAGTATGGCAAAGCCAGGTCAGTAATGTCAGTAACAGCGCTTCCCTGAACTTGTCTTTGCAATAGGCAGCAAGCTGTATAGAGGAATTCATACCTGAGTTAGGAAAGCATTTAAGAATTTTTCCTGGTTATAAAGCGACTGGTAAAACAATAGAAAAAATAAAAAGCAGAATTAATTAAAGTAGAATTGGGTTTATGTGAATGCTTCCAAATAGGCACAAAGAAGCTTCACCAATAAAACTTTCTCCCGGACATCTCACTAAACTTTAAGCTAAGAACAACACTGAAATAAGTACTATAGAATAAAATTTGAAATCAGCTGATAAGTATCCAACCTTTAACCGCAAAAATGCAATTTATTACATACTCACTTGGCAATGAACATTTAGAAAAACATTTCAGGCTTCAGAGTTCTTATCTTACATGGGTCAGCCCTTTTGTTCACCATCCCACTCCCCCATCTCCTGAGGAACACTAAAATTCTAGCTGCAAGCTACGAAGATTACAGCTCTGTTCAGAGTAAGTCGGTCATGGGCTTTTTTCTTGTTTTGCAGAAGAACTTGACACACTGATAGGCGACAAAAGTGAAAAGCTGAGATCTTCAATCATGTCCTGCAGTCCGCCCGGCGTTGCAAGTGCATCCCATTCCAGACAGATGGCAGCCCAGTCCCACTCCATATGCGAGCCCGCTCTTTCCTCCGGTATCCCACAGCCATTACACAGCATCCACGCATCAGGAGCTCTACATGTCAAGAACCCATTACCAAATTTGCTCGGGGGGCAGCAAACTGCATGCTATACATCACCGCAGGGCTTTCCTCAAATCTCAAGTACGTTAATGCAGCAGTCACCCGACCCTCAGACCCTGTTTCCTTCTGGGGAGGCCCAGAGCGAGCTCCGAAGGCAGCCCAGCATCACCCAGGATTCTCCGCTGCCGGCCCAGACCCCCCCCAGCTGTGGGGGGAAGATGCTGACGGAGCACTCCACAGCCCGGACAGTGCAGGACACGCTCCTGCAGGAAGGAGATCTCAGCAATGATATCGATGCTCTGAATCCATCCCTGACTGATTTTGATCTCCAAGGTACGTATCTAAGGCGGCTTTATTCTGCAGAGTCAGGCCTATTACACCACATCCCGGCCTCTGTAAGACGCATTTATGTCCTCCTTTTTTAACTCCTGTCCTTGCCACTGGTACAAGGGCCAGCTTATGCTATTTCGCACAACACGGAATTTTGCGTTGTGTCTTTAAAAAGTTTCCCAAGAAATCTACAGATTTACACCCAGGGTTTAAAAAAACCCTGCTTACTCTTGGCTATGACTGCTGGTATTAAATACTGCAATACATTATTTAGAACGTGTTTTTTAAATTCAGACACATTTTCCACTGAAAACTACTCAAGCACAACTATTTAGTGCATATCAAGAACTGTCATGTGAGGAGCCAAAGAGAAATAATTTTGATTCAATTAACATGTTAACATTTTTCGTTATCAATATTTATTCAAACACCTTCCACACCTTTGCTCAAAAGAATGCCATTTACTCCTTCACAAGTTTCACAGGCGTTCATATGACCTATGCCCTGAACAGTTATGTTTTCTGCAGTATGTTCTTAAATATTTAGTCATGTCATACAGACAGTAAAGTTCCTGATATTAAATAATTTAATCATCTTGAATGGATGGGATGTGGAACTCGAAGAACATGGTTTTCCATGCAAAAATAAGAAAAAACCCCACCAAGTTTACATGTGTGCATATATATCTATATTTATGTATGTATATGTATAAAATAAAACCGTGGGTTCCAAATGGTAAAGCTTTTGCTGTACCAAAAACCACGCAAGAACTGCCTTCCTGCACAGCCAGAAGTGGTACGCAAAGCAACCTGAAAGACGGAGCAAAAAACCACAGACGTCATAACCTACGTGACTCAGCAATGGCACTGCCTTGCCACTGCACTGTCACAACAGTCTGCAATCCTGCCACGCCCAGACTGCTTTACCAAGATGAACAACGCAGTTTTCTGCATCCTCAGCTTCCTCCTCTTTCAGGCAGCCGGATCTCACATTCCATTCGTTTCTCTGAACCTCTTTCCACTTTACTCAGTTAATCTGGAGCACGCTCACTTGTACTGAGAGTATTCCGTATGCTTCACCAATATGGTACAATTCCAATTTCCCTCTAATCTTGCCCTTTACCTTAAATTACTTAATCCTATCTGAGCTTTTTACTTTCTTTCTTTCTAAACTTACCTAATCTCAAATTAAGAGGTCCTAGTACTTAAGACAAGGCCTGCACTCTTGGTAAAAAATCATTATACACACAAACACTTAAAAACATTTTTAAAAACCCCCAATCAAACCCCATATTCTAGCAAAAGGGCAAAGTATTTTCCCATCTGATAGCCTGCAGAGAGTAGGTATCACTTTGGAGCAACAGCCTCCCTGCCACTGCCCCCCAAGAAGAAATCTTCAACAAAGAATGTGAAAAATCCAGCCCTCCTGCAGTAAATTATTTAATGCTTTCACTGCGATACACTCGCTCAAGGGAAAGACAGGAAACTTTTCGGTACACGTGAGAAAAAAAAGTAACATTACAGATCTTTTGATTTGTCAGGTCAATCACATATCCAGTAATTTAGTTTGCAATTCAGAGAACACTACGCTACCCCATAAGAACACAAGGCCAGCTGCAAAGCAATATTATTTGCAGATTTGTCCCCTAAAGTGTCATTAGACTTTCCGTACCTTATAAAGATAACAGAGGCAATTTCCTCTTTCAAAATAAGGGGTTTTTTTCAAATAGAAGTTATTCGTCATAAGGATACATTTGTAACAGAATCTTGCCAATTATCAAGTGAAACTTATTGCTTAATTAACTGCTTAAACTAATGCTGCTTTCTCCCCGATTTAAATTCATTATGGAGACAGACAAACTCTATCTACACAGTCTTTTCCTTTCTCGGTCCCAGGTGATCAAGAGTACCTACACACACAGCATGCACAACTATATGATTACCCAATTCTCCTGTAAAACAATGTTTCAAAAAGCATATATAAAGAAAGCCGAATCAATTAATTTCATTTTGTTACAGGAAATCTTTGGGAGGAGCTGAAAGATGACAGCCTAGCTGTGGATCCCCTAGTTCTCATTTCATCATCCCCAACGCCTTCCCAGTGTTTCCCTTCTCACTGCCAGATGGAGAACAGCAGCAGCAACGCCAGCATGCAGAACGGAACCCCGCACAGCAACCTACCCGACCTACAGCTCACTACTCTCTATTCTGCCTTCATGGAACTGGACACAGTGTCTCCTGCCTACCTAAGTAATCCTGGATCCAAACCCATTGCACTAATGTGAACCACGTGCCACCATAATCATTATTTTGTCTAACTACAGTCCTGGCTATCACACGCACTTACCCACCTGATTTGTGTCAGCTCAGATGCATCCATCGGAATAAGAACAACCGTTTTCCAGAACTCACCCGCAGGATGTGTAGCTTTACCATGATAATTTTTTACAGGCATACTAAAAACAAATTTAAAAAAAAAACTATTTAAAGATAATATTGTTAACGGCTGAACTGGTCAACACCATTTTATCAAGCCACTCGTCTTCTGCATCTTCCAGAAACAAATGACTATAAGAGGAAACCAAATGATTTAATGACCTTTTTTTTTTTTTTTTCTTCTTTTTTAAATGAAAGCTGCTTGCAAACAAACACAGAAGTCAAAGCAAACAATAATCTAACTTATTTCCTGGAGCCATGATGTCAACATCATCTGCCACAGACCACTAAAAAAAAAATAATCTGCATATTTCAACATTTATAGTCCCCTTGAAAGAAGTTCTGGGTTTTGAGAAACAAGAACATAAACTGAAAATGCTGCAAGTATTAGAAGATAGAGGACTAGCTGCTGACAGACTAAACCAAAGCAACAAATATACTTTAATGAAAAGTCTAAGTTTTACTGTGTTTAAAAAGAAATTTAAAACTCTGCTTTTTTAATAAAAAAGAACAAAAGAATTTAGTAGAATTTTTACTTGGCTGGAAATTATTAACATTCATTCCTTTACTTTTATCCACATAAGCTGAACATTAAGATGAATTATTCAACTGTTAAGTCAAGGTTTTGAAAAATGCCACTAAAAAAGAGACCCCTAACTGTTGCATTTAGGGTAGAGATGCTCTCTGGATTCTCCTAACACCCTGCTGACATCGATACATCCAGTGGGGTTCATGGTGCTGAACTGGCCCTTGCGTTAGGGTAGCGTACGGTTCCTAACAGGAACTAGACTAAGGCATTGCAGTAGCCAGTTTCTTAGGAACACGCTTCTCTCTCTGGTTTACCATAAAGGTGCTCCTTGTGACACGACACAACGGTTCATTTCAAGTGAAGCAACCTGAAACCAAAGCAATCGGGAGCAGGAACTTTTAACAACACTAAGGAAAACAGTCTGCAAACCAAAAAGATATCAGTGTCTTGAATGACATCTCTATTCAACTATTATGGAAACTGGGAAGAAACTAAGGAGGTTAAAATTTGAGTCAGATCGGGTCACTTGCACTATGAAAAAGAGGAAAGGAAAAAAAAGGAATTACAAAGAGAAGTACAGAGCAAGCAGGACAGTGAGACAGTCTTGTTACAATGAATGCATGCAGGTTTGAGTAGCCGCTTTCGCACAGCAAGGTGGGAGCACTGCCAGTTAGGACTGCAGCCAAACCCAGCTTCAGATCCACACCCTCAACCATGCCTACTAGCCCAGACTTAAAGCAAAATCAGATTAGGGGCAGACGGATAGGGAAGGCTTAGGAAGAACAGATGTGATGCAACGTTGTAATCCCTTACGCAGCTATCAAGAAATCCTCACTTGACTGGAGCCCCTCTTGCTCTGCGTTCCTGCAAACAGAATACGCAGAGTGAGAAATGCAGCCCAGCTTGCCAAGCTGTTCTACACAAAAAACCAGCAGGAAGAGAGCTACGCAAACATGCCAGCGCTGGGTGAACCAATTCTTGACCATCCTAACATTGACCTAAAGAAATCAGGAAGAAATTGAGTATGCCACATCACTAGAAATGGGCATATTAAATGATAAGCCTAAAGCATATAGTAAGTATAAAGCTGCTAAACATCAGATTCAGTATAATTTTAGAGTTACCAAGTTACAAATAAATATCTACCAAGTACAAAGGTTAAGAGCAATAATATTATCCTAGAGAACTTTTTTGAAAGAAAAAAAAAATCCAACAAATATGTATCCTAATATAACCATGCATTGAGGAAAAGCAAAACCTAACCGCCCCCCTGCCCTGCACTCAGACAACATGTTTTCATACCCAGCTGGCTCTGCAACACATAGCTATTATTATTCCTTAAAATATGTCAACATCACTCTTAAGCCAAAAATAATAATAATATTTGGTAAATAATGTTATCTACAAATACTAGACTGTTTACAGCAGATCTGGCTTGTGCTGAGAGACTGGTTTCCGCAGCTCTGTGTGTCTGCTCTCTCTCGGACGTCAAGAGAAGACCACACCACCGTGCTGCACCCCGCCGCAGGGCAGGACCTTCTTTCTCTCCAGGCCCCCTCAAACACATTTCCTTCACCCCAGTGAACAGCCACTCCGACACCAGCGGGACTTGCGCACACAGCTACCTATATCTGTAAGGACTTTTCAGGATAAGATTCCCCTTGTTTGGAAGTCCTTCACTGCAAACACCAGAGAGCTGGTATGCAGATCGACATTCTCAGAGGCCCGAGGGCGTGAGACACTCAGTTCTCGATTACCTTCAATCCCCATTCACATCAAATTCTTGTTAGCCCTTTTTAAAATCCTTATAACGATACGCACTGAGCAGCATACAGTGAACCACTTTATGGCCAGTTTATTGAATGATACAGACCTTTGCAAGACATTACCCTACAGAATTAATGATCTTCCCAATGTTTTATATTTGGCGGAGGAGACAATGACAAAAAAATGCACAAGAACATACCAGATGAAGGGCATTACTCCAAAAACATAGCAAATTTGTAATAAAATATTTGTGATTAAAGCAAATCCACAGCACAGAAAAATCCATTAAAATCAAGTGTATGATTCTGGACCACACTTTATCACAATGAGCTAAGTATCTGCTACAGAAACTCCAAATTCACAGATTTTAAATCAAGAAAAGCTAAGCTTCTTTTTCTGTGTTAGACTCGTACTTCAAGGGCATAGCAATTCATTCATGATTTGTAAATCCAGATGTGTCACCCCTCTGCAATCTGATCTGTGTTTAACAGGCCAGGGCCTTCTCTCAGATGCACCAACCTATTCCATGCTTGTGGCCGTACATGTGGTCACAAGGTGGAGGGGGAAGAGGAAATAGAGAAAGAAATTAAAGTGTCATACCGTATTCTATATTTTTCTTGGCAATAAGTCTTCGGAGAATTATCAGACATAAAGAACAACAGGGAAAAGAACAATTGAACATGCTTCTTCTTGTGTTTTGCTTGACTTTCTCGACATACTGTATTGACACAAAAGAGGTTTGTCCTCCCTATATAAAGTTATTTATTCTAAGCACCTTAAAGTATTTTCTCCAATGCATTCCATATTTAACATGGTTGGACATTTCACAGAAGTTAAGTCATTACATGATTTTTCTCATATTAAAAAAGAGTCATGTTTAAAGGGAAAAAAAAGACTGCAATTATTAACTCATACAAACTGTCTGGGTTTCCCTTCTCACCCCCTTCAGGCTCTTACATCTCAAATTTTATTGTCTTGCTTCAGTTTAGCATTAGCGATTCCAGTATGCACAAAAAAAACCCTGAAATATGCGTGCATGAGGAAAGAGTCATGCTATTAATTACAATTCTGGAACAATTTTTTTTTCTATTTAAATTTATATAGACAAATAATCCTTATCTTAGGCAAGTACTTTTAAAATAATTTTCCACACAGTTTATAGCACAGTAAACATTTTCATCGAACTTGCAGAGCTGGCATCACCTTACTTTGTACCTACCGTAAAAAAAGCATTTTGCACACGTGGCAGATCTATTTAAGATACATTTGCATTAAAGACCATTTTAAGCAGTACTCTGAAAATGGGGAGAAAGGAGGAAAAGAATGAAGTTTCCCCAGTCGGAGGCTAATGATGTTTGCTTAATCAGCCCAAGCCAAACACATTCTGCAAACAGCTATTTCTGTCCAGGAAAAAAAAAAATCTGAGGTGTAATTACCATAAAAATATCTTATTACCAAACAGAAGAAAGTGTTCACTGTTGCCCTCTCTGACATATGATTAGGAGAAATTTGCATTCTAAATCTAAATTTTAGGATTTATTAGTTTAACCTTTCTTATTTTATGTTTCTTCTAAACTTCATAAAATTCAAATTATAGCCATTTATAATGAAACTATGTTTTTAAGCTCTTTTTTCTTGACATGAGCTCAAATTTACTGCTACAGGACTTGTGGCAGAAGTAGGCTGCCTCCCATACGTTTTCCTGTTCTTGGTACAAACCCATCACCCCTGAAGATTTATTTGCTTTTGTTGATACAGTTCTTTCCAGACACGTTCCTATCTTCGTACAACCTTTCAAAACCCTGGCACAACACTAAGCTACTTAAAACCAACAGTGATTAATAGGCAGTATGGAACAAATGCAGTATTAAATAGCACATCAGTGTTACTTTACGTCTCTAACTTTGTACACAAAGCTGGAAAATAAAAGTGCAACTGACTTACTGGCACTTTCAAAAAAGTTCAAACTACTGGCAAAACAAGCATTTGGATGCCAGAACTTTGCTGATCAGCGCTGGTGCTCCATTTTTATCGTTCAGACTTCCAGATTCATGTGTAAATGTTTGTTTAGACTACTAAATATCAAAACCAGTAAACACTTTTACATGAGCCTTTTCTGACCCCTTAATCCATTTCTAGTCTAACACAAACAAAGCTAAAACATTCACTAGTGGAGTAAGACTCTACAGTTCACCATGCATCCTCTCACTGCAATAATGAAAATGGAAGCTTTAAACTAGCGTTTCCCATGTGTGACCGCAACAAAAATTTGAGAACTACTGATTTGTCCTTCACTAAAAATAATTAATGATGGAGTTAATTCATAGAATAAAATCTAAATCCAGTCCTTTTGGGAAGCAGAAAAGGGCAAATATTTTTTTTTTTGTCCATACAAAGAAACAAACGCACGCAAACAATACTTGTTTACGCTGAAAATAAGCAGCGGTAGGAAGACCATTAATGTGTATTGGATTTACCTCCCCTGGCTGCTTCGCCACCAGCTAGCACAGCGATGACAAATCCGGGATACTAGAGATCAATATAGCAAATATCAACTGGATGATGAACTGCCAGACCTCAGCAAATCGCTGTCAACATGAAACCATCAGCAGGCAGGAGCCCTCCCCGGCGGCGGCGGTGCTAAGCTGGTAGCCAGAGCTAGTCAGCACTGTGCAATAATGAGTTTTTGCCTTTTGTTACCCCACACCAAGGCTGGACACCTTTCCAGTCCCCTTTAGTGACAGATGTCTTAAGTTTGGGCTCAATACAGTGAGGGGCATGGGGGCAAGTCGGAAGCCAGTCAGCCTGGCACTGCTTTCTAGGATTCACCTCTCTCAATCAACAAGGGCCACAAGATGCCAATTAGTCGCTGGAATTAGTCTCCAAGAACTACTGAGTTCACACCGACTTCGCAGCAAGCCGTTTTTACCCACAGAAAGCATGCCACACGCCTCAAGGTGAATAAATACCGGTGAGCAGGCGGCAGTTGCTATTAAACCTCCGTAATTCTGCCATCTGAATAACAAAGCGCTGAAGCATTTTGCTGCTTAGATGTACCGAAGCCTTCCTAGCCCGAGTCGATCGATTTTCAACCTGGGCACAGAAGAGGTCAATAAAGCCACTAGATATTTACTCCTTACAAAGCCAGTTAGGCCCGGCTGCGCTCACTGGAGTCGCGTTACTCGAATTCCTTATCCACGCGATCGTCACCAGAAAATTCGTTACGTCAGGTAAGGAGCAGCCGGCGCGGGGGGGGGGGGGGGGCAGCCTGCCGAGCTAGCGCTGAGGTGATGTGCCGAGACCCACCTCGGCGGCAGCGCTTCCCCGCCGCTCGGCCGGCTGCCGTGCCCGCGGAGCCGTTCTGCCGCCTCCCTCGCGGCCGCAGCCCGGGGCGGCCCGGCCAGCGGGGGGCTGCCGCCTCACGGGGTGAGCGCTGACCATCGGCGGGGAGCGGGGAGGGGTGGGGGCTGCCTCCCGGCCTAGCCCGCTGATTGGCCGCCGCCGCCGCAGCCGTTGGGGTTTGAAGCGGAGGGCGGGAAAGGCCGTTGGGCGCGAGCGGCGTTCGCCGCCGCCTCAGCCCCGCGCGACGCCGGAGCCGGGCAGGGCGCGCTCCGTGAGGGGCAGGCGGGGGCAGTCAGTCCCTCAGCCAGCCCGTCCGTCCGTCCGTCCGTCCGTCCGTCCGTCCGTCCGAGGCAGGTGTGGCTCTGCCGCAGCCTCCGGGGCGCCTGCCCTGGCGGTCCGTGCTGCTCCTGGGAGTAGCTGCAGGTGGCCGCGCACCGAGCGCTCGGGTAAAAGCGAATCAGTGACAAATAAATAAATAAATAACACTAAAGGAGGGAATTTACGTGATTTGGATGAGCAAAGAATTTAAGATCTCACTCAGCAGGCAGCTACTGAGGAATTTAATTTCAACCACATGAGCAAGTCTGGCGTGTTTGTGCCTGTCTAAGGCTTAAATGATTACTTAAGGTATTTGTTATACTTACCTTTAACTCCATTACTTTAGAACATTAAAAAAAAAAACTACACAGGAAAAAAAAAACCCACACCAAAACCTATGGAAAAATACTTTCTACCAAATATCCAGTTAATCCAAGGGGATAAACTGCAGTGCTTTTAGTGCAATGTTTTTCTTCGGCTGGAAACGATCTTTCTCATTTCAGCTTAAAGAAATATAAATGTTAGCTGAAGTAATAGCCTTTAAAGTTATCTAAGGGGTGGCTCTTGTGCTTCCTGGAAGCGTCTCTTGCCAGCTAGCCGCAGGAAGCGTACACGTGTCTCTGTCCGCTGCAGAGAACTGTTATTTCAAATTTAGCTTATGGCAAATGCCAGCTGACATACGCCAGCGGGGGGGATGTCTTTCAAAGGTACATGGCACCTCGGTGGTAAAGGGACTCGGCGTGTCAGGGGCAGAAAGTTTTATTTCCTCTGAAATTATAATCAGGTCTCTGTGCACGCTTTAATTTTAGGGGACGTAGTGTAACCTCTGTTCTCCTGACTTATGAAACTGTACAGACATCAAAGCAGCCGGCAGGTTTAATTAGACAATTATATATATGGGTGGTAAGGTATGCATTTGGGAAATAAAACCATGATTTTTTCAAAACGAGTTGAATGCCGGTGAAATGGGCAACATTCGCGTAACTGTGGTACGCCGTACCTTTCACAACATCACCCACAAAGAAAATGTTTTGGGGTTGAGTTTTGGTTTTGGCAGGGTTTGTTGGTTTTTTTTTTTTCACTAAACCAGGATCTAGATATCTCCAGCTCTCGGGTCTGGTGCACGCTGCGAAGCACGCCTTTCACAGCTGAATCGGGGTCTGCGTACGCCCGCTCGAAGGACGCTTTGTGCCCGTTTCATTTCTTGGCTGCGGGCACGAGGAAACGCACTGTACCGCGCACGCGGGACTTGCAAGTGACACCTAAGTGTGGCAGTTTGATATTCAACTGAAAGCTCTACCTCTAACTGCCGGACGTTTCCCTTTGCCCAGGCTTTGCTGCTTGGGTTTTTGCTTGCCTTTATTGAAAAAACAAAAGCTGCGTACGCGTCTGAGGCCAAGCAAGTACAAGGACAGCTGTGCGCATAACTGTTCCAGTAAATATGGTAAAACCAGCATATTCCAATCATTCATCATCTGGAATAATTTTTTACTCTTTGTAGCTAAACTCTAAAGATTATAAAATATCCATTTTGCTCTTCCCCTCTTGTGATCCATTCTGTCATTCAGTAGGAAAGGAAGAACTGACAGTGTTTAGAGCCTTTCTCGCCCGCATGTGGTAACTTCCTTTCGTAAAGTAAATTTCAATATGTGTTTTCCATATTGCTGTTTGTAACTTCCCTGCCTGTTTTTATTTCTTGCTACAAATTACTTTCATATGCAGGCTTCACTAACACGGTTTACGCCCTCTGCTAGAATAATTAAATTATTATTAAATAAAACAGGCCTTTGTTACTTAAGGTCCCATGTCAGTTTTCAAAATAATGGCTGGGAGTCATCCAACTGCAATTATGCTCTACCTACCTAAATTCTCTTTGTAGTTTTAATTAAAATGCATTATCCAGAATGATTTCACCTCCTATTTTAAGTTCTTGTATAGCACTGATTAAGGAAAAAAAATTATCTCTGTAAAGCAATTACTCCTTTTTGTGGACTTAAGTGGGTAGAATACATACCTTTGGTTTATCCTAGCATGCAAAGATGGACGGCTGTAATCTCTAAAATTTTCTTTAAAAATAAGATGCATTTTCTTAACAATATACATTGGGAACCGGGGAACGGCACATCACTGAGCACTGCTCTTACAACAGTTAAGAAATGTTATAGGAACATAAGTCATGGATAGACGAATGCCCTTGAACAACAACAAGAGAATTCAAAGCATGGTGTGAACACGTAAGATTTGCCACAATAGCTGAGCAGCTGACAAATGCCCTAAAAAATAAGAATCTGAGGAGAGGTACAGAACATCTCCGGGATGATTAGGCATATTTATTAATAAATGAGACTGACACACTAGCTAAGGAAAAAAAATGAAAACGCATTGGCAATGCGGTGTATTTTTGGCAGACGTTTAACATGGGAAATTTTATCTAGAATAAAATTGGAACTTTTTTTTTTTTTAAATAAAAAGGTTCTCTTCGATCTCAGAAGTTTTTCAACCAGTCCAGGCAATTATACTGGAGCATCAAAGCCAGAGAAGCTCTTTAACCTCCCTTATTAGCGTTATTAGTACTGACTTTGCTATCTCTTCTCTTCAGGTATTCAGTGAAATCAGCATCTAGTCCCTTCAAGAACTCTAAGAAAATAGACCTGATGCTTCCAGTTGTTCGGGTAATTCCAAGAGTAAGCTTAATCAGGAGAGAGCATCTAACCGCAGAGAACCTGTACAGGCAAAACCAGGAATTATCCTCTGATTTAGAAGAGCCTGTAAGAGAGCCCATGTCAAACTTTGAGTGTATCTTCGTTGCAGATTTCAGATGAGCGATAGTCACACCGCAGCTCTGTGCTCGGGGCATCACCTCGTTGCAGAACTCAGCGGAGGGACTGCATGCGGCTCCAAGGAATGGTCCAAAAGTTAAAGCCTTGTAGTAACAAATTTCTCCCGCAAGTTCCAGTACACAGCAATTGTTCTGCTGGACACGGTGTAACCAAGGCATCCCCAGTAATTCCGAGGGATCAAAATGAGTTATGGCAGATATTTTCAAACACAAAGATTCTACTTCTTTTCCTCTGACAGCAGGTAAGTTGTTCTGCTTCACAGGCGAATACAGAGGTGTTCCCAGGAAGTTTTCACTAAAATATCAAAAATATCAGGACGGAATTACCCCAGGACAAGTCACTTCGGTCTGAGCAGATGTTTCAGTTTGAGTCAATACGGCGGAGACAGCAATTGCCGGTGTCATATTAATTTCAAAAATTGATTCTCCGTAGTGCAGCTGGCAGGTTTTTCAAAAGCGCAACCTGGCACATGAATGTGATCTGTGGAACAACTAAGTTCTGTTAATGGACTTTGAAAATAATTTAATTATGCCCCAAGATGTTTTCACCAATCAGAAAGCTGAATCCTATTTAAACACTTTTAATTTAATAATTTTACTCATGTAACTACGCAAACCACCAAGGTGTTTTTACATGTGCATCGCTTAGTTTGTAACCATCAGGAAGTGAAGCTAGTTACATAAATTTGCACAAAACTGGAGTTCAAATATTGACGGGAGACATCTGAAATGAAAATGTACATGTTTTTCATGTGCTAATAGAAACGTTTAAATAAAATAGACAATTACCCCCATTTCTAGGATCAATAATTTATTTAGGTTTATTTTTTTTACATTTTGCAATATGTTACAGAAGAAACACTTGCTAATGGAAGTGACATGGTTTTTAACCATTTTCCGAGGTAATGGAAAAAGTTAAGCATATTCCCTAGTACGCACATTTGTAACTAAGCTGCCAATATAAAATAATTTTAGGCAAGTGTGCTCCCTATTTAATCCTTGTATAAATTAATTTTAGCACTCTCCTCCTCCTACAGGAAGACTAAATTGTAGCATCTCATTTTCTCTATCCCAAAGCCTCAATCTTTGCTCTCGCTACGGATCTATCGGCAAACAAGTCGAACAGACTCGTTACTGAAGCTAAAGCCACAGAAGTGGAGTCGGTGCCAAGGTTCCTTTTTCTCCTGGCAACCTACTCTAGTTTCCGACTGTCCCAAAGGGAAACAAAAGCCTCCCAGTTTTCTGAAAACCAGACTCTCTGCACGACAGCGCACCGCATTGCCACTGAACCGGCCGCAGTGGATGTGCTGATAGGAAACAAATCGGGGACCTGACAAGATACAAAGAATTATAAATGAACTTGGTAAAAATGTTTCTAACGTTTTCCCCATGGTATATTAACTAGAATCCTACTTTCCTTCCACAAAAAATATATCTTTTTATAAATACATTTTAATACAGACAATTCTGATTCTATGCAAAAAAGTCAATGTCACATTCGAACAGGTTTTCTCAGTGTAGCATTAAGATAGAAGCAGCCGTCACAGTAGGCGTTAACACAGTGATTCTAGGGAGGCAGTTAACTACCGCTTGTGGACAGAAACACCGACACACAACTTCACCCGCTTAGTCACACTGTCCTGTGATTTAGAAAACAGCCCAGCTGCAGCTTGAGGCCCGGAGTGTCATGCTCCGCAAACACACGTCTGTGTTTAGAAAATTACATGAGCTGTCAAGGAGATTTAATAGCTGATTAATACTGAAACGTCTGTATGAACTTGGGGAGTGCCTACGCTGGGGGTGTAGAAACGAGCTGCTAACAGAAGCTACAAGCGTCCGTCTGTCTCAAACCCAAGAGAAACAGCATTTACAGTTACCACGGCCTTAAAGCTCTTGGTTCC